>NC_084600.1:30108649-30408649 GCF_033807715.1 Cololabis saira
CAACGAAAGAAATGTACCGTACAAGTCGAGATGCATGAGGTCCAAGAGGAATCATGACAGAGCTTGATTGCGGTCATTGCCTACATGGATGACGTTACCTTATTAGGCCGCCTATCAATGCTTTTGTGTCCGGACTAAGAAGAGAATGTGCCCCAGACAACCTTCAAATGCATTTTAAGAGATCGGATCTGAATCCATCTTGGCACGTGTTCAGACCTTGCATTAGCGGTGGCTACTTTTGATCAGAGTTCCTAGAATGCATTCAAATGCCAGGACTGAACAGACAACATCAACAATGAGGCTTAAACGGATGATCTTTTTCTCCTAATTTCGACTCCAACTAGTTCCTTAAAAAAGTAATTCTTAATCTCCAGCAAGAGCTGTGTGTATGATGTTCCTTTTTAAACGTTATTTTTCATATAGTAAAATGGTTTTCCTTTTTATTCTTTTAAATGACTGATTTTTAGGCTTGTCAGCAATGTTTCTGCCTTACAGCTTACAGGGTCTTTTCCCATCTGACTTCCTGTGCAGAGAGTCAGTAGCGTCTCAGATCTTTGTGATTAAGCAGTCAGCACAATGTTATCTCTGATTAAAGTAACTGATAAAAACGATAGCCCAAAAACTACACAAATAAGACGTAAACTGCAGCCGAAGCTAATCTCATAATTATGTGTAATCTCTGTTTATACCCCTTCGCTTTTATCTGTTTGTTGAACAAGCCTGCTGAGCTTTGTTGTTTTCTTTTTAACTTTATGTCTGTCATATTCATTTTTATGGCCTGTTGGTTTGATGATATGATGCATTTCTTTCTGCAAAGTGGAGGATGAAACGCCTTGCTGAAAACACAATCCATAATGACTTCATTAAAGGCAGATAGTTTGGCAGCAATAGCATTTCTGCAAAATAGAGGCTGATTCTTGTGGGATTTGCCCAAAAATATGTGACGCGAGTTTCATTTCATCTAAAACTCTGCAGCAAGTTTTTAATTAATAAGAGACATTGACTTTCTATGGTTTTCTGTATTTGCTTGCAAAGAATAACATTCATAATTCTCTTGAGTTTTCTGCAGTTAATTCTTCTGGTGGTGCTCGAGCCAAGATCAGTTGAATAACTGGAGTAAACAGAGAGGATCCACTGTCTGCCTTACCACGTCCGCTGCTTTGTATTTTGTTTGGTCAACTTCTGTCCGCATCATCTCTAGAGTAAGGGATTAAAGGACTGCTTGTTCCATCTTTCTTGGCTCTAATTAATCAGGGCGAGGTTTTACCAAGGGGCTTAGTTAGCCCCCTGTCAATTTGCAACCATCAGCTTGCTTAGACGGGTCTCAGCAGCACCCACCAGGTTGTTATCAACCCTTGATAACAAGCCTTTAATGGGAAAAGCTTTTACAAGCTGATGAGATGCTGAGCAAACGTAATGCAATCGATAACGATTTGTGGTTTTAGAGGGAATAAAACATATTTTGCCGTAACACTGAAGCGCTAGAGAAATGAGTTCTCCTATCATTCTTGTCATAGTGTGTGTGTGTGTGTGTGTGTGTGTGTGTGTGTGTGTGTGTGTGTGTGTGTGTGTGTGTGTGTGTGTGTGTGTGTGTGTGTGTGTGTGTGTGTGTGTGTGTTTAGCTACTTTATACCTTAATTATACTAAATTATGTAAGTTTGGTGTCGCAAGGGCATATATCGAATCCGGCAGGCCCAGACCACTTCCTCTAGCCCAGGGGTCGGCAACCCAAAATGTTGAAAGAGCCATATTGGACCAAAAACACAAATATGTCTGGAGCCGCAAAAAATGAAAAGTCTTGTATCAGCCTTGGAATGAAGGCAACACATACTGCATGTTTCTATATTAGTAATAACTGGGAAAAGATTTTTTTTTTCATTATGCACTTTGAGAAAAAAGTTGAAATGTCGAGAAAAAATTGAAATGTCGAGAAAAAAGTAAAAATGTTGAGAAAAAAGTTGAAATGTTAAGAAAAAAGTCAAAATGTCGAGAAAAAAGTCGAAATGTCGAGAAAAAAGTCAAAATTTCGAGTCGAAATGTTGAGAAAAAAGTCAAAATTTCAAGAAAAAAGTCGAAATGTCGAGATTAAAAAAGGAAAAAGGAAGAAAAAAGAGCAATAAAGGAAAAAAAAGAAGAAAAAAGGAAAAAAAGAAGAAAAGAGAAAAAAGGAAAAAAAGAAAAAGAAGAAAAAAAAAAAGGTCAAACATTTTTGAAAAAGCTCCAGGAGCCACTAGGGCGGCGCTAAAGAGCCGCATGCGGCTCTAGAGCCACGGGTTGCCGACCCCTGCTCTAGCCCCTTCTGGGGGAACAGATCCAGATGGCTCTTTCTATCTTTTATTATGTATTATCATTGATAAGGATCAGGGTTGGAGAGGAAGGGGCAGGGCAGATGGGTGGGATTGACTTTCTTTTTACTGTTAAGCACTTTGTGCTGCATTGTATTGTATGAAAACGGCCATATAGATAAAGTTTGATTTATTTTAGAGAGCCATTCCCAAACTAGCCCAGTCTGTCCACCATGTTTGGTCTGCCTTGTGTACCTTGTCCCAGTTGGACACACCTGAAATTGTTAACCAGGGGCCTGAGGTTGGGACTCGTTCGTCAGTGCCTGGTGGCAGATGGGGGTCCGATCAGTCTTAACCTGGATGAAAAATGTGGGTTCACGCTGCTGTAGGAGCGGCCGTATGAGTCGGGTGTGAAGTGGTACAGTTGGCAGCCAAAGACGCTGGCTCGGGCGGTCTGACCCGTGGCTACCAACCTATTCTTATACAAATAATGTAGAAAGTAGAATTGCTGATAACTCCTTGGATCAACAGGGTTTTACTGCCAAACAGACGTTCACCAGCACTCTTAACTCCACTGTACAAGTTTGGATGTCTGCTGTTGATACCAGTCTGGTTGTCTCCCTGCCTATGTCACATCCCTCCTTTGTCTGATTAGGTATGTGCCTATCCAATCTAAATGGCAGTTTCTTCTGTGTCTGTTGGTACTTACCCTCAGAAGTCAAGGGCAACTCCAGAGGAACCGGACTCATTCTTTGTACTGAAGGATGATGGTGACGGGCCAGGCTGAAAGCCGATAGGAAAGGCAACGAAATCTTGATGGAATTTGCACATTTTTTGTCGTAGGCATTGAATTTGTGCTGTCTACTGCTGAAATGTTTTAAAAATGACTGTAAGTAAAACATCCACTACTGACACTACAGAAGTTATTAAATATTAATTGTGAATTAGTTTCCCTTTGGTTCACTGTTCTCTGTAGAGAGTCCTCTGGGTTTATGAAAAGCCCCATTACTTTGCCATTTGAAAGGGATCCCTTTGCTCCTTTATTAGTTCATTAATCGTTTCTTTTTAGCAGGGCTTAAAGCGAGAACCAAAGAACTTTCTGCTCCATTTCCATCATCAGTTAGTGAACTGTTCTATAAAGTTGGGTGACTCTGGAATGCACTTCCATGGAGAGTCCCCAGAATGTGGCTTGTTGCACCTAACACACAATATTTCCGGACTTGATATAGCAACAAAGTACTTTTATCTTCAGATGTCTTTTTGAATCACTTACACAAGCATTAATTGTGACAAGTTTTGTTGGCTAAACTCAGCCTTTGCATCTGCTAAGTTGCATTAGCGCCGCCTCAGCTCAAAAAGAAAGGTCCCTTAGTTGTCTCCGTCTGATTGGTTCAAGAGGGTAACCAGTAACAACAGAGAGATAGAGGTTTTACACTACATGGACTAAGACAGAGGGTTTTTGTGTCGCTTTCAGTAAATAAAAAAAACAGCTTAATATGGGACCTTTTTTTAAAAAGCTCCCACAAAGACAGAAGAAAGAATAAGATCAGAACTGGTTTAATTTAATTGAGGACCCAATGGCATAAAAACAAACATTTAAAAGTTTTTGTTTGTGCACAGTTTTGGGGTTCATGTGGATGGCTCTACGCCGGCGGTGTCGCAGGTTTGAAAGACTGCCTGAATCTTTGATTGGCCAGATAAATGCAACATCAAATTCTCACCGCCGCCGCCGGCTGCTGCTGCTGCTGCTGCGGGTGGATGTGTGTGTATGTGTCTGGTGATGAATAAAATCCACCATTTCTCCGCTAAACCACGTGTCCTCATTCCTGTCGGCTGACCCCGGTTGCACGAGTTGGCTACAAATGGGTTTCAACTTTGGTGCACGGAGGACTTGCATCCTAGTGCTGCACTCAGCTTGGAGTGGTGTTGAGCCGTTCTGCCCAGACGTGAATGGGTTCAACAGCGAAGCGAAACTCCGAGCTGGACAACACTTTTTTCCAAAAATAATCAAATATTTCTTCAAACTAAACTGGAAGTGATTTTAGCATTGGAACCCCTCAATTTTATCACTTTAAGAAACGTCACCTGCTGGACAGTATGGAAGCTACTTTAACGTAAATATGTTACCAAAAGGATGACATTCCATCAACATCCACATTCTACTGTGTTTTTCTGTTTTAAAACTGACCTTTTGCCGCCTTCTTTTTATTTCATACTATCCAGCCCTACCTCTCCAGGAGAAGCCCAGGCTCTTACAGCCTCAGTGGCAAATTTGTTTAAATGAATGGTTCCTCATATGAAAGAAGTGAAATGTGCTAAGCAGGACGTTTTAGCCTCATTCTCATTCAGAGTAGCTCATTACTGAGATCAAGGCGAGCAGCAGGTCACGGTTAAGTTCACGCAGCATAGAAACCTAACAGTTAGCTGAGCTTTGATATGCTGCATCAGAAACAAAACGCTATGGAATGTAGCGTAACCAAGAGTTTGAACTGTTAATTTGGATTATTTCATCTCCTTCACTCATTGCATGGCCTCTATTCCAATTTACAGTGCTGTTTGTGCATCTGCAGCCACACTTCAGTGGCACAGGAGGCTTCAAAGCGGCTGTTGGCCGTGGCATTTTGCTGCAAACGTTAAGTCAAATGGTGCGTGCTCTCCTCAGAACAATCCACCTCAGGGCTTCAGGCTCTGTTGACAATCCAGGAGTATGTTTTGGATTAAATGGTTCTTTTTCCAGCCAGCCCTTTTTATTTACAATATGGGAGATTTTTGGGATCCGAGGAAGAGGAACATCTGGCAGCATTTTAGACAAAAGAGAGGCGCTCGCTGCTGACGTTCGGATGCATTTCTACTCGATCCCACTTCACGTGACAAGTAGCGCTCTAAAAATCTAACCTTGTTTGTTGCGTTTGAGGGCTGCCACTTGCAACGTAGCAGCCCATGTGAAATCGGTTGGCATTGATTCATGTGTATTTAGGGATTTTTGCCATCAAACTTTTGGAGTGGTTTAAGTCTTGCTGATTGAAAACCAATAACCTCTTAGCTCTGCAGAACGGGGAACAGAAGGACCAGCCAATGAGCACAAAACAGCAAGATCTGGAATACAAATTTCAAAAAGATGCTTGACTTATCTAGAAAAAATCCTGACACAAGCAGGTGCATTACCCAGCATCCCCGTCTTATCCGTGCCAGCGTGCATGCCAGGATTGGGAGGAATTTTAGAGAGTCGTGTTTGTTGTCGTGGGCCTTGCAGACGGGCAGGCTGCTCTGTCTGTTTATTGGCCAGCTGGAAAGGAAAAAGCGAGGTTTTGATTAAGTCTGCGTATGAGGTAGGAGCATTAGATAGTTTAGACTTGATAAGCCGAGGGACCCGAGTGCTGCTGTGCACTAGATTGGATTGAGATATCGGAAGAGGCTTATGGCAGCATAGAAAGATGAAGTGATTACAGCCGTCAATAAGCAGTTCATAGGCATGAAACATTACCTGCAGGGCTGTTTCCAAGAAGCAGGGCTGCGTGGAAATGTGTCAAATATTTTGTTTATAATTGCAGCTTTTATCAGCGTCTGATAAATTACTCTTCTCTGACACCATTTACCTTAAACATAAGTGCAGCTATTAAAACATGAACTCAATTAAAAAAGTTGGCAATAAGCGCATATGCGCCGCTGTCTGGGACGCCGTCGACGTCGGAGGGGGAGGCATGTTCGGTCAACTTGTTGACGTGTTTAATATAGCTGTATCTGTCAAACCAATATCCGCACGAACGCCAGGACGCATAATTGCTTTTTAGTGGGATGATTAATGTTGTTTACTTCAATAGTTGGCGATCAATTTACACACAATATGTGTCTGTGATAACAAAAGGATCGTTGCGGCCCGTTTCTCAACAAATGTTCATCTGATTTACTTTCAACTTTTGAGGTACATCCGCTATTAAACGGACCACATAACCGTCCCGGTTGGGGGACAATGGAAATGACTGAAAACAGTTCCCACCACCTTTTTTAAACGTGTTCATGATGAAAGTCCAAAACAGACATCACACATACTGTTTTGTGAAAGATGAAAGAGGGGAAGACCTGCGTCCCCAAACGTTCAAAAACCCGTCACAGCGGCACTTTGAACAAGGAAACAGCTGCTGATGTCAAACCCCCTTGGGCAGCACAGTTTTCAGTGCAGAAATAGGAGTCGTTCATGTGAAAAGGGTCAAAAGGGAAGAAACCAGCGGCACGAGCTGTTTGAGATCCCCAGTGAAAGAAAGAAAAAAAAAAACAACGTGAGTTTGTTAGAAGGTACGGCCATCAGGGATCGTTTGTGAAATAGTTACTTTATAAAACCTTTTTAAGATAAAAAATATGATGCGAGTGCTGACGATGAAGTTTAGTGGACTGTGTCTCGTTGAGTGTGTCCCTCATCTCCGACTGGTTTCACGCCCTCTGATTGGCTGCGACTACAGAGGCTCCAGATGCTGCAAACCTGTTGGGCATCGCTGCCTCGGCAGGAATCTTTGTTACTGAATTATTGAGTTGTTCATGGACATTGCAGCGCTGACTGCACTTGAATGTCGTCTTGGGCCGGATGTATATTTCTGCATCAAAGCTGCTGCGTAGTCACGCTTCTTGCCGCTATTTCTTCTTCATCTTTTTAGCTGCTAGAACCACAGGTTGGTGCAAATGCCTTCTGCATGCATCTTTCATAAACGAAGGAGGGAGCGAGAAAACGTGTGTTCCTGCTGTTCTTGGGGACAGAAGTTTGGCTGCAGATGACGACGTTTGACAAGACACGTCCAATGTCAGTTAAATACAGGAAGTAAGTAACGGTTAACATGGCGCTGCGAGCTACGGTGCTATAGAAAAGAACCTATGCTGCCACCTAGCGGCTGGCGGGGGATTACAGAGAGACGCATACAATAGTGTAGCTTCTTGATTATATTCTGTCATGCATGCCACTTTGGATAAAAGTGTCTGCTAAATGTAATGTGATAGCTCCTCATCAGAACACCTCAGAAAAGGGCAAATCAGGCTCCAACTGGAGTAGCAGGGTAGAAACGCTCCAAACTGCGCTCCACTCATCTTGTTTACTGCTCATGACACTTTTACACAGCACATCTTTGTCTATTCTGTTTTTTTTCCACCGTTTGTGTACTGAAATTCTGATGAATGCATCAGGAGTGATGTCGAGTTCATCGTCCCGCCCAAGGACGCATGGAGGCCAAGGATGGAACCGCTGGAAATGACTCCACCTCCTAAACCGCAGCCTTCCTTCTGTTATTTATGAGTTTTTGTGTTTGACGGACACATACCGAGTGTGTTTTTATGGGTCTCCTCTTGCCAGAATGCATTATGCATGTCTGGCTGCAGAGAGTGGCCCGGGCAGACAGGCCGCTCGCTGATATACTGGGAGACAAAAGAATATTAAGATCCACATGGTGTGTTACCTGCAAGATTCATCTTCAACACAGCCGCACAGCTGAAGTTGTTCACGCGGCCGCCCCAGCGGTGGTCGGGAAGCACCACGGGAAGCCAACGCGGCCTGTGTACCTTCAGAGCGACACTGCATTAAACGTGATGGATGTATTGGAAATACTATTGAATCTGTGTTGTGTAACCATCACTCATTGGTTCATGGCAGGTTAGGGATGAGAATCACAACTATTTCCTGTCTTTCCCCACAGGGACATGTTTTTCTTGGGGGCTGGAAGGGGTAACCCCGAGCTGGCATTGACAAAGAACGTTTGTTTCTGCTCTTAAAACCGAGCGGTTAGTCATAGCGCCCGAGACATCTCTTCCTTTTGGGTTCTGGGTTGTTTTTTTAGCACTCAAATGAAAGTCCTCTCTGTCTTCTGTGGATTTTTTTCTCCCTTTTGATAAAACCGGATACACATTCTTGTCTCATTGCTGACCTCTAAATATTCAACGCATCTGAAACCAGTCCTGTTTATTTTCCAACTTTGCTTACGGCTTTGACATCCTGTAACTTTCGTAGGAGAAGTTAAAGACAGAAAGAATTGGTGTCAGCCACCCAGGCGTTATTTGTGGTTTTAAATCCTGCCGGGAAGCATTATATTTCAAAAGCTTGTTATAGAATATAACGGCAGCTAAATGGTTGTTTATGTTGGACAAGTTAACTTTATTAGCATTATTCAAATCATAAAACCACAATGGTAAGCCACCCATGGAGTCTCGTTTTTTTCCTCATATCCTTAAAGAAGCATTTTCTTTTTCGTCATTTGGGTGAAAAAACAAACAAAAAACATTTGTATCAAAACCACTTAAAATGCAAACCCGGGAAGTTTTTGCATTGTCCGAAAAAGTGCCAGATATTCAGTTTCAATTGTATAAAGCAGCGAGGAGTAATACACTCTAATTCCACTTGGCTGGAAGCAGGCATTTTAATTACTTGACTGGTTAATCAAATGGGATAATTGTTGGGTTTGTTTTGTTTTCCCTTTCTCTTTGCAAGGAATGTTGCTCCATTGTCAATCTACTGATTCGGTGATATCAGGACAAGAGGGCTTGTTCCAGAAATTGTGGCGATGCTCGGTCAGCAGCACTCCTGAGAGGGGGGGGTGGGTACACAATACAAATACTCTGTTGAGAGGACGGGTTGGGGAAAAGAAATACGTGCAGATCCCTGCACAGCGTTCACCCACGTTGTGGTGATCCTCTAAATGCGTGGATCAAGTGCAGCTGGATTTCTTTCTCTCAGTTCTTGAAGATGTTTCACCTTTCATCCAGAAAATTTGACCTGATATTGCATATGACCGTAACGGCGTGTAAGGTTGAAACGCTGCATCAGTCACTTTGAAATGACAAAGCTTTCTGTATGGAAATGTCATCAAGAGCCAAGAAAAAGGCCTCTAGTTGGAATGATTCAAGCCTTTGAGAATTTTGATCGACCCTCAGAACTTGGAGGGCAGCATTTTGTTCAGAAGCTTCACCGAGATGGAGTGCTGCTTCCTCCAGGAGTTGAGGAAAGTTCACCTTTTCTGCAGAGCTGGACCCGAATACCCGGATATTTGGTTTTTAGGTGCTAACGCTGTCAAGTTTAACGTTAGTGATGCAGTAACGCAAATTGTGTTCAATGCACGCATGCCCATCATGTAGCTTGGAGAAACGAGAAGTGATGCAGGTATAATAGACGGTAAGATATAATGAACGAACCATCGGTCACGTGACCTGTTGGTCACGTGCGGTTTTGAAACCTTTTATTCTTCATAGACTTTATAATACACACAAAAAGAGAAAAGGGAACCCTTCACTCCAACATGCCCACCGGATGTCAAGTTGGCGGTGGCTACCAGCTCCTTCAGCTTAACCACACCGGAGGAGCCGCAGAGCTGCCGGCGGACGTTTACGGCAGAACATCCTGTCTCATATGTTGTTTCGGTGGTTAACTCAGATGCTAGGCGAGCATGAACCACTGATTACATCCATAACTTTGTATTATGATGATGACAAATGCAGACAAGTGAACCCCCCTCAGATGTGAAATGAACCAGATCAAGAAAATAGACCAACATGGATTTTTGAACCAGGCTGTATGTTAAATGTATGGTAAAAACTGCTTCCAAACATAATTTGGGTTAGAATTCCTCAGATCGACATCGGCTGTTACTTTTTGGGAAAAGGTTTGTCCTCACATAACCCCCCCCTTGCCAGCATTAAAGCACCTCCCTACTCTAAGACATGTCAGAACAACATTCTTCACAGGTTTTGGCACAACAATGTGAAATTCAGTACTTTTAAGTACTTTTAAACACGGAAAAACATTGATTTTGCTTGGAAAAGATGGATCACAAGCCTTTTCTCTTCCTTTGAGCCGGTACCTGAGCTATAGTCTTGATATTCCTCCTCGTTGACGGCTAGATGACGTTGTTTCTGACAACCATCCCATCAAAACGTTTGTGTCCAAACGTTTTGCTTGGGTGTATCCTGAAGTACAAGTGAACTTCCTTTTACTTTATCTTAAGATAATTTAGCGGAAGACACATGGGTCATCTCTCCTATAAAAGCCACTAATGATGTTACAATTGAATTCACTGCCATACAGGACAAAAGGCAGAGAGAGATAATAGGGGTTCCGATTAGGCATCTGGCAGTCTCTGATATAATGAGATTGTCAAGATATGAGTTGATTATGCTGTCCTATTGATAAAAAATAATTGCATTTTCCATAATACCCAGGAGGGCTTGAAGTAGAGAGTTGGGAGAGTGATTTTATTTTTCTAGTGCAAACACAGGTGAACTGCTGCGATATCCTTCCCCTCCTTCTCTTCTTCATCTTTACTCTCTTAAGGTCACTGAGGAAACTCAGACATGGCCACTGAGGAGGGGTTGGAGGATATCTGATCAAAGCCGATCAAAGCTGGGACGTGTGATGGCGTGTTTGTGGCCGCGAGTGCGTCGACGGGCGTCTGCAGCATTTAACAGAGGTTTCGGTGAACACCAGCCCCCATCACAGAAATAACGCCTCAGAGAGCTATTATGCCAATTATGGTCCTTATTAGCACTTTAGCTGCCTTTTGTTAGATTTTCTCAGATAGTTGTGTGGGTTGAAAAGTTTGAATTTCTTGTTGCGTGGCTGTCAGGGGTGCAACATTTTAAGGAGGTGGGAAAATCATAAATTGCCCCGCCAAGCAGAAGTACAACCGCTGACGGTTAGTTATTCTAGCCGAGGAGCTTTCATGAATTTGTGCTCAGGTTCAAAAGCTTTTGAGAGAAAGTGCTTTTATTGTTATTTTACCTTGGAGAACAGCAGTCACATTTGTAATCTTGGCAGTGTTTATGCTTACAATGACAGCATTTATTAGAAGTCAAAACCCATGCTTTTTTTTTGTTCTATTAACTCAACAAAAGTCCTTTTTACCGTCGCTAACATCCACAGCCTTTTATCTACCCGGGTAAAACAGAAACACAAAACATCACACTGCAACTAAACAAAACACTTTACCTGATAATGACCACAGTTATCGTATAAGTGTAATGTCTTTATCAAATTACTGCTGAAAAGAGCCTGGTCCTGTAGTCTGAACCACCCTCTGACAGACTGATCTGTCCCCTCCTGAGACGTAGCTGCAGGATCATTACAGGTAAAGCCGGCCGACTGTAGCTGCAGCTGTTTTCATAATCTCTTCTATGATTTAAACTTTGGAAATTGTCCTCTCTTTGTGCAGAGAAAACAGGAAAGGATATGACTGCATGGAGCGTTAATGAAAGAGAAATGCTTTGCAAATTAATTTGATATGTTCCTGCGAAGCTTCAAATTACAGAACTGAATATTTAATCCTCAAATATCTTCACAGTGGTTCAGAAAGTAAATATTTACCGTCAAATAAGCTCAGGCCTGGACAACAGCAGACTTAAATGACAGATTAATGAAGAACTTGGACACGGTACATAAACTAAGCATATGAAGTAATGGACCCCGACACCAAGTAGCAGTTAGGGTTATTTGAAATGCCGCTAAATTATTCTAACAGGAAGTATTTAATGAACAGCATTTAAAAATGTGTCAGTTTGCCATTGAGACGTATCAATACTTAATGATATTCTACGAGCTGCCTACTTAGCACTTATTTCAAAGCATCACTCTGCTCTTCCTCCCAGTAGACACCTCTCAGCTGGTGGACTTCC
Source organism: Cololabis saira (assembly GCF_033807715.1). Taxonomy (NCBI): domain Eukaryota; kingdom Metazoa; phylum Chordata; class Actinopteri; order Beloniformes; family Belonidae; genus Cololabis; species Cololabis saira. The sequence goes on from NC_084600.1 coordinate 30,120,571, forward strand.
AGACGTCTTTTCATGCTTTATTCCCTTCCCAGACACCCCCGTCCCTTCCGGGCCTCGACTGTGGGGGTGTTACGTAAGAAAGGCGCTGGACTCCTCTCTGTACTATTGATTTCAAAGCCTCTGCGGCTGATCTGAATAGTGTTTGTTGCGTCAACGTTTTTCTCCGATGAAAGACTGTGAAGACGTGAGCGCTGAACGTGGCAAATACTTACAAAGATCTGAGAGCAAGTGTGAGAGAGACGCGAGACAATATCACCGGCTGGAAAAGAGACGTTTATGATCTTGATTTTTCTTTGCTCCAGGGGCAACGTCTGCTTTTCCTCTCTGAAGCCAACGCGGAGGTGCAGTTCTTTGACCACTAGAGGCTGCCTCCAGAAGCGGGTTCATCTCCACTGGCCCCATGTTTAAATGTATGACTTCACAGCAGAAACTTTACGGGGGGTGAATTCTTATGTATGTAAAATTATATAATGCTTCAAATATATGTATAATACGGAAGAGTATCAGGGCCACTTAAAAAAAAATAAAAAGAATTCTGAGAAAAAAGTCAGAATTCTGACTTTAATCTCAGAATTCTGAGAAAAAAGTCAGAATTCTAGGCCACTAAAAAAAAAATAATAATAATTCTGAGAAAAAAGTCAGAATTCTGACTTTTTTCTCAGAATTCTGAGATTAAAGTCAGAATTCTGAGAAAAAAGTCAGAATTCTAGGCCACTAAAAAAAAATAATAATAATTCTGAGAAAAAAGTCAGAATTCTGACTTTAATCTGACTTTTTTCTCAGAATTCTGACTTTTTTCTCAGAATTCTGAGATTAAAGTCAGAATTCTGACTTTTTTCTCAGAATTCTGACTTTTTTCTCAGAATTCTGACTTTTTTCTCAGAATTCTGAGATTAAAGTCAGAATTCTGACTTTTTTCTCAGAATTCTGACTTTTTTCTCAGAATTCTGACTTTTTTCTCAGAATTCTGACTTTTTTCTCAGAATTCTGAGATTAAAGTCAGAATTCTGACTTTTTCCTCAGAATTCTGACTTTTTTTCTCAGAATTCTGAGATTAAAGTCAGAATTCTGACTTTTTTCTCAGAATTCTTTTTATTTTTTTTTAAGTGGCCCAGAATTCTGACTTTTTTCTCAGAATTCTTTTTATTTTTTTTAAGTGGCCCTAATACTCTTCCGTAGTATAACAATAATTAAAGAAATAGTAAAAAAAAACAACACAAATGCAAGCTACGGTTCTGATTTCTCGCTTTTAGAGTATATTCATTCTTACTTCAAATATAATATGGCTTTTATGTTGTTAATTGTAAAAAGAGGCGACAACAATCCGCTCATGGTCTGGTCTTTGAAGGGTTTGGGGGTGAGGACCCAGGGTGGCAGCGGCCGTGAAATTTGTCGCTATGCCAATGTCAGCCCGGCAGGCAGATTCAGAGTCCTCTCCCCAAAGCCAACCATTTCAGATGTTGGTACCTAAACGGCACCTGAAACGAGGACAACCGACAGAAACAAACAAGGATAGCTTGTGGTGACTGATGTTAGGTGGGCGTGGGTCTTTGGCTTATCTTTTACATTGAACGGGATTGGGCAGGATCGGTTAGTACCGATGTGACGCTGTGCAAGGAGACGACAGCCCATGAGTGACATCGCTGTGGCTTCGTCCAGTTCTTGTACAGTTTATTGTCACGCTGTCATTAACTTTGGCCTGCAACAATAAAAAAACAACATGAACTTCTCCCAGCTTTTCACCATCCTCCCTGTTTTTCACCGTCTATCCCAGTTTGAGGTCAACCAACTACGCTACCCTGACATACTGTGTGTGAAAGCCAGTGAAAAATAAACACTTTGGATGCTGGATTTGAATATCTCTCAGCACTTTTTGGTGTGTTTTAACTTGTTTTTCTCCAGGTTCATGAAGCACGGTCTACAGCAGCCTCGGTTTCCAGCGGTTTGATCAAAAGTCCCCGACTTTGCTGGAGGAGCCTGACAAAAAGTTTGTTGCAAACACTTGTCACTTGTGGTTTGGGCCTGTTATCTGTGCATGTGAGCCCTGTCAGCGGCACGCTCGGCTCGGCTGTCGGCTCGCATGAACTTAGTTGGAGCCGTATAAAGCGTCGCGTCGGTGACTCCTTCAAACCATAAAGGATAAAAGCTTTTTCTTTTTCTTTTCCTCGCAGAGCGTGCTTCTGTGACTCTTAAATTATTCGTTCAGGTTTTGCGACCGTGACGGCCAGATTGTACGCTTGGCCAGCTGATGTAAAAACAGATGCTTATGAACAAAGTTGGCAGTGTTTCTGTTAGATAATCAACTTTATGATTACCTATCACGCCTCATTAATGTTTTTGAAATACAAATTAATACAGAAATTCAAGCAACCTCATTCCCTGCTCACAAGTGAGGTATTAAAAGAAAAAGAAGAAAGAAATCACTGGCCAAAGACCATTTAAACGGCGTTGCTCCTAAATTCAGATTCATTAAAAGTGGCATTAGTGCATATGTCTTTTTCCCGGGAATGTAATTGCTTCATTGTTTCCCCTCAAGGTTTTTGATGTTCCCACAAATGAGCTGACTGTAGGATCCAATAAGTTCCTGTGTGTGAGCTTTCAGCACGAAGGGATCAATGCAAGTATTGAACAACATGTGCATGACAAAAGCTGAAGTGAACGCTTCCTGTTATTTGGACATCACCTGATCTTTGGCGTTGCTGTACTTTGGGATGAAAACTTTGGGAATTTTTACCTTTCCTTAGTATGTGAAGATTAACTGAGATAAATTAGAATTCTTTACAGGTTTGTAGTGTGACTTTTGTATCCCAGTTGTTTAGTTAACTAAATATCTGTGCGTGCGTCTGCATGGTAGGGGTGTAACGATACACTAATCTCACGATACGGTACGATACACGATATTGAGGTCACAATAACGATGCGATACGATATTATAGCAGTATCTTTTTAACAACCTTGAATGAGGAACATATGACTGGAAAAAATGTTTTTTTATTTGAAAGACACAAAATACAAAACAATACTGTGTGTTTGCCCTATTGTTACAGTTTATAATGCTTTATAACTGTTTAAGTTTTAAAGAGAAAGCCAGGCCAACCATTTTCCACAAGCTGAACTAAAAGTAAATGTCAGGTTTGCATTATGTATCTTCAGTTTCATACAAGTACAAATATTTCGCCACAAACTGAATTGTTTCTCTCATGTATGATTTTACTTTTTTCTTTTCCAGAAATGTAACAACTAAAATTAAGTAAATAAATACATACAATTTTACATAATAAAAAAGATTGATTCATGCTCACCTTATAAGTGTAAGAGGAGATTTATTTTTGTTAAGAAGGTTATTTTGGTAATTCAGGGTTCATTAATTTATAAATATATTCTTTATATTCTGATGTAAATCAGGGACTTTAATGACACTAGTCAGTTTATCTGTAGTTGTTAATATGTTTTAGATTGGGCGGAGTGATACGCCACAGTACGGCACTAGCTGCTGTGTTGACGTTCTAAAATCCTACACTGTAGAGCGGACAGTAAAGTACTCGCGAACTCTGAAGAAGTTTTCCCCGACCCGAAAAAGGTTTAATTTAATAAGGTAAGGCTTAACTCTATACCAGACTTAAAGGTTCAGAGCTCAAAACCCTAAAAGTCCGTGATCGGGACCGCAAAACGGAACTAGTTTCCCTCTGAGCGGAGGAAGATTTTGGTCAGCGAGTCGAGGCGCGGTCGGCACGCGTGGTCGGATGCGCGTAAAGGCTGAATTATACTTCTGCGTCAAAACAACGCCGTGTCTACGGCGTGTGGTTTTTGGACACGCAGAGGACACGCCGTCACATGCGCCGTCAGTGACGTGCACCTCCCGAAAATTGTAACTACGCGTCGAGGAGACGCCGTCCACACGCAGACCGAGAGGGCTGTGATTGGTTCGTTTGAAAGCGAAGCATTTCCGGTTTCCGGTTTGAATCAGTAGTGAACTTCCAGGGCTTTTTTCTTCGTTTATATGTGATTTTTTTTGTTTTTGTTTTTTGCACAATAGTTGTCCTTATTTCTTTGATTTACTGTGGATTTACGCAGAAGTATACCCGCACCTTAAAGGTGCGGGTATACTTCTGCGTCACACACACGCAGAGCACACGGCGCACCCGTGACGTCGTCACGAATCCTTCGGACTTCTCCGTCTCTCCATTTGGTCGCGGTGCAGTACCCCCCGCGGCCACTAGTTAGCGATCTTTTTCTGAATGGTTTATCCGACTTTTTCCGGTCACAGTAAATCAAAGAGATAAGGACAACTATTGTGCAAAAAACAAAAACAAAAAAAATCACATATAAACGAAGAAAAGAGCCCTGGAAGTTCACTACTGATTCAAACCGGAAACCGGAAATGCTTCGCTTTCAAACGAACCAATCACAGCCCTCTCGGTCTGCGTGTGGTCGGCGTCTCCTCGACGCGTAGTTACAATTTTCAGGATGTGCGCTTCAGTGACGGCGCATGTGACGGCGTGTCCTCTGCGTGTACAAAAACCACACGCCGTAGACACGGCGTCGTTTTGACGCAGAACCATAATTCAGCCTTTACTAGTCAACACAGTAGATTAATATGAATAACATAATATCGCGATACACTTTGTCACCTCCACGACACGTTTCGTGACGTTTTTATATCGATATATTGTTACACCCCTACTGCACGGTGGCTTGGTGGTCGGCTCTGCTGCTTCAAAACGACAGGATTCCTGTCTCGAATCCTGCTGGGAATCCGTGAGGAGTTTGGACGTCTCCGGGTGTCCAACTGCGTTGGACAGGTAACCTGTTCGGGTGTCCGTGTGCCGTGGACTGATGATCTGTCCAGGTGTCCACCTACTGGACTGATGACCTGTCCAGGTTAGGGTTGCCACCCGTCCCGTAAAATACGGAATTGTCCTTTATTTGAGAAAAAAATGTTGCGTCCCGTATTGAACTAATACGGGACACGATTTGTACCGTATTTTCATTAACTTTTACACCATATTCTAGTTGAATTATTGAAATAAATTAACTTTTACACCATATTCTAGTTGAATTATTGAAATAAGTTAACTTTTACACCATATTCTAGTTGAATTATTGAAATAAATTAACTTTTACACCATATTCTAGTTGAATTATTGAAATAAGTTAACTTTTACACCATATTCTAGTTGAATTATTGAAATAAATTAACTTTTACACCATATTCTAGTTGAATTATTGAAATAAATTAACTTTTACACCATATTCTTCACCTCTAGGCTATATTACATCTGGGCTGATATTGACATACGTAGCATAGGAGGATATTTCAGTTGCTAGTATGGTTGTCTGTCTGTACAGTCATGCAAGTTCAATGCTATTAAAGCACTTTAAACTTTAAATCAAAGCATTTTGTTTTTTCATATAAAATAAACACATTTTTATTCAGTTTAGAAGTTTTTGGGCTTTTTTTTTGGCCTTATTTCTATTTCTGAAAGGTGGCAACCCTAGTCCAGGTGGCCACCTACCTTTTGCTTTAAGAGAGCAGGAATAAGCTCCAGCAGATCTCTGTGAGCCTGAATAGGACTAAGCAGGGATGGGTGGATGGATGGATTGGATACATGTTCAGGCAATGCATGAGGGTTTTCTAGAAGGACTTTTCTTGTCCTATTCTACAGACAAATGCTATACACACCATGTGGTTACAAATGGGACACTCCTCACCACTTAACTTCTCAAACAAAGTTTTTCAAAGGTTTTTGGGGAAGATTACTGGAAATTCTCTGTCTCCTTGAAACCCTGACTGTCTCAAATGTTGTCTTCTTCATACTTGAGTCCAAACATTGTTAATCTTCATTGAAAGGCTGCAACGTCCATGTATTTTTGGAAATCTGTCTCCAGCATGGGCGCATCCCAAGTAACTGCAGGTGTGAGATAGCTTTAAAGTTAAAGCTCAAACCTTCTGCAGTATTCTGTGATCACAGACCTGAGCCGGCCTCTAGGTGGGTTAAGACCACCGGGTCACCTCGATTTAAAGGTTTGGCAGGGTCAGGATCCTGAAGCACTGAACTGGAAAGTCAGACTAAATAAAAAGTCTGGGCTCTTTGTTGACTGTGTAACACGCAGCAGTTTTGATATGCTGGATGTGTTCACCCCAGACGGTTGGCTCTGGGGAGAGGACTCGTTCACTGCAGCAAAAGTCTCAGCTGCTTAATGAAAAAAATGCACCATTAGTTTTTTGTTTAAGTGGCTGTTGACATAAAGAGGGCTTTCGTCCCATCACTTAGTTCGTTCAGAGACAATTTACTTAAGAAACAGCCATGTTAGTGAGAAACGGCAGAGCAGCTCATTTGTTCTCGCTGTCATAATGAAAAGCACTCTGGTAGAATCTAACAATATTATCAATTTGCTTTCGACTGCAAAAGTAATTTCAAGACAGCTCACTGACCTACGTTATTTATGACACACCGCTTCTCAAGTCGTGCATTTTCCAGAGAGGCTGGGCATATTGCAGAAATATTTGCTGATTTATTTATTTGCACTGACAGGCAATCTTTTTCAGTTTCGAGTTTCAGGAGAGTTCACGCTTTACTTCGGCGGCGTTGAAAGCATAAACCGATCGAGCCTAGCGCTTGTCAGATTGCTCAAACAGTGGAGATCACTCTCAATCCTGACGTCCTGCATGTTTATCTTGTGGAGCCTGACTCACCGTCAGCAGATCAGACGATGGCGAGGGGCTATGTCAGCAACACCGCGATCATCTGACACCGACCCACTTCAACTGAACCTTTGATTACAGCTACAGATTTTTTGTTCCATCAGGTTTTGTCAGCTACAACATCTATCTACTAAAAAGGTAGCCCCACTCAGCATGAATGTATGTTCCACAGCAGACGACCAGCTCTTCAATCTGCCGCTTTTATCAGGCTTCGGTTGGATCTCCCACAGATGAAGAAGGGGGTGCGAGAGAATTGGCTAGATTTGCTGAAATTGTTGAAAAATCAGACCCCTTTGATTTAAAATAATAAAATGTATAAAAATGTAAAAAAAATAAGCATCTAGATTGGTTTAACAGACCAAAAGACTACAAAACGTTCACAAAGTTTGATGATTTTAACTGAATATTCTTTTGTTTCAGCCCAAACTCCAACCAGTCGGTTATAAAACCAACAATGAAGAAACAGGGAACTGTTTTCTGGTTAGGTTCAGGAGTGTCTGAGTGAGTGGATCTCTGACAGAAACAAGTGTCACAATGCCACAAATAGAAAAGCATTGTTATCTATTTTATTTAATTTAAATTTGGATCACTTTGACATTATTAGAGTGAAACCCGATACGAGCCAGAATTTAGCACGAATATAAGGAGGCGGTTGTGTTCTGTTAATTTCTGGTGAGATGAATGAAGAGTGGTTTGGACCTCTGATCCATTCACGTGAAGCTGAGAGGTTTTGTTGCTTCTTTTTGTGTGGTTTCTTTTAAGGAGAGGAAAGCAGACTTATTTCCTCCTGTGAAACATGCTCACGCTTACCTTAGTGGTCTGTACCAAAGCACTACCCGCCAAAGTCAGCTGAGACGGGATTCATTTAATATGATGTGGACGGTGCAGCATTTTCGGCTCCCAGAAAGAAGGTTCCTGCTCGGGATTTCTTTTCTTCTTCTTCTTTTCTTGAACTTCCTCCCACTGTGCAGTAACACCATGGATTCATCGGTGCCTCTAAACTATCTGCAGTTTTTATTAATTTGTCTCTGTGGCCATGCTGGGCAGACATGATGTCCAGGGTGTACCTCGCCTGCCGTCTGCTAACATCTGAGTTCCAGCTCCTCCGCGATCCCGAACAGGATAAAAATGTGTATAAACAAACAATTAAAAAGAGACTATGTCCTTTGGATAAAGTTAAAAACTGATGATTTCCACTTTTCACTAAAATCTCCACTGTCTGACTTTTTATAAGAACATCACTAAAGAAGGTTGAAAAGGGTCTACAATCAAATTGCTGACAAATGTTAAGCCTCAATGCAACATCTCTGATGATGCTCAAAGCTGTGGGCGGTCTTTTATTCAGGTATTCTGCTTTAAATATCATCAATCTTGATCTTACTCCTGGATTGCTTTAAAGTTCCGCCCCTTTTTATTTGTCGGCTCGAGTTGGCCGTGATAATAACCATTTTTAAAATAAGATGACCCAAAAGTCTGCTTCCCACAACCCCATGACTCAGGCAACAATCCAAGCACAGATCACCAAGTGTGTCGTTGGGATTTTGGATGAAGGAAATTGTGTTTTTTTTGGTCCAGAACCGAGACTCAACAAGACAGAAGTTCAAATAAGAGACTGATTGTGATGGTTTCTTGGCGGTTAAACCTTGAAAACCTTTGGGTTTGCTGTTGGTCATTGTTAACGCTGTGGGCAGTCCCAGAGCAGAGGGGCCTCATCTGGCCTACACATATTATGATGGTACCAGGTCTCACAGTGGGCTTCCTGTGTGTATTCTTTGCCCAAAGTGGACAACACATGACCCCCAGAGGGACATGTTTGTTGGGTTGAGCTCACTTAAAATGACGGTTTAAAGCAGAGGTGTCCAATACAGGTCCTGCAGCTTTCAGACCTTTCCCTCCTTCACCTCATTCATCATCAGCGTGCCATCAAGGTCTGAACGAATCTTTTAATGTCTACTGCTCCGTTGAACTTGAGTCAAACTGGCCTGGTTAGTTAAAACATTGACCCTCAGATTTGCTTTAAAATGGTGCGTCCCTGCTCCTGCAGGTGAGTTATTACATCACGCCCGACTTGAGGAGCCTTCCCCGGGATGAAAGGTGACGGAGAGTGAGGGCCAGAGCTGCAGCACTCTGACAGAGTGTGACATTAGTCAAAGGTCAGCTAAAAAAAAGGCGTTTTTGCTCTTGGGGAAATGAACAAGTGTTGTTTGCGAAGCTGCAAGCTCAACGGATTCTTAGCGTCGTTCACCTTGCACCTGGAAGGCTTTTCATTAGTGGCTATGTGGGCTGTGTTTGGTGTCGGAAAGTTGTTTACAACACAACTAATTTTGCTCTCTTCTCTGTCTCTCCTTCCTCTGCTCCCGTCGCAAACTCTGTGTCCCTATCGACAATCGTCTTCATCCGATCATCTCGTCCTCTACCCTAGGTGAGTAATCTAAGTGCTTTTATTATATCGGTAAATAAGCCTCTGGGGGACAGCTGTGCTTTAACAAGTGTTGAAAAAAAAATAAAAAATAAAAATAAAAAAAAAGAGGAAAAAAGCAAGGTGCCTCCTGGAAATAATAGAAAGCCATTACTTTTACTACAGCTGCTAAAGGCCAGTCGGGCTTTTACTGTGGAGTAAGTGTTGTGATTGAGAAGTTGGGCTGTCAGCCATCTGTCTCATCTTTTTATTCCCTCTCACGGTCACATTTTTATTGACTTACACGACTATCCATCCAGAAGACGAGTCCTTACAACTCTGCTCTGAGCCTTCTTCTAATCCCACCATCAGGCCGCGTTTTGCACAGAAGAACTTCAAAGTCTATAATTTTAATCTGCTCGCTATTGTGAGCGTCCAGGTCCCCCGTGTGAGTGCGGTGCTCTGCCAGACATCCAAAATCCAAATCAGAATCAAGCAATATTCATACCAAACTGTTTTCTCATTTTCCCTTTTTTTTTTTTGTAATTTTTGAAATTTGCTTCTGTTGCCTGATCAGCTCTTGTGTGATCCGAGCCGAACCAATCAGAGGATCATGAATGAGTCAAGATTACACCATTGTACCCTTAAAAATCAGTTCATTTGCTGGTTTTAATGTTTTCATTTATGATGGCGGAGTGAGCTGTATCTCCTCGGAGAGTGGGCTGCTGATGGAGACATTTGAAAAATTTGGATTTTTCAGCTGGAATTGGCTTTTATATATACCTTACATATTGTGGGAAATTCAGCTAAAACATATGGAAAGGTGCAAACCATTGATACTAAACGTAGCAGCAACATTTAAACTAAATCACTATGAGTCATTTATGTTTAGGCGCTCACACTTAAGTGAACGTTTTCTGAATACCAAAGCGCTTTTGTTGGTTAAACCTAACCTCACATATAATTTAGTGTCATTTCGCCTCCTCTCCATCCTGACCACCTCCCTATAAAATTGCCAGCTGTAAATAAGAAATGCATTTCTTAGTCAGAGGAATGTTGCCAATAATTGTTTTATTCTTTAAGGAAGTTTTATTGGCCACACTCACAAATATGATATAAATGCTTTTTTCTCTGAGAGACGGGGCTGAGAGCGTTGGCCACATGCCAGCAGATGTCCCTCACTTCATCAGAGGAGTAAATAATGCTGAAAGGAAGCTGTCAGCGTTTCTGTCGTGGCTGGGCGTCTCACCAAAACGACAGGCAGCGTCGGATATAAGACATGACTGTAATGACTTTCTGGTGTTAATGTTGCAGATAATAAAGGTCGCCTGTGGCGCATGCAAACACAATTAGCTCCTGATACAGTTGCACGCAGGCTCACCTTTCAAAGACCTCATAAATTTTACAACTTTCCCCCAGTTTTGTTTTTTATCTCGAGTTTCCAAATCTGGTTGCGATTAAGCCGCTCAGCTCGGATCTCTGGATGTCGTCCAAACCGCTCGCCGAACGGGACGCTCCTTAAATGCTCCCGTCTGCTGCTGGCCGCCCGCCCGCGTGTGTTTGTTCAGAAGACGAGGCCCCTGTCAGCACACTCAGACTCAGCGCCCAGGGGTCGGGGGTCTCCTCTTCGCAGGGGAGTATCCAGTGTCAAACTCCCGCTCGACGATGTGACCCGTGATAGAGCTCTGCTTTTATCACCAAGGTTCCCATCTGCAGTTCATCACGGCCCGCCGTCACGCTCGCAGACTGAGCTTCCCCTCAGGAAGACTTTGGCGCAGCGTTAAGGAGTTTGAAAAATCACCCTTTTACAGCACCAGACGTATTATGTGATTTAAAGTTAATCAAAGGACATGTTTCCTCAAATGTAACAACAGAATTGCTCTACTACGGGTTGCCTGCTGTGCAAGAAGGTAGTCGTGATTTCTACTGTAGGTAGACGGTAAGGGGTCATGTTAACACGGTAACCTGTTTTACTGTGGCTAAAAATACTTGGCACTGATGCACTAGAATAAAATACAAATACTTTAACCTCATTTCATAGTGGCTTTAATGAAAACTATTCTTACGTGTTGTCTAGAAGTTAGATCATTTAGCTAGGTTTTTTAGCGAAGAAAATGTTTATTGTTCCAGTATCAGAGTTATTCCTGATTAATTTGACTCGATTTTGGATTGTTGGGCTTTTTTTGCAGTGCGGATGGTTGTGTTTGCAAGGAGCATTATCATCACAGCTGAATCTAATTAATGGTCGTCATCAGATTGTCATCCAGGTCTGGACAAGTCTGTTAATGACACAGTCATTTGTATCATGGTGTGCTGAAGCAGGGAAACATCTAAAACATGCAGGACAGGGGGTCCTGAGGACAAGGGTTGAAGACCACTGGTGTAAAAAAAAGGAAAAATCAGAACTCAGATCCTGAGCGCAAATGTGTGACAAAGTTATTGTACAATATGAAGATGAACTTTTATTTAATTTAAACAAATCATAAATATTCCTGTATATCATGCTTTTCAAGCCTGTTTTTTGTTTAACTGCATCGTGACATGTTAAGAACTTGCGCTGCCCTGCCCTGGTTAATCCGAAAATGGGCAAATGGTTGGACCAGGAAGTCGAATGGAGCACACCCGCCTCAGTTTAGTTACCGCAAGTTAGATACTTTAACTAGAATGGCTTAGCTTATGCTAATTTAGGATGCTAACAAACGTTACCTTATATTGATCCTCATTTCAGCTCTGGCAGCAGTCGTTTCAGATGTCTTTAGCTGGCGATCCGGCGACTCAACTTGAAATGATTCAAGATAAAAGGCAGTTGTCCCGAAGGTAGAGAGGTAGAGATAGTCCAGCTGTTGTCTCCTGGTTAGTCCCAGTTAGCAGCCTTCAACCCGCGATGAAGGCTTCACTCCTTCATTCCCACTTGATGATTCACTTGACAAACCAAACTGATCAGGTGGTTCGTACAACGTCCACAGCACTCAACTGCCTCAGACGTCACTCAAGTGCTTCAGACATCAGTGATCACGTGACCAAGCCATGCCTTGGCACAGTGGTTCGATACGTTTGCTCCATGAGCTACTCCCCATGTGTCTTAAGCCCCAGGTGTCAAAGAACCATCGCCACGTAGCAATCAGTGGAGATTGACTCACTTTTGGGGGCTAGCGCCTAGTGGTCAGTCGAGGAACTGGATTTTTCTTCACTTCCCAGACTGAATCGGACTACTACACAAGATGGATCCCCATCCTGATGGATGGTTTGTAGGTATTTTTAAGGCATCGGTAATGCCAGTGTGACACAGGACCACCACTGATTATAATTCCTTTACAGCAGTCCAGAATCTGGGGCCTCACCCAACTTTTAGTCTTAATTTAATCAAATTCACATTGTGGTTACTGTTTTGAATCTGCGTGTGGGGAACATGTTAATTTCTCATTGCTCCACTCTCTCACAGACTCTTTTCTGTTCAGAGCCATCCATTGAACTTGTGAGGAGAAGAGGCTTTTCCTTTACCAACAAATCTGAGAGGAAAGTCTGCTGAAGCTTCAACTATTACAGGCATCACCGCCACCAAATTGTATTTCTATTAGATTGAATTAGGGCACAACATTATTCTTTACACAATCGCACCCTGTCATGGGCCGGTGACCTTCCTGCTGAGTGATGTGCTTGAACATGCTGACAAACACGCTTCTAATTGAATACCAATCACGAACCTCTGACATAGGTCGGCGCTGTCGTCGGACAACGCTTTTCACTGCTGTATAACCTGAGCGGCACATCTGCATGCATCTGTGTGTTGGTGGTAGGTGGATGGGGTAATTGCAGAGAGGGTACAGTCAAATAAAGACGCCTTGGGAAAAGGTAGTAAAGAAAAAGTACCTGGGGCCTCATTTATAAAGCTTGCGTGCGCACAAAACGGGGCTTGAAAGATGCGCACGCCACCTTCTACGCAAAGGTTGGGATTTAAAAAAAAAACTAACTGAAAAATGTGCGTATCTTTACGCCAACCCTGACCCTAGCGCACGTACATTTTGAAGATATGGGGAACTGGCGACGCAGGCGGTGAGGTGGTGAAATGAAGCCAGATTCATGTCATACTTTTAATTTCATCACATATCAGACTTATAGATCCATGTACACCCAAGCCGGCAGTGTTATAGATCTATGTGTTCCGTAAGTGAGCCATTACGCAGGTATTGGTAGCAGGTACCATACGTTCATATATCATACTTCCATCTTCAAATGGTATGGAGTGGTGAATAGCACCAGAATGATTATTTATCGTGACAAGGTGTGTAACAATCAGTCTAATTGCTGACCAAAATATATTTCAAAATTATTTAGCAGGATAACATATGTCTCATTCGTCCTGACGCACAGCAGAAACAGACTGCAGGAAGCCGCTGCGCATGCTCAGCAGGCTCATTTATATGCAAATACAGTCATGGAGTACTTTGCATTGCCCATTTATGGTATGAAGTGGGCGTGTAGAGGGCGGGTATGAGGCGAATTCACGTGCGCAACCTTCCAGCTAGACTATGATTTATAAAGCGAACATTGCGTGCAAGTGTCCGTGCACACGGTTTTATAAATCAGTGCGCACGCCATTTTCGGCTTTTGAGTACACTTTTAGTATGAATCCTACGCACTATTTTATAAATGAGGCCCCTGGTATTTTCCCTTTAGTGTTTTGAGTGGAGTGACAAATGGGTTGTTTAAAGGCTCTTTTATGGTAGAGATCATTTCTGATGCAGATTAAAGGTTACAAGAGACAAGGGTTGCGACATTGGGAAGATTTCTAAGAATAATCTTCAGAAAAATACTAGACAACCACGGTCTTAGTAAACCAACATTAAAACGATTGGCTAGACTGTAGAAATTAAGCCAAATCCCAAATGTATTTACTTCCAGAACGTCCTTGAGCAGAAATGAGCTGCATCTAGCCTTTTATGGGAGCACTTTCCTTTCGCCAGAGCTGTCCAAGCCCGACCTGTGTGGGGTTGCTTGATTTGTCAACAATCTTTCATTCACGCCACGGCCTCTCAGCTCAGATAAGGTCAGGACTCTAACTTGACCTTTCCGAACCATTAATTTACTGCTTTCTGAACCATTTTCGAGTTGATTTACTTCTCTTGGTGGGGTCACTGTGTTGTTGTGATGCCTAATCTCAATCGAGTTTTCAGTCACGCAGAGGAAACATGCTCAAGAAAAATCTCCTAATTATTGGTCACTTTAGTTTTTCTATTAATGGTTACAATGCGGTGTGGCCATTGGGTGGAGGTTTCAGTGTGTGTGTGCAGTTCCTGTCATCCTTCAAGCATGTCTCTCAATTCAACTAACTGATTATTGGTTTCAAATTAATTGAAACCTAGTTGTATTGTGTTCATTATGTCTTCAGATAGATATCCTATGGTTTCTTTTTTTCAGACAAAGTTCCGACTTCTTACCTTCCGTTCTAACAGTTTTGGCGGTTCTCCCGCCTTCCTCAGAGTGTCACGTGATGGGAAGTGACAACGTCCTTATCAGCTGTTGTTACTATGAGGGCGTGGCCAACCTACCAGGTTTGACAGGTCGGCCACGCCCCCCGCTGTCCTCCCGCCGCTCCAAGATGCTGGTCCATGTGTGGGAGAGCATGTACGCTCCCTCATCCCTGTTCATCGTTTGTTGTCCTTGTTTCCTTATTTCTATGGCCTCCAAAATCCAGCGCTGGTGTCTTTTGTCCTCCTGCAGATGACTCTGGCTTTGTCCCAGTTAATTGAAACCTTTTTTGTGAAGGTGTTTCTTACCTGATTACAATACTTAACTTATTTGAGACATCTAAGTGAGTCACACTCCAACTTACCGAGTTCTCTAAATTCACCTCAAGGATTTCTTGAACATAAAAAAAGCAAAACAAAATCCCTCTTCTTCCCCTATTGAGTTAGTTGGGCCTTGCAAAACATTTTCACATAGAGGCTTGTTTGAACTCTTAAGAGAGCTACTGGAATTGTGCTGTGTTGTTTCCTAGCAACATTGAGCCATGTATCACTTGAAACATCGGTAGGTAACATAGGTGAACTTCCTCGGTGCACAACGTGGATGGAAACTCGCAGTCGCACATTCAGTATCCGGAGTGCAGTGATGCTGCTTTACGGTTCCGGATCAAGCAGTTGTGAACAGAATGCAGTCCCTCCTCCTGCAGTCTTACCCATGTGTTTACAGTTTCTCCTTGTATGAAAAAGCTCCGTGGACATGCGTTGGAGTTCCATATATGTTCCCGCTGCGACATCTTGGTGCTTGGTGACACGTGCTTCACTCCCAGCAGACCGGATTTATCTCAAAAAGCCTTCCGAGCTCTTATGTTTTATGCGCTTGTGAAACCACGTTCCCCAGAGACATTGTTTGTTGTTCCTCTGCATTTTACTCATTCTTAACTTTCTCAATGTCTATTGTTCAGTCTGTCTGGAGAGAGATGTTGTTCTGAGCTGATAGAAAGAAAGAAACAAACCCTCAATCAGCTACTTTCACATGTAAAAAACGTCATGGTGATGCATCCTCACAGATGTTTACATCTGCCAGAATTAGTTGCAGAAATCTTTTCAAGGTTCACAGCATGTCCTTGGTCTTCCCCATGACCTCCTCACAATTGGGCATGCCCTAAACACCTGCCAAGGGGCACCCTCACCGGATGCCCAAACCACCTCATCTGGCTCATCTCGATGTGGGGGAGCAGCGCTCTACTCTGAGTCCCGCCGGATGACGGAACTTCTCTTGTGTTTAAAGACCAGTCCATCCATCCGCTTGGATTCATGGTCTTATAGACCAGACTAAGAGCGATTCTTGACCCATTATTGATATAAGAAAGCAAGGTCTCTTGTCTAGGCGTGGGTTACCGGGTCCCCACTCTGAAACCAGGCCACATATAACATGTTTCTGACATGGAAATTAACCTCATATAATCTTATAATCATAAGATCATCATATAATCTTAACAATGCTGAGCAGCCGCCAGGTTGCTCAGCTGGATGAGCAGTTGCGGGTCTGGATTCGAGTCCCGGTCTCTGACCATCTCTCTCAGGCCATGTTTCCTCTACTTTAAATGAAAGCCACTACCGCAAAAAACATTTTCATTATCATTTATTTTTTTAAATAATATAAGGCACTTAGCCTGACAGCAGTTCCAGTTCTCTTGAAGTCTGTTCAGTTGAAGCCATGTCCTGCTGTTTTTTTCCCCCCTGAACTGTGCTTAAGGAACATGTTTTCATTGGTGAATAGTTCACAGTGGGCGGTGGGGGTGTGTGGCTTTATGGGGCATTGCTACTGGGTGGAAAATTGATGTTACAGATTTTACAGGAGGCAATCCTGAGGTGATTTCGGGTATGGGGTCCTCAGTTCCACCTTCTGCCCGTGCACAAGTGCTCGAAGGCCTGTCTAATCAGCCACCGCCGCAGCCCCGAGTGAGCCCTGCCAGAAACTGAGTGATTACAATGTTTACTCCTCATTCCACAGACCCACTGTGAGCTCTTATGGGTCTGCACTGCTATTTTTGCACGCCCTTGCCCTATCGGACTACTGTGAAGGATTGCGTCGGCTGCTTGTAGCATGTGGCATTTCCTTCCATCTGTTGCCCGCATGCTCAGCCAGTTGCAAGGCAGGTCGACCCCAGCAACCCCCCCTCCCCTCCCCTCCCTTTGACAGCGTGGGCTGCACCATTCCTCCTCAGCCATGCCTCGTTAATGACTCTCCTGCTCCAAAAGATATCAGGATCAGCTCCAAGGCACTCCGGCAGGTCTGGCACGCCCATCCCCAGCTGTCGCCCTAAACAACTACAAGCCAAATTATTGCAGACACACCGGCAGGCCTCAGATTTTACATTGTACTTCTCCTCCATAAAAGAGGAACACATTTTCCCCAAAGTAGCCCAATCCCATCACTTTAGAGGATGGCTGATCCTGACAACATGAAGCAGGACTCAGATTAAATTTGACTGGATTATACTGGTGTTTGGAAGTTTCATCTTTTGAACGTGTTACTACACTTTAGAGCAGTGATTCTTAACCATAGGGCCGCGGCCCAAGTGTGGGCCGCGAGCGCCATCTAGTGGGCCGCGAAAAATATTCAGTTTTGTACGTGTGGGCCGCGAGGGCCGCGTGACTGCATAGCAACTCCCAACCAAATGAGGAGTAGAAGACCCTCAGCTAGCTGTACGTGTAATAGTAAGAGAAATGGTGTGTATTTACAGAGAAAATCCTTCATTTTGCACAGAGTACGTTTAGATCCGCCAGGATCAGGGATCGATTACTTGGGTCTGCGCCCAGAGCGAGCGAGGGCGGCGTGATCATTTATCCTGACGCGTCCCCGCGGCCGGGGAGGTCGGTGCCGCTCGGGCGGCTCCGTCGTTACTGCTGAAGGATTGTAGATGTAGATGTGTCTGCTGGACTGTTGTTCGGGCTCGCAAAAGCATCGGAAAGTGACACGGCTGCAGCGGCCAGAGACTTTCGGGCTTTGCCCGTCTCAGCTGATCAGGCTCGGATGAAATCCGACACGCGCAGTCCTGACAATTTATTAATGTAAATAAAACTTAGTAAATTACTTAGTAAGTAATTAGCTTGACTCTTACAGAGATGAGAAGCGTAACGGGTGGAAAGGAAAGTTCAACCCGGAATGGACCGATTCATCCTGGTTCAATCTTCCCACTGGGACAAAACCAGTGTCTCATACGTTCAGACACCGTGGCGTTCAAAGTGCGAAAGTGAAACGCCACTGAAACAAAACACAAAGTTTTTCATCAAACATATCCACTCAAGTCTGAACTGAAGTCACAGAAAATAAACTGACCATCTAAAAACATGTTTGGGTCCACATAGCTGTGAAGCAGCTTTCTCCACAGTGAACATAATTAAAACTAAATATCGTTTCAGGCTCATCAATGAGCACCTCCACATGCATATGAGAACCTGACACCATCCAGCCCAGATTTACAGTCCTGGCAGGAGAAATTAGAGCTCAGTTCTCTCACTGAACGACAGAAAGTGGGGGCATAAGATTAAGGGGAAGAAAGAGAAACTGCAAAACTGTTCAATTGTTAAGATGTGTTTATATTCATTTATTATAAAAATGTGTTGAGACAATTAACAAAGAAAAGGGGAAATTCAAACTGCTGGTAGAGAAATAAAATAAGATAGCATTTGAAAAATAAAATAAAATCTACTTTATTTTTAAGAGAAAAAAATATGTGTAATTCAAGTTACACATGTTAATGGGCAAATATGTACTTTTTTAATATAACAGTCAGATGCAGATGTTGATACAACTATGAGGCTACTTGAATATATATATATATATATATATATATATATATATATATATATATATATATATATATATATATATATATATATATTTATTATGATGTTCTGGACCTTCACTTGAGTAAATTTTCTCTAAATGGACCTCTTAAAGTTGAATACCCCTGCTATACAGTGTTAATATTTAACGGGCCCCGGGCCACTCTCTACTGAAAAAATTGGGCCCCAAGGTCAGAAAGGTTAAGAACCCCTGCTTTAGAGAACCAGGAAATGTTAAACACATTAATGAATGGAACCACACACATGTATTTTGCAAACAAACAAGGAGCTTGTCATTATAATCCTCATAATGACAAAAAGCTGATCCAACATTGTTCCGACATGCACAGATGGTGGAAATGTGACATCAAATTACATCCAGTGCTTTTATCATGTGTGCATTAGAGGTAATTATTGTGTTATTATAATCCCCTTGCTCTTGTAATGTGCTGAAACTACTACAAGTAAATACATCACCGCTGCAGAGCGGGAGAATCACAGGGCTTGTTCCTTCTGCAAGTCATACAAATCTGTTTTGACACTTTACAGCCGTGTAAAATTGAAATGTCCTTTTCTTCTTAACAGATTAGCGTAATCGCTCTGTTTTTTACCGTTGTGGCTGAGAGTGTACAAAGTTTTCTTAATCTGACCCAACGGTTCAGTGGGAACGCCGGCGTCCCGCATACACCTACAAGACTAAGCCTCTAAAAACAAATCCAAGATTTTCTTTAAAGACGATAAGGCAAGCCATGAAACATATCTCAAATTTCATATTTTTAGCATTTGATAAGCTAAAATCCTTCAACAGTGACGATAATAAAATACTCTTATCAGTGGCACGCAAATGTCTTTAGGGGTTTATCTTCCTGCATGTTTCTCTCAGGTTGTTGCTGGGATATACAATATCTACAGACAACAGGTATGTCTATTCAAACTTGGATTACTGTGGATAAAAAGGAGCCGCTGCTATTGGGGTTTTCTGAGGGATTCAGGTGATATAACATCTGCCAGATGTGCTCACCCAAGAATGAACAGACAGAGAAAAGAGCATGCCTGCCAGCGTGTGCTGTGGAAGCGCAGCACAGATCACCCCCTTTTCCTCCGAGCGTGGGCGTAGACTTTAATTGCATGGGGGCTAATATCAAGTTAATGAAAAAAAAAAAAAAGGTGCCAGGGGGCTCTGCAGACAGGAAACTTGTACATGACAGCAGCTTAGGCAGGGAGGCTTCAAACGCTAACATGAGAAACAGCTGCTGAGCAGGGCACCGAGCTTGTGTTAGTCCTTCTCTAACATTCACTACATGACATCAAGTGCTAAATGCTGCAATTCAATTGTTTTTCTGTCACATCTGGTGCCAAAACATTCACTCCTAATTAGTTTCTTTTGCATAACAACAATAAGTTGGCACAGTTGTTGGAATATTTAGTATAAACTTGGAGATGCTTATAATGTAGTAAATATGCCGAAAGAAAGCGTGTTTTCTCGACCAAACAAAGCCAAAAAAGGAAAGACACGTTTATTTAGCTTAATTCATGTCCATAACAGCGTTCAACATAGGTAAGAACAGTGATGAAATAAATAGATATATAAAATTGATATGTAGGTACATAAGAACTCAAAATGGCAGTTAAATATACCAATTTAAAAGTCTTTGTCACCAGCTGTCTTCAAACTTTTTTCAAACAGCGACGAACACAGTGACGTATTCAAAGAAACCGAAATGGGTCAACGGGAGAGGGAGTTGTGTAGAAGAGTAAATTAAAATTTCCAAAACAGCGACTAAATCGAACTTGCAAAGGAGTGATTTGAGTGCCGTCTTCAGTTCAAATCTCGAAGACAAAGTCTGACTTTCTGCCAGCGCCTAAGCAGATTCAAACATCTATGCGGTTTACTTCCAGATTATGTCGCCATTCTGTTGTCGATGTTCCTGCAAACCAAATTTAAATTTGCTGGTCCTTTCTGGTATTTCTAAATTTCTCGGCCATGTCTTTCTAGTTTGAATTTTTAATTTTAATTCTCCTGATTACAGATTATGCAAGTGTCTGAAACTCTTGCCTTCGATTTGAAAATGATGGTGCCAGATTAATTGTTCCAAAATCTCCCATTAGACCAACTTTTCTTTGTTGCGTTGATTTTAGGATGACATTTGCATACATACATGTCTCTGTTTTAACTATCTGGATCAGGTTTTACATGGTGTGAAAGGCATCTTCCCCAGATCACCTGGTTGATTGAGTTTCACCTGCATATTGAGGGATAGAAAGCCGGAATGAAAAGCATTTGTTGTACCACGAGTGGTTTTTGTCATTCCTTCCATTGAATCTAATTTATCTAACAGAGAGGAACGATTTTGTAAGAATTAACCTTTTTGTTTTCAAAACCGCTTATGGTTACTATGGTACTATCTCTGCACAAACAGTGAGGCTAATGAATCCTCTCAGAACCTGTTTTTGGAGGGGAGTTTACACAATCCCAGCTGCTTAGTCAGCATTCTTGTGAATATAATCTACTTTAATCTGTCTGTTAGGAAAAAAAAATCAATTACTCATCCCTATCTGCTTCTTTCCTCCACAATATTTATACAACTCCCTGTTTCGTTCCCATTTTTTATAACTACGTGGCAACCAACAGTGCTTGATTCCTTATTCCCATAGATTCTTGGAAAAAGCAGTGCTGAGTAACTTGATGGCGGCAGTGTGAAGCAGTCCTCTCGCGCTTTGTTTACGTGTGAATGTGAGCTCTGAGGCTGGCTGGATCTGAGCTGATAGCCTGCACCATATGGCGCATCCGGGCAAACTGTTGGAAATTAATGTATTGGGGAATTCACTCTGCTGCCATCTTGCGAGGCGGTGAGTGGGGGCGCAAGCTCGGATGTTGGATTGCCAGTCACACCCACATTCATCACGCGAAGCCCGGTGTCTGCATCTAATCAGATCTCCGCTGAGAGCCCCACCTAAACTTAATTATAGGCCAGAGTCTTGACGTTTTACTAGCGCTCTGTCCCACTTAACCAACCTTTCACCACCTGCCCCTGTAAAAGTATCCTCTGCTATAATGTTTATTTATGTGTTTATTGGCTTTGAGCGATTAAGGAAGTACTATATCTTCCTCTCTCCCGCTCCACCTCTACGCTACCCGACAATTTCTGTCCCATAAAAGGGCATGACCTGTGAGGCAGAGGAGGGCTGGAGGAGGCTGCTGCGATGGAAAAACCCTGGCACGAACTTCGTGCCCAACATCTTTTCGTCTGACTAATTAAAAGATACGACATCATACCACAAATACCAAAGAAAACACAACCCCGGTTCCTTAAAAGTTAGTATGACTTGCATGCAAATCCCATAAACCAGTATTTTATGCACAGGAAACACATCAGATGTTGGAAGAAAGATGTTTTACCATTTCGTTAAAAAAACTATTGGCTCAGTTTTAATTGTCTGGCAGCAGTGTGACACAAAATAAAAGGTTGGAAAAGTTAGTGATGCTGCAAAAACAGGAATCTTGAAAATGTGAAAGGATTTTACATTTGAGTTACCCGGTGTTAAAAGCTGAATATCATCTGCAGTACATGAGATGATTTAAAAAATCATAACAAAGATTTTAGGGACATCTCTGAGACGAAGCTGCCCCTTATCTTTAAGCCCTCAAGTGGCACTGCATCTAAAAACTGACATGGTTGTGTCATGGAAAGCTCTGCGTGGACACAGGGTGGCCTTAGAAACGCCGCTTCAAGAACGCAGTTTGCCCTGGCATCCACTAATGCAGATTAAACATCGACCACACAAAGACCCCATTTGTGAACATGAGGTCAGACCATGGACGTCATGTCCTTTCAATCCAGGTCCTCAAGATCCAGTGCCCGGGGTATTTTAGATGTTTCTCTGGTCCAACACACCTGATTCAAATGACTGGATCACCCTCTGCTTGTCGAGGTCTAAACAAGTCCATCAATGACGCATATACAAGCGGCCGAGATGAGTTTCCTCCGCAGGGGGGCTGGACGCTCCCTTAGAGATAGGGTGAGGAGTTCGGTCACCCGGGAGGAGCTCGGAGTCGAGCCGCTGCTCCTTCACATTGAGAGGAGTCAGCTGAGGTGGCTTGGACATCTGTATCGGATCCTCCTGGACGCCTCCCTAGGGAGGTGTTCCAGGCATGTCCCTCCTCCCTAGGGAGGTGTTCCAGGCATGTCCCTCCTCCCTAGGGAGGTGTTCCAGGCATGTCCCACCGGGAGGAGACCCCGGGGAAGACCCAGGACACGCTGGAGAGACTATGTCTCTCTGCTGGCCTGGGAAATCCTCGGACTCCCCTCGGAAGAGCTGGAGGAAGTGTCTGGGGTGAAGGAAGTCTGGGCATCTCTGATGAGGCTGCTGCTCCCGTGACCAGGTTTCGGATAAGCGGCGGAAAATGGATGGATGGATGGATGGGTTGTAAGCGCCTGATAATTTCTGTTGTTTTGTTATTTACTCTGGTCTGACAATTTTTTGCTGAACTGCTTCTGAACTGAGGGTACTTTCTGGAGAGTTTCAGTAAGAAGTCTGTCTTCAAAAATTCTCTGAATGTCTGTGAACGCACCCTTGGGATTTTTTCAAATATTAAAAGGGACCAACTTTATATTTCCATTCACAACTTTTTTTTTTTTTTTTTTTTAACTCTCAGTTTGCTTTGGGCTTTTCAGCACAAGAGCTCAGCAGTCTGGAAAACACAGTTGGGTCTTTCGATTGAACTGAATTTCACAGAAATGCATTAGACTCATTAATTCGCTGTCATCGGAAGGTCCCTGACGAGGCGCGCCAGCTTTTCCCAGATAATGCCACGGATTCAGCTAAAATATGATGATGCCCCGTCCGGCTCGGTGCCGGCATGGGAAAAGAGCGTGTAATCAGTTGCTCGTGCAGGGCTGTCAACTGGAATAAGGAGGAAAAAGACAGTTGCCGTCATGCTGAAATGTGATTTATTAGCAGCGTAAGGGAGGAACTTTGACTGATTTCTGACAGACTGCTGACTCAGCAATCTTTAATGCAGTAATTGGGGTAACTTGACTGTTTTATGTCTTGGGCTTTTGCTGCTTTATGTAGTTCATCATTAACACACTTACTCTTACTCTCATGATTATTTTCTAAATCTCATGCGCACATGCAACAATTTCAACGGCGGGTGTTCCTTGATGACAAAAAGCTTCCTCATCCTCCTGCATTGTCCTAATAGGAAGAAAATGACACATGTTGCTCAGTTTATATTTGAAAAATGGCGTTTTTCCGTTGCACTTAAGAGATTTTTCTACGGCTGCCTCCTCAATTATCTGATCCACATTTGAATTTTCACACAAACGTGGCAACAAATCTACTTCTGTTTGCTCCGGTGGCACTCATCTTCCTCTGCTTCCTCTTCAGCAGCGCTGCCGCGGCCTTCTGCCTTTAGTGCGCAGAGAGCTGCAGTTTGCACGAGGAAATTTGAGCGAATGATGGCCTCGAAATGGATGTGTTTTTGTCTGACTCATGGAGGGAATGGTGGCTTTTTTCATTTCAGTCCAATTCTTTTTTGTGGAGCTGCTGAAAGCCTTGACATCTTTATTTTTGGAGGAGTAATTTCCTGATCCGTAAGAACACAATACAGAACTTGAGGAAATTGCTTGCATTTGATGTGCATTCGCGTTCAACAGAATGTGATGAACATCCTCAGTTTGGTTTCTGCAGATAACAGCGGCTGTTCTGAAAATTGCCTGAATGCAACGTCTCAAATGTTACTCTGGGTTTTTTTTCTCTTCTTTTGTTGTTTTATCTTCTTTTTTGAGGTGTTTAAGAAACTTCGGGACTCCAACTCGCCTACAAAAAGTAAAACCCTTTCAGAACTGTAATGCTGTAGATCCAAACCAGCTGAAGTATTCAGTTTATGAATCTCGACAGTTATTGATCCTGACAGTTAAGGGGAAAAGCGCCGGATGCCAGACGCGACATCCACTCCCCCAGGGCCGTTCGTGGGAGACGCAGACGACACCTGAAGTCCTTTGAAGGTGCATGTGTGGGAATGTCGAGGATGGTTCCCGCTTCAAAAAATCTATCCCAGAGTACTGGAGCCACGCTGGAAAAGAAATAAGAATTATTTTCTCTGGTTCAATAATTTGAAAAGGTGTTTGCACATATTTGACTTTGTCTGGCTTTGTATTTGATCCAAAACAGGACACAGCACTCATGATATTTAAAGAAGACTTTCAGTTTAAATTTATAGCGGCAAAAACAAACTTTTGAGGATTTTACCTCAGAAACTCCCCCTACAGGTGTGGAGGTTGACTCATTTCTCTAGATCGGTCCTAGATGTGCTCGTCTTCGATGCCTTACGTGGTCCCTCCCTCATTTCCTGTTCTCCCATCGCTCACTCGAGTCTCCTCCGTCAACCTGAAACTGAACAAATTTAATGTTGCAGGAAAAAAAAGGAAGAAATGGCAACCGCTTGCTTACTGTTACTTTAATTTATCTCTAGGTAATTCATGCATTAAAACGCCTGTAAATTTGTGACTGAGAAGGGAAGAAGGAAACAAGTTAAATTAGAGAGTCGGCGAGCTGGTAATTGAACATCACCCCGAGCTTATCGCTGTCCTTTGAGCTCAGGTTGAAGTCAGGACGCTGACAGCCTATTTTTAAGTCGTCACTGATGGATTGAAGTGACTGACTTTAGAAAAGTAATTTCTGAAAGCTCGTGTGGAGGATTGTTTCATAAATTAACGAGTCCGTCTCGCTGCTTTGCCAACAAAAATCCATCAGTTGTGACAGAATATAAAAAATGAACCTTACTTAATCAAACTGCATTCACTGAACTGCCAATCCTCAGCTTTCAATTATCTGTCAGCGCCTGGGAGCCTGAGGATTTTTTTTCTTCTTTTGTACCACCTGACCCGGTCCTTCGAAACATTTGTCGTCTTTTCAACTCGCAGTGGTCGTCCACAGTTCATGCCGGTGATGTTTCTCCGCCGCCATCACACATCTTCCTCCTCCTACGCTAATGACGATAAACAGACGATTCAAGTCTTCCCCGGTTTTTAGGACCTGGCTCGGGGGCCGAAGCCCACAAACCCTCGCTGGCTGAGAGTGTGCAGTTTTTTGTGTTTTCTTTTTCTTTTTTTTCTCCGGGGGCTGAAGGGGTCCATGATAAACAGTGAAAATGACTCCCCGCCTCAGAGGACGACCAAAGCAAAATGAGCTGACAATACTCATTTTCACCATTTCAAGTTTAGATTGCCGTGATTTCAGTAATGATTTTTCCCTCAGCTGCGGGAAAGTAATTAAGCCTAATGCAACAAATGATAGAAACTTCAAACAAGCGTGCTCCCGGGCGTTCATTTTAATACTTTTGTTTTAGATACAGGTGAATGCCTCGTTATCGCGACTGTTTCCTTATTAATGAGATAAATTGCACGGATGCGTTATCCAGTCCAGAGTCTTGTCTGCCCAGGCCGTCCTCCTGAAACCCTTCATGTCCCAGCGGTTCCTGTAATCAGGCGCTTTTTTCTAATATATACTAGTCATTGATTTTGAATGCACTCTTTTTCTACGTATTGTGATGAAAAGACAAAATGAAAGCCACTCGAAGTCCAGAACTAATAGGATCAGAATGCTGCTGCACGCTACATGAGGATAAGAGCCTGCAATGATTGAATTTAAGCGATAAATCAAAATGTACTCTCAAAGCTGTTGCCGAGGGTGGAAAGCGGCCATCTCGCCAACCATCGATCACCCCCACCCCCTCGGTCACGATGTGTGTTAAAATCATTGCAGTTCTTAATTATGACCTTTTAAACATGTATCAGGAGACTATTCAGCATATTCTGCTAAAGTAAAACTGCACCTTTTGTTCCCACCTGATCGTTTCCGTCTGTCAACAGCCGCCATGCTGTTCTCTGGTTCCTGCTCGCAGTCAGGAGGGTTGCTGTTTTTGGTTTGCATACTTGGTAGCCAGTCCAGCACTTCTGCTGCTCTCTCTCATGTGTGGCGCTGTTGTTTGGCCAGGTCTAGCTGCACCCCACCCCCCACCCGCCAGCCCCCGCCCCATCGAACAGAAGGAAGCCAAGAAACATGTGCTGTGGAGTGAGGTTACATTTTTGGGCCCTATGCCTCCGTGCAGGTCCACATATTTTCCTTTGGTGTTTATTGAACTTTGCTTTAGCACATGATCACTCCAGGTCACAGTCTATCAAACCTATTCAAAGCCAATAAATCCAAAAATAGTCAGTGCTGGTCTCTATATAACCTCTCCCTACATAAATTCACGTGCAACAGTTAGTGTTCTGTTTTTTTTATCTTCTGTCTTTGCAAGAACATAATAAAAATCATCCTTTCGCAGTATATATAAGGGTGTCTACTGTGCCAATATTTATCTGACTGAAATGAAGCCAAAAAGAGGAAAATAATGATGGCCATAATAAGTACCCGGTACTGCTCCCAGGGAGCAGGCGTGGGGCGTCAGGTGCTGCTAATCATCGGCCCTGGATAATTATCAGGAAATGGTTGTAAAACCGTCCCCCAAATAACTTGGAGTTCAAATAGAAAGCTTTCAAGGCAGTCGCCAGTCTTCCCAATATCTCAAAGTTCCATCTCAGACCACGCAGGCGTCACCGCGCACGTTGAAGTCCACGATAAGCTGTTCGGAAGAAGACTGATGAAGAAGAATGGCTTGTTTGGAAAACTGCCAGGAGAGAAGCTCTTCAGTCCATAAAGAAGATGGAAACCCGACCGACGTTCACAAAACTGGAGCCGTGTCTTATGGGCAGATGAGACCAGCGTGGAGTCCTTAAATAGTCCTTAAATAGCTGCTGCCAAGCACACAGGTGGAGGAGGTTGATCATTTGTGGTGGTTTTGCGGCGACAGGAACTGGGCAGCTTGTAGACACTGAGTGGACCGCAAACTCTGGGTATACTACCACACATGGAGGTAAATGTGAGGCCGTGTTTCTTACGGGACAATGATGCAGAGCTCACCAGCCAATCTGTAGTGGAAAAGCAGAAAAACGAGTGAACCGAGGTTTGAAACAACCTCGTCCAAGTCCAGACCTCCACTCAACGGCAATGCTCTGGTGGGAACTGTAGAGGGTCATGTAGAAGTGACTGTCCAAAAACCCTGAATGGAAAGAAGAACGGGCCAGAGGCTGTTGAGGTCGTACGGGAAGCGACTACGTCAGCATGTCAACCCCAAACGTGGATCTAAAAGCTGCAAAATTATGGAGATCTAAATTATATACTGTAGTTTTACCTGCATAAAAAAAGCATGCTTTTGTTTGCCTGAGGTTGTGTTTACCTAAAAGTAAGACACAGACACACTCCCACCAAAACCCCCAAAAAATAAAGAAAGAAAGAGGGAAAAAAACTGGATTAAAAGACTGGATAACCTCTAGCACCTCCTGTCGGGGGGCCTCGTTGAACCCCGTTGATGTCCGCGGCCTTTCCCTCCAAATCTCGCCTGCTTTTGTCTAGACAGCTGTGCACTGCTGCCGTCTTTGTGCTCCTATCCCCGTAGAAGAAGAGGAGGGGAGCGACCCCATATGCTACCAGCTGGGGGACACGTTTACTCCTACTGCTCGAAACCCAACCCACAGAAGAGGACGGGAAGGCTACCTCAGCTGCTGCCCTAACTGAATTAAAGGCACTTGTGAGCAAATTGACTTATCGGTTATACGATGTACGAAAATGCTTCCTGCCATTAGGAGGAGTACCCGTTACAGCAGTGTATTGGTAACAAGGAGCTGTACATTAACTTCCCCCATGGTACAATTTCTTGTCTTAAACTTTTCTTTTAGGCTCCCCTAAAGCTCAAATTAAATCCACTAAGAGCAGATCTCCATATAAGGTGGCGTGGGCCTGTTTGTTACGCAGAAAGAAAAGGGCCAGCTGCACCAGCCGCTCTCTTTTCAAGAGGGGTGCTTTATGGTTGACATGCCTTTAATTTATTTCCCCACGTGGGCCCCTGAAGGAGCGTATGAACCTGAGACACATGGTGTGAATATCCTCCCAGCGAAGGATTTAAAGCCTTTCCCGCTCATGGCTGCAGAAGAAAAGCACATTAGGTGGTTTGACCAGGTCAAGGACAAAGTCTAAAACAGGTTAAATCAAATCAGACCTGAGAGGAGAGCAGCCGTACGGTGAGCTGGGCCTTTTTCATTCCAGTTCCTCACAGATTAGCACATTGCTTTGTTTGCAGCAACTCTCTACTCTATTGCCTCAATTAAAAAAATCTTTGTTTTTTTTTTTTAAACACAATTGCACAATATTACAACTCAGTTCTGCAAAAGTAATTCATGAGAAATCATTTCTTGTTTCTTTTCAAAAATACACATATTCAAGGTCTAATTTCACTCTTTCTGAAGCAGAAAAACTCCCTTCCAGCCCATAATAAACCTGTTTCCAAACCATCCCTATTGTTTCCTGATCTGGTTGGGTTCACGTACAAAAGATGCGTGGTGGGGGAAAGTATGCGGTTTAGATTAATAGGCGCAATTTTGTTCTGATTAGGGATACGGTGCCAGAATCAGCCTCAGCCGGAGCCCGGCGAGGTTTCTGCACGTTGTTCTAACAATGCAGAACATTGTGACTCTAAAACAGTCCAACTGTTCAATTTTTGTTTCTCCTTCTGACTCAACAATATCAGTGTTCCCTGATCTCAGCAGTTACTTTGATAGGAGGCATGTTTTTCATACAGAACAGCAGTCATGAAACACTGGAACCTGCCTTTGTTCCTCGGGATTAAAGGTTCTGCTTCTGTATTACATATTTATATTTGGATTGTCAGAAAGATTTAAACCTCATTCATTTATTGGGCCTCATGATTTTGTCAGCTGTATCTGTTTGTTTGAGAACTAAATCAAAGTATGCACAGTGGATGAAGCCATAGATGTTCTGATCAAACCCGATCCCCCTGCTGCGTCATGCATTTTTAATGGCTGAAATAGAAACCTGTGTTGTTTCACAGCGACAGACATGGGGAAAATATTAAATAGAAACTTTTATTAATAATCCAGCATAGATGTGCTCATTTCTGCAGACTTAAAGGAAGAAAATGAAAAGTTTCTGCGTGTGACGGGTCACATGGCAACGTCGAGGACGGAGGCGTCGCTGTATAGTGGTATGGATTATTCCCGCTCTTGCTCATGTATATGGTGTTGGCACTCATGGGGATTAGTTGCGCCTGAAATACCAAACCGCAGACCGACATCTGTTAAGTATTGAACTATTTTAGGGGAGATTTTCCTTCCTCGCCACCAAGGAGACTGTAAAGTACCTCAAAAAATTCCGAGACCCCAACTGTCTGTGTCCAGCGACTACTGGAAAATTACCCTTCAGCCCGTCAAATCTGGCACCACTGACAGGTGACATAATGCTTTCATTAGAGCGCACAGAAGCTGGGCCTAGCGTCGGCCCGGCCTTGGCAGAACAAGCGAACAAACATCGAGCGCGGATCCGCACAGGCTTTTGTTGTTGCGAGGGGCAGGATCGGGCCGCTGCAATAATTTACATGTATATTGAAAGTGCAGCAGCGGCTTGAATGCAGAATCCACCGAGGAGCACAGCGTCTTCACACTGCCTCGAGCCGAGGCCACCTGTGAGCACGCTCGGCAGCAGCTCGCGTCCCTGGAAGGACGAGAGAGTCCCGGCTTTGATGTGCACGCTTACACGCTGCAGTCGCCGCCTGCTCTCGCTGGACCCGCCGTCTTTCCAGCTGAACCCTGGCTGGGTCAAACAGATTCCGCTGCATCTGAACTGCAGCCGTGGAGTTTGGTTTTACATTTTACATTTTCTTCAACCTCCTCCATATCTTTCCAGCTGTGTGTACAAAGGGGGGGGGGCTATTTCGCACCAGACCTGAAGAAGTTAGTGGTTTTTATATTAAGCCTGACTGAACCCCCGGAGAAAACTGCCTGAGAGGCTTCGTAGTGTTAAGAGTTTAACAGATGTCCTGATAGAAATTAGATACATGTCTGCTGACCTGGACCTGCAGACTTGGCTGGGAGTTGGGAGGTTACACCGAGCGAGGTGCAGCTTCACTTCATACGGAGCAGAAGTGATTGATTTAGGTTTCCATGCCTTTTAAAGCATCGGATCCAGAGGTCAAGGGGTCATCCATGTGACAGATGGGAATCTCATCCCTATTGTGTTTCACTGAGAGAGGCAGAGTCATCGTCAGTCTCCCCGCCTGGCCGGCCATACTCCCTCACTTACAGAAACCCCCATCCTGCGAACTGGGCCCGGTTCTCTTCCCACTTGCAGCTATTTCCGCCGGTACAGAATGTACCGGACCAATCATAAAGCTTCAGGGATTTACTTAATGCGATGACTTTTACAGGTGTGTCCAAGAGCTGCTATTCACAACAACCAAGACGCCCGCAGAATCACTGAAGCAGTTTTTTTTTGCTGCAACAAATCATCAACCAAGGGATCGAAATCCCCCTGGTGACAGGACACCAGAACTCCATCCATCTTCATCCAGTAAGCTATTGTCATGGCGGTCTAAAGCCAGCCTACTGAAGGACAACTGCAGCCGGTTTGATCCCAACCGCCAAGATCTTTCTGGGTATTCTCTGGAGATGACATTGTCAGAGTTTCCTGTGGCACCAGGTGCGTTTAGAGTGACGGTATCTGGTCATCTGCGTTTTGAAGCTGCACTGATCTCAGGAAACGTAGTTGCTTTTGTCGATTGTTACGTTGAATAGTGACGGTCTGACAAAATAAGGTTAAAAATGCCAAAAATTCCCGAAATACATGAGGTATTTGTTGAACTTTACTCGCCTCCAACTTGCCCGTAACAAGTACTTGCAGAAGTTGTCTCCAGTGCTTTAGCATCCCTGTTTTTTCCTTTCAGACAGTTTTGTGGTCGTCCATCTTGGCTGTGTTTGAGGGTGAGGTGTTTTGCACGACTTCCTGTGTCCATAGTCGGCAGGCTGTGAAGGGAATATTTTAGTGTGTTCATATCACAGCGCTGCACGAAATACAGGGACAGAACCGTTAAATCTTTGATGACTTTTTTTTTTATCTTCATGTGTGGTCTGACATTTTGAAAATCTTTTGGGAGGGGCCAGCCTTAAGCTCTCTTCCTTATGCAGCCTTGCTATTTTAGGCTGTCCTGATTTTCCTGGATCCTCTCTGGACTGGACCAGAAGACTGTCGGTGGGCCATGCACCTTCCCCGCTCCGTCATTTTGCACATACGTATAAAACAAAACAACAAATATTTCACAGCTGTGTAGCATAGATCCTTATGAAGTTTGGCAGCGAAAGTAAAAGTGAAGGAGGGGAGGGAGGCACGTGGATAGTCGTTCTTACTACAGACTGTCCAGACACAAATCTTTCTGTCATTTCAAATATATGAGACTTCAGTGTGCTGCATGAGATTTTATTAAGGATTTGTTCACTTGATTGGATGTAATGCTTTTACAGTGGCTCAGACCGGGCGAACGGCATCTTTTATTTTCCATCTGGAACTCTTTTAGGAAAACTGGCATATTTTTAGCCTCCTTTTCAAGGGTAGTCTGCCTCTTAAATTATTCATGTTGAAAATCGGTGCCTTATGCCATGTGTTATCTTAAAGTGTTTAGTCAAGAAATAGATTTTAGGACCAAGTCACAGCAATGTAACCATAATCTCCATGTGGACTTCAGAGGGGCGAGTATGCTGCTGGAGCGGACTCCCGGAGGCTTCCTTTCAAAGTCTTGCCCTTCTTGAAGGCTTTATGAAACAATAACAAATCAAGACACCAGAGAGGAGAACAGAGTTCCCATGACCGATAGCGCTTGTCACACTTAACCTCTTTGTCCTGACAGAGGATCTTCAAGCAGCATGTGAACCCATCCCGTGCTCAGAAACGATCTTCGTTCCCTCTTTTCTTGCTGGCATAATGCTAAGCGGCGGCCGTGTAAGAGCTGCCTCCGAGCCCGGAGGATGAGGGGTCGTCTGGAGGTCAGCATGGAAACCCGCAGAGCCCAAGGGCGCCAACAATCCCTGGGAAAGTGGCACAATAGGAGCCTTGGTCACTTGCGATGGATGGACAATGGCCTCAGTTGTCATCTCACCTTTGACCTACTGTATGGTACATTTAGCAGCAACCATTAAGACCCACAAATGAGCCACATGGATAATGTCTCCTTTCAAATGGTGACCTTAGAGTCAAACTCGTGGGCCTGTTTAAGTAAGTGTGCAATGTTGTTGGGGTTCCTTGTGTTTGAGGTGAACACATTTGTGCTGCGAGTCGGAGTGGAGGATGCACTTGTTGGAAATTATACTTAAAATTAGTTCTAGGCCATAAACAGTCGACTCGAGCGCCAAAAAGATGGAGGAAGCTTCTCTCTTTCACAGTTTTGAGAGGCAGAATGAAAACAATGGAGTTTATGAGGGATAATAAACTAGATGGGTTTTTTTAACTTGGGGTGCTGGGAATGCAGTTGTGTCTGTCTGTTCTTTTTGTTGGATTTCACGGCTGCATTCAGACGGACGGCCCAAAGCTGATCTTTTTTTTTTTTTTAAGGCTTATTTGATCAGGATCCTCCTCACTGACCATTTACATCATTTATAGCTAGTGATAAGTGCCAATCTGTGTTCTTGCTGACGTTCACTAATCTGCTTGGTTGCTATGGTAACCTACATCCGTAGAACGGATGTAAAATAGCATGATGGTGGTGAACTGGCCTTTTTTTGCCGTCACATGTTATCACGCATTGGTGTGACTAATCAGCCGACTCTTAGATTTTAGACCCATTTCTGTAACGCTCTCCACTTGCTTGGCTACGGCAGCACTCGCTCATCACGGTTCATTCAGGCAACTCAACCCTCAATCTTTCTCTTTTTGCCCACTTTATTTGTCCACTTTATCACAAGTTTAATCACTCAAAACAAAGGAAAGTTAGTCTTTTTCACACTGAAGCTGTCAAATACTACTGAAATCACACTTCAGTGACTGTACTGTTCAGACTGAGACCCAATCTCTTGAAATCTCTGTGTTCCTGATCTGTTTTTCTGTCCTCTTTCCCCTCCTCTCAACCCCTAACTGATGGCGGCACATGGCAGCCCTTCCTGAGTCTGGTTCTGCCAGAGGTTTCTTCCTGTTAAAGGGGAGTTTTTTCTCTCCACAGTCGCTTGGTGCTTGCTCAAGGTGGGGGAGTTTTGATGCAGTCTGTTGGTTTCCTTAGCTAAGCCATCATTATTATTCTTATTTTTATTGGCCTTGTGTTACACTAATCTGAAACGAGTTCTATTCTTGAAGTGCTTTAAAAGTACATTTGTCAGGATTTGGCACTATATAAATAAAGCTGATCGGAACTGCAGTTGAAACCACGTCTGTAGTTGGTTTGAATCACCCATTCAGTTACTGAGCTGAAGGACCTGCCTCCGGACGCCACTGAGAAGACATGCAACCAGCGGGGTGTAGATTGGACGATAACCGGCCCGGCTGTGAATGGTTTGGTCGTTTCGGCTGTATCGGTGGGAATGGCTAGGAGTGAGAGGGGTGTCACAGCTGTGTTTTCCTGAGGTGAATGTGGAAGGCTGCTCAGATATTCCTCCTGGATAGGTTGCACTTGTGTTTGAGTTTCTTCAAGCCTCGTAGTCGGCCAAATGTCAGAGTCCAACATGAAGTTTGAGTCCCATTATTACAGGCTTATTTTTAGCCTGTAGTAAAGCACACTGGCATTTTGTGTGGTTTGACAAACACTTCACTTTAGGATCTACTCTGTCTTTCAAAGACACAGAGACCATTTTAGATGCGTTCATCTCCTCACACCTCGAACGCTGCAGCAGCTCCTTTAGTTGCCTCCACTGAAAAACCATTTCTAAGCTTCAGATAGTTTAAAATTCAGCTGCCAAACTTTTAACAAGAGCCTGTTCTCGCCTCCTTTTTCTCTGTCTACCAGAGTGATTTAGAATTGATTTTTAAGATTCTGCTATTGATGTTTAAAGCTGTTCATGGCCTTGCACCTTGTTTATCTGACCTTTTAGCACCATGTGAACCTGTACGTAGACCGAGATCTTCGAGGACTTTTCTTTATTTCAAAGGTATTTACGGTCAACAGCCAATAAACTGCAGAAGTGGCTGCCTGAAGAAATCCGGTCAGCAGAATTGCAGCCTTGCAGACATCATTTTGATTGGAGAGCTTTTTGTGAGTGCATCTGAGTCTGATTCCTGGTTTTTATTGGTTTTCTGGAAGACTGAAGATATCTAATAAACAGTGAGGAGGTTGACAGTTAGGATTGAAAAGAGAGTAATATATTTTTTGGATGTAAAAACACAATACGAGTCTAATAAGTGAGTGTTAGGTGCTTGGGTCCTGTCAATGCAAAACAACCCCAAATCATCACCCCTCCACCACCGTGCTTGACAATGGGTGTGAGGTGTTTCTACCCAATTACTGTGCCGTTCAGAAGCAGTTTTTTTAGCTTCAGTCGTACGTCCATGAGCAGGCTTTCCCAAAGACCCTAGACCGTATCCAGGGTGAAACCCTGCCTTTACCGCCAGAGTGCTGGGATAGGCTCCAGCTGGTCCCTGTTTTGAAAAAAGTGGGTATAGAAATAGATGTATGCATAGCTGATTGCGGGGGGCACTAAGAGAGGGGGTACTAGCTTTCGTTCACAACAGCAAACATTTCATTCATAATTTCTGAGCATACAAAGCTGTGGCAACCACCACGCCAGATGGGCTTTTTTTTTCTTGACGGTTTAAGCTGCAGTGGACTCATTTTTGTTGGTCAGAACTTCCCCCCGCAAGGGCTCGTTCACGGCTATCCAGAGTGGACAAAGAGGTAAAGTGCAACGGAAACACGAGATCTCTTACGTGATTTCTCATGCCTCACAGTGTGAGGTACAGAGCACAAACAGTATGCGAACATGCTTCACTTGAGAATTGTTAAAGCAGGGATGAACACAAGGCTTTTGGGCACTGATCCCAAATCAACAGGGCATATCAGAAGTGAAGGGAAAACAGCCAACAGCGAATATTCCAAGGATCTCAAGTGCCAAACTGGTGTGCAGTTTTGCTAGTGCTGAGACTACAAGAAAATAATTTTACTGCAAAGAAAATGTGTCTTTTTAGTGTCAGTGATCCTCAAATTCATCTCCTCTGGGCTGAGCTGAGCTTGCCAGCGGTGAGAGTTTCAGTGACTGCTGCTCAGTACAAATACATCATTGCTTTCATCCTTTAAAGCATTGTGATCCAAAGTGGCTGCTCATTGGTTGTGAAATTTATCTTGCTTTAGCAGGTGGTGAGAAGAATCTATACAAGAACGCCAGAGCCTATACCTAATTTTTCACACTTGTGTTTAAAATGGCAATCACATCTCGCCATTTCCGTTCTTTCTTTTGTGATACGCTCATGATTTAAAAAAATCCTTCCGGTTATTACTTGCTGTTTTCGCTGCATTTATTAAGTCTTTTGGGTGCTTCTTGCACATTTGACATGCATGATTAAGAGTCTGGCTCTTCCTGAGTTACCTCCTGCCACTAGACAAGTTCATTCCCCTGATGGATGACATATTCCTCAATAGTGTGGCCAAACTGTGGATTAAGTTATCCCCTGGCACTCTGGGGCTCTTGTTACCTGTCATCAACAATCATCATTGGAAATGCCATCGTTAATTGGGCATGCGGTGACCTTTCTATAAAGTAGGTCTCCTACCAAATTTAGAAATGGTGATATATAAATCAGTTTTCGTCTCTATATTCCTTTTAATTTGTACGCAGTTGTAAAGAATGCATTATGATAAGGAGTGTTATTTCTAACATGGCTTCCAATAAACCCTTAATTCGATTTTATTTATATTGCATCTATTACTCTACAAATTCTCTTTAGGTGCTTTTCAGAGACCCAGAACGTGACCCCTAAAGTAACAATGGCATGTAAAAAAGAGTCCACTAGCCATGGAAAAACCTTTAAGCATTGACTGAAGACAACAGTAGACAAAGCATCAGTCACATGGCAGTGGGTCTCTTTCTCTTCCTATTGAGCATGGCCATGTTGTTCGGGAAGCCGACGGGAACACGCCCATCATATGTCAATCAAAGTTAGCGGTGGCTACCAGCTTCGTCAGCGGATCCCTGCCAAAATATCTGCAGAGCTGCCAGCAGACATTTACAGTGGAATAAACTGTTTCACATGTTGATTCAATTGCAAAAAAAAACAACTTACAACTCTGTTTGGTTGATGCTGGGTTAGTGCAAACTGCTGATTGCTTTGCTACACCTGGTAACATGACAGTTACAGATGATTACTAGTGGCTAGCCATCGGCTGAGCCGACTGTCAATCAGTCATATTACAAAATAAATTAAAGCTGCAAGCAGCGATGAACGGGCCCTTGCACCCTTGTGCACGTTCAGGCGTGCTGCAGTGGAAGCGCTTGTAAAACTTGCATGTAGATGTCTTCAGGCCTGGACATTTAGCGGGTGACACCACCCACGACTCTTTATGTCAAACCATTCAAAAGTTATGGCAGAAAGTAGGAACTATCAGATATCGACCAATCAGCAGAAGGGGCGGGGCTAATTCATGTCAATGAAGGTCAAGTACTCAAAACCGAGTCAAATGACACCACCCACGAGTCTTTATGTCAAACCATTCAAAGGTTATGGCAGAAAGTAGGAACTATCAAATATATACCAACCAGATGAAGGGGGGGCACGCTTTTTGGCGTCTATCGTCGCCACGGTAATGCTTTTGACTGAGAAAAGTAATGCCCATCATCGTAGGATCTAGATGCACATTTTGATGTATAACACACCTGGGTGCACGTTACGGTTCGGGCCGCATTAACGGCCGAAGAAATGGCATAAATTGCGCCAAAATTACACGATTAATCCAAAATGGCCGACTTCCTGTTCGGATTTTGCCAATGGCGCCAAGAGACTTTTCTTTAAGTTGCGACATGATACAGGTGTGTACCGATTTTCGTGCATGTATGTCAAACCGTATTGTGGGGCTTGAGGCACAAAGTTTTCTAGGGGGCACTGTTGAGCCATTAGGCCATGCCCATTAATGCAAACCATTAAATATCAAATTTTTCACCAGGCTTGGCTTCTCTGCAAAATTTGGTGACTTTTGGGGCACGTTTAGGGGGGCAAAAAGGCCCTCATTTCGTCAGAAGAAGGAAAAAAAAAAATCCTACGGATACAATAGGGCCTTTGCACTTTAAGTCCTCGGGTCCTAATTATTAATTATTATTAATAAATATGTCATGGGTATGAAATTGAGCAACTCACACCAAAATGATTCTTTGACCTATAAATATGTAAATATATTTGTTTCTGCCCTAAAGTTAGTGGACATGTACTTGTGTCATGTCATGGAGCCAGCCTCCAGTGGTCAGTCGAGGAACTGCAATGAATTGACTCCACCCGGAAGTTAGATGGTTGGTGCTTGCCTTTAACCCAAACAGCAGCAAACCTTGAGAGGTACCTGGATCATATACTGTATGCTACACATCACACATTCTGAAGAATATTTGATTTACAGTTGGCCTGTCTATTTCAAATCTTCTGCTATTCACTTTGTGCATGTTGTATATCCACCTTGGGACACATTCTCGCTGCATTAGTGGCCTGATGCAGTTCATCATTTTCTGCTTCTGCCTCATCAGTGAAAGCAGCTGCAAGGTTCGGCCAACATAGTAGCCACGTGGCTCAGATCTAATGCTACTAAAGGGAAGTGAAACAAATATTTCAGGAATTTAAATTTGCTTTTGAGTGTTTAGCAGAGTTTAGCATGTGGAAAGGGAGGCAGGAGAGTGTTTAGACTGCAGTTCCATCATATTACATACTAGACTTGTGTTTGCCAACCTGTAAGCTTCAACTTGTTGTGCCCTGTGGGCAGAAAGCATTTACCGCCGAAGCCTATACAAATACCAGATGTTATGTTGTGCAAATAGCAATATGTCTCTGGAATTTCAGTTAGTCAGCTCATATGGCTGCAGGTTGCTGTAAGCTTTATTGATGAGAGCAAAAACAGCTGTACTTCTTCTGTAATTCTTCACGACACTTTTAACGTCTGACAAGCATCTGCCTGAGGATTAGCTCACTTCTGCTCAGAGTTCACAAATGCACTGTGTAATGTTGGTCATTTTTTTTTGCAATGGAAATTTACCGTTCAAGATGCCATTCAAATCATCAGTGTGGACGGTGCAGTTCTTGCTTCTCCTCGGACAACATGTTTCTGCATGAGTAGGAAGATGTCGGGATTCATTGTACCCATGGCGTGGAGCTGATTCTGTTTGTCCGCAGTTAACTTCCTCCTGGTTCACGGGTGGTTGAGTTGGAGCAGGAGACCACATGACTGATGAGGCTGCATGACTGAACTCCCGTCTACAGTGGGAGCTGGCTGCATGGGTGGCGCTGCTCGACGTGAAAAAGTACAGCATATAAGAAAAACACTGCGAGATTTTGAAGCAAAGGGAAAAAAACATTACATTTTCAAAGAAAGCTTTAAACACAGAAAACATGAGGCTCTAAGGCTCTAAGGTAAGGCTTTTTATTCATTTTATATCAACTTTATTGCAGACACAGGTCCATATAAAACATAATACAATATAAAACGTATACAAAAAGAAATACAAAAATATTAAATATACATCTATAATACATACAAGCTATTGCTTGTAAAATATTAAATTTATAAAACATACAAGCTATTGCACCAATGCCACCTTAGCCTAGAGGTGAATCTATAACAGCTTTTCAATGGGCTGACTAAAGCTTCAATTATGTGGTTCTCTGATTTGTCCAATCGACACATAAAACCAAACATCAACTGCCTTAAGAGTGCCTCACAAGTTGGCACTCTGTTGGACACAAACAATTGACTGGCACTATGCCACCTAGGAACACGCAGCAGCAACCTAAGTGCATCATTGTATGCTACCTTGAGCCTCTGCATGCTCTTTTTCTTAAAGTTAGACCACAAGTGAGCAGTATATAGCGGTGTGATGTAGGTTCGAAACAGGGAACACTTCACAGAGTCAGAACACATATAAAACTTCCTGATAAGCATGTTAGCTTGAGAATAAATTTTACAGCGCTGTCGATACAGGTCTTTGTCATCCGTCCAGTCATCAGAAATGACATGACCTAGATATTTAATTTCCTCACATACATCAAGGGGGCTGTCTGCCAAATAAAAAGTGGGAAAAGTTGATTTCCTGTCCCCAACACTTCTAACTATCATTATGTGGCTTTTCTTAACGTTATACTTTACATCATGATCAAGGCCATACTGAGAGCACACCTTCAACATCTGCTGCAGCCCAGCACTATATGGACAAAGCAGTACCAAGTCGTCCGCGTACATAAGATGATTAACAATAGTGTTACCCACAAGACAACCAGTTTTTAACCTGTCCAACTGATTTGATAATCCATCAATATAAACATTAAATAAAAAAGGGGACAAAATTCCTCCTTGCCGCACTCCGTTACTAACACAAAAGGGAGCAGATACCACATTGGCCCATTTTACTTGAAACCTTTGATGGGCATACCAAAACACTAAAATTCTCACCAAGAATTTAGGAACACCTCTATCTAGCAATTTAACAAATAATTTTTCATGATTGATTTAGGCCCCCAACTTTGGCCAAACACTCTTGCTGGTGATCCAAAAGACGAGGCAGTTAAGGTGGTGCCTGTCTGGAGAGGTGTTCTGGGCATGTCCAACCAGGCAGAGACACTGAGGGAAGCCCAGGATATGCCAGAAAGATTATACTTTTTTAGTGGCCTGGAAACATCTCGGTACTCCCCTGGAAAAGCTGGAGGAGATGGTTGGGGAAAAGTCAGGACCACTGATGATAAATGGGGGGATCGTTTTAGATTTGGGGGTTAGGGTCATTTATCTAAAATAATGAATTACATATAAAGTAATCATCATAGTTAAAAACAGTACAACCCATAAACACATGTTGAGGTGCTGATAACTGGAAGGAAATCAAAAATGTATTATGGGTCAACTAAACCAAACTTTAGACCTTTCTCGCAGTCAATGCCCGCATGGCAGAAGGCTCTGGTTTGTTGTATAGTCCACACCTTAATCGCACAGCTCTTAAACGTCTTTGACGTCTATATCATTGGTGAAAGAGATTTTAAGCAGTAGATCCAGTGGAATGACCTCCTCTCGAAGGCTGTAATGCTTTTTCAGTCCCAATATATTGTCTAGAGGAAATATGGTGATTCGACAATCAACAAAATGTGCAGCTGATGTCTGGCTCATGATGGTTTTTAAAGGTCTGCTTGTCTTTCTCCAATAAGATTTTCCACAAGGACAAGTAAGATACATGGCTGATTTTGTATGACACTATATACACGATGTGCTTTTCAAGGCTACTCCAGTGTTCAGATTAGGAGTTCTCCTAGTTTATAGTATAGGAGTTTTAACTTTGATGAATTGTACATCACTATAGAAAAATATTTCATGCTATTTTATTCTTCAAAGGATTGAAGATGTCAGGCTTTATTGGCTTAGTGAAGAGAAATGCAGTGTTGTATTCCCTGAAGCCTGTCTCTCCATACTCCATGCCCACAAAACACCCCTCAAATCCGTTCCATACTCGTCCACTACGTGCAGGTACATATCTTAAGAACTTAAATATGAACACCAGGGATGACTTTGATGTTAAAAAGCCAGCAATTGAACCCTTGAACTGCGCTGCTTCTGACTACATTTCTAATCTAATTCCTAAAATCCACAGAGAACTATTCCCCTTCAAAAACCACCGTTACGGTCAGGACTTTGAAACAGTGGTGTGTGTGTGTGTGTGTGTGTGTGTGTGTGTGTGTGTGTGTGTGTGTGTGTGTGTGTGTGTGTGTGTGTGTGTGTGTGTGTGTGTGTGTGTGTGTGTGTGTGTGTGTGTGTGTGTGTGTGTGTGTGTGTGTGTGTGTGTGTGTGTGTGTGTGTGTGTGTGTGTGTGTGTGTGCCCCCTGAAAGCTTCATACACACCACAATCCCCATAACCCCTCTGACATGCACGAGTAGATGCAAAATCAATAGCCAAGTTCAAAGTAACCATCAACATAATATTCACAACAGCAGGTATATTCAGAGGATATTAAATGGTTTGATTTGGTGCATTCCACGGGACCGAAACAACAGATAGAGCAGATAACTTCATATCCAGCCTGAACAAAGACAACTTTACTTTGCATGGGAGCTGCGTGCAATGTCAGGCTCCAACTCTGTCTTCAGAGTTCCAGTTGTTTTTGTTCCTGTTCCTCGTTTTCTGAAGATAAGTCTGGATTGAGTCCAATATTAACTTTATTGAAGCCCTTTTATATTCAGGTTTTTGTCGGAAAAATCCTGGTAACACACTTGAAAGATGATGTTGTGCACAGGATAACTAAGTCTTGCCTGACCGTGGAGATTAATTCAACATAATTTGATGATTTGATCTTAATAAGACCAGAACATTCTTATTCCTTGCATTTCAATGCAGTTCAGGACTTTTCTCATTTTCACTTACAATTCTGGTTGTAATTGACCTTTGCAGTTTCAAACTTAGTCTTATCCTTATATTGCACAGCACCATGTTGCAGATGGGCAGAACTAGCAGGTCAATTTTAACCTTCAATGTCATCATTCTGATACAATCTGTCCGAACATCTTCATTTCAAACGTTGCAACTGAAATGAAATCCGCAAGCAGGACTGGCGGCTGAAAAAGGACTGGCGGCTGAAAGCAGGACTGGCGGCTGAAAGCAGGACTGGCGGCTGAAAGCAGGACTGGCGGCTGAAAGGAGGACCTGGCTAAAAGGAGGACCGGGGGCTGGCTGAAACGAGGACCGGGGGCTGAAACGAGGACTGGCGGCTGAAAGCAGGACTGGCGGCTGAAAGCAGGACTGGTGGCTGAAAGGAGGACCGGGGGCTGAAAGCAGGACTGGCTGCTGAAAGGAGGACCGGGGGCTGAAAGGAGGACCGGGGGCTGAAAGGAGGACCGGGGGCTGAAAGGAGGACCGGGGGCTGAAAGGAGGACGGGGGGCTGAAAGCAGGACTGGCGGCTGAAAGGAGGACCGGGGGCTGAAACAGGACTGGCTGCTGAAACGAGGACTAGCTGCGTTCGGTTGGGACCTGCTGTCAACCACTCACTGGTCCTGTTGCAATACTCCTACTTTTATTGTCCTGTTCAGATGTTGTTTAAAACTTTTTTCAAGGATTGCATGACGCAGATCATCCATTTGGCATCAGATAACAGCAGGCCAAGCAACTGTAGGTTTCAGCTCTGGCAGCAGTTGTTACAGATGTCGTTGGCTAGTGCAGGGGTTCTTAACCTTTCTGACCTTGGGGCCCAATTTTTTCAGTACAGAGTGGCCCGGGGCCCATTAAATATTAAAATTGTATAGCAGGGGTATTCGACTAAAACTTTAAGAGGTCCATTTAGAGAAGATTTACTCAAGCATCATAACATCATAATATATATATATATATATATATATATATATATTTCTTTTTATATATATATATATATATATATATTATTTGTGTGTATATATTCAAGTAGACTCATAGTTGTATCAACATCTGCATCTGACTGTTATATTAAAAAAAGTACATTTCAAAAATATTTGCCACTTAACATGTTTAACTTGAATTACACATATTTTTTTCTCTTAAAAATAAAATTTATTTTATTTTATTTTTCAAATGCTATCTTATTTTATTTCTCTACCAGCAGTTTGAATTTCCCATTTTCTTTGTTAATTGTCTCAACACATTTTTATAATAAATGAATATAAACACATCTTAGCAATTGAACAGGTTTGCAGTTTGTCTTTCTTCCCCTTATAATCTTATGCCTCCACTTTCTGTCGTTCAGTGAGAGAACTGAGCTCTAACTTCTCCTGTCAGGACTTTAAATCTGGTCTGGATGGTGTCAGGTTCTCATACACATGAGAAGGTGCTCATATTTAGTTTTAATTATGTCCATTGTGGAGAAAGCTGCCTCACAGCTGTATCTGGAGTCAAACATGGGTGTTTTAAGATTTTATTTATTTAAGATATTAAATTAATCAGTTGTCAGGACTCAGCGTGTCGGGCTTCATCCGAGCCTGATCAACTGCGACGGGCACGAGCCCGCAGCCCTCCGCGCTGCAGCCCAGTCACTTTCCAATGCTTTTGCAACAACAGTCCAGTCCAGCAGACACTTCAGCCCACGCATCTTCAGCAGTAACGACGGAGCCCGCCATCCGAGCGGCAGCCGACCTCCGCGGCCGCGGGGACGCGTCGGCTCCCGCTCAGTCGGTCGGTTCCTCCGGCTCTCCGGCCCGCCTCCCCCGGGAGTCTCGTCTCCTTCTCGGCTGCGAGCCCCAGGTCTCCCCGTCCGCCCCAGGTGTCCCGCCCAGAGCCGCCGCCGGGCAATCACTGGCAAATCACGCCCCCCTTCCCCCTTCTCATTGTGGCTTCAATTATGTCCGCCTTAAGCCTGAATTATAGTTCTGCGTAAATCGACGCAGAGCCTATGCCGTAGAATCCCTGATCCTGGCGGATCTAAACGTACTCTGTGCAAAATAAATGATTTTTTTCTGTAAATACACACCATTTCTCTTACTATTACACGTACAGCTAGCTCAGTGTCTTCTTCTCCTCATTTGGTCGGGAGTTGCTATGCAGTCCCGCGGCCCTCGCGGCCCACACTTACAAAACTGAATTCTTTTTGCGGCCCTCTAGATGGCGCTCGCGGCCCAACGTTGGGCCGCGGCCCTATGGTTAAGAATCACTGGGCTAGTGGGCCTGTTGGTCAACTTCAAAAGGTCTTGAAATGATCCGAAGTGAAGGTCAGTCGACCAGGCGATGCAGCTTCTGCTAGACATAAAACCTGATGAGCTGGAGTCAGTCTAGCTGAAAGCTGGTTAGTCCAGACCAGCAGCCTTCAAATGGGGGTGCAGGAGCAGCTTTAGGCGTTTTTTCTTTTCTTCGGATCTCAACCCTTCCAGACCAGTCCAGAAGCAGCTGCAGTGGTCTCTTAGTACAGATAGCAACAGAACAAAGAATACTATCATGATGCCAGCCCCCAGTTTGATCTCAGACTAGTACTCCGGATGTTGCCTCATGGGTAACGGACTGGTTAACATTCTAATTAGTGCACATCTTATTGGAACTAAATGGGACCCCAGAATTTCCCCCCCGTCTTAGCCCGTGGCCACGTCATACTCGAATATCCCACATTCAACCCAGCTGGGGCCCACGTGGACGTGCTTACCGGGTCTCACTTGCCTCTCATCAGAGCTCATGCACTCTTTTCACGTTGCATATGTTATCCTTTACCCTCAAAACATTTACTCAAGCAATCATGCCAAAAGAAAAGCAGTTTAATTAACATGGTGAGGTTTATTTCAGTGCTCTCCGTGTGGTT
Source organism: Cololabis saira (assembly GCF_033807715.1). Classification (NCBI taxonomy): domain Eukaryota; kingdom Metazoa; phylum Chordata; class Actinopteri; order Beloniformes; family Belonidae; genus Cololabis; species Cololabis saira. Next base: position 30,165,333 of record NC_084600.1, read on the forward strand.
TATTGTAACTGCATACAGTTTCTGCGTTTTAATTTGATGCTGTAAACATGTGTTGGCATAATTTAAACATCTGTGTATATACAAAGGTATAGGCTTTCCCCGCTCTTCTAGAACAATTGCATATCGAGGACAACAAACTGCCGTAAATTGCCTGCCGCTGCTAATTCAGATCTCTCTATAACATTTAAGCCGCCTGCACATTTTGTTTTTCCACCCACTGCATCACAAAAAGGTCATTGTGCACTAGCAGGTCCAAAAGGAGTAATTTGCATATTATGTCCCTTCTTTTCCATAAGCAGACCTCTCTGATTTATGAAGCTCCTATAAAAAGCACAATTGTCAGAGATGGAAGCAGGACTGACAGATGCAAATGTCTTTGAAGATTTATGATGAACTCTGCTTTGAGATGTTTTGTTGTCAGTAAATTATTGCTGGTCGAAAGCACTGGTTTCAATTTTTATAAAAAGGTAATCCATTTATATGCATAAAGATGCTGAGAACAAAATTTGTGACTTCTATAGAGAGGATAATTTACATTCCTGCTGCCTGGTGCTCAAATGATACTGTCAGTTTTTCTCTTTTTTTTTCAAGTCTAAGAATCCACTCGTTTCAATTAATTTAGAAGTGCTATAAAAAAGAAGCATCTTCAGAGAGATGTGACACACTATTTAGATCAGTAGCCTAATCTGTCACAGTAGATAATTTATAACCTCATCTTTTATTCTCTTTCCTGGAAAGAAAATGCAAAAGAAAAAGCTGTTACAAAGCATTTTTAACAAAGACAGCGGCACAAAATGAAGCATCTGAACTACAAAGTTTCCAATTCAGTGGTAAGCAGGTACTGAAATGATTAAAGATGTCACTGTGTCACACGGGCAACCAGGTGCTTCCTTTTCTAAACTTTTTTTTAAAGCAGCACAGATTTCATTTTTAAGGAATATTTAATTTAGAAAACGGTCGGTAATCAGAACGCCAGCAGAGAAAACTTCGAATCCAATTGACTGATGATGGTTTTCTGTGCAGACCACATAAACACATAACATTTGCTTGACTTAAATAAATATTTGTTTAGAAATAAAAGAAAAACAGGATGTCTCCTTAACATGTGAATTGCCATTAAACTTGATATAAAACATTAATAATTGTCAAAGAAAAATTCTTTACGTATGACAGAAACTCTATTTTATTTAGTTTGCAGGCTGATTGTATAGATGCGGTTATTGGATCCTTTTTTGTCCTTTTTTTCTTTGTTCTTTTATGTTTTCTCCACACATACAAACACACTCACACACCCACACAGACAACATTCTGGCGCTGCAATAGCAGGAAAATCAGTACATAAACTCATTAAAGCTGGAAACAAATGTGAAATGACTAAAATAAATGATCTCCCGCTGCAGATCAATCACTCTGTCCTCCGAGTCTGCAGGTGGAGAGAAGACACAGCTTCGTCCTGCAGCAAGTTTAGCAGAGTGAAGTCAGCAGTTCTGCTTCCTGCAGAAAACTTCTGTACCGGTCCGTTTGGGCCGAAGGGCTCTGTGGAATCAGATGCCGGTTGTTGTCGCCTCATAGGGACTCTGAGTTCCTAGACTACATAAAGGTACCGAGGTTCACTCGCAGTAGAATCAACAAGAAAACATCAGGAAGTAACAATGGAAGAGAAATCAAGGGAGCGCCTGAACAAGAGTACCCTTTAGACGTTCAGAAAAGAGGCGAGGCAAATGATTCCTCGACCAAAAGTCACACACTCCACCTGTAGCTTTGATTATGGCGCACGTTCCCTGTGGCATCATTCCAGTAAGCTTCTGCAGTGTCATTACGCTTATGTCTGTCCCGAGTCACATGGATTTTTCATCAAGATCTTGTATTGATGATGGGCGAGTCCTCTCCAGCACATTCTAGAGACTCTTATTGCACTTCAGGTCATGTGGAGACACATGGAGGCCAATCCATGTGTGAAAATGAGGTCTTGTGCTCCCTGAACCTGGCCGTGCTCCCTGCCCGTGCCATCGGGGGAGAAAATATCCAGTGATGGAATAATCTGGCCAGTCAGTATCTTCAGGTGGTCAGCTGACCTCATAACGTTGCTTCACCCAGACTTGACCCACTGCAGCAACCCCAGATTGCAGCCCCGCCCTCACAGGCATGATGGGTGCATCGCTTCATCGCCTCTCCTCTTACCCTGATGAGCCCATCAATCTAGAACTCTGGGTAAATCTGGATTCCTCGCACCACATGACCTTTTTCCATTGCTCTGGTCCAATGTCCATGGTCCCAAACAAACCAAAGTCTTTTTAGTTGATTATCCTCACTGATTAGTGGGGTTTTTTTTTTGGCTACACAGCCGTTTAGTCGCTTGAGTTCCCTTCCTGTGGAAATGTTCGTGGAAATGTTCGTACTTTCACTATTATACGCAGTTCTACTATTGTTTTATTACAACTTGATTTCACAAAACCTCCGACCGCATTTCATCCTGGAAGATGATGCTTTCCCTCTCTCCTCACAGTTTTTAATGTGTTGGACAGTGTTTAACCCGGTTTTATTAGTTTACTTTAATGTTTTCTTTGCTTGAGCCAATAATTTGACCCTTCTGACACAAGTTAACATCTTTTCTTGTCTTCTGACAGCTCCTCCCTGCATCAGTTAGAGTTAAATAAGGGAAGGGTATTCTAGTGGTTGAGCTAGAGTAGAAGTGGGCTTGGGTCTTGGGACCCAGGTTCAAGCCCGCAGATGGGAACCAAGGTGAACCAAGATGGCTGCAGACTCGCTACCAACTCCTGCATTCAGAAGTATTGAGCGTGTTAATTTTGCTCGGGTAGCACTGGACGGAGGAGCTAGCTCTCTGTGTTTTGTTTCAAATATCAATAGATGTGATTGTGTTCAGAAATCACTTACCCTACCTTTAACCTCCACATCGTAAGGGGGACCCACTGTGATATCTTAACATGACTGTACAATAGGGTTGCACATCTCTCTGTGATAAACGATTCGATATGAATCTAGATACACAGGTTACGATCAGATTCAAAAACGATATCCTTTTATTACAGACCGATTCGATTTGATTCGATTCGATTCCGAACGATTCGATTCAACGGTTAATATTCAAGTCCAAAAATCCCCAAGCATTGTGGCTTTTGGCACTGGCAAAAAAAAACAGAACAACAAAATCACATGTTAATGTATTTATTTTTTAACAAAATGGAACAAAAAGAGGTATCACAGTCTCAGAATAGTAACAAAGTGCAATATTTCAGCCTGAGCTTAGTTTTGAACACTAGTATGGGCTCAAATTAAAGCCATAAATATTTTGTATCTGTAATAAACTTTGTACTTGTAGAAATATTTTGTGTGTGTGCAAAAAATATTTGTACTTGCAATATTTGTACTTGTAGAAATATTTTGTGCGTGTGCAAAAAATATATTTGTACTTAAAAGATAGTTTTGCACAATTTCTTGCACATGCACAAAATATTTCTACAAGTACAAATATTTTTTTGCAAGTACAAATATTTTTTGCACACACACAAAATATTTCTACAAGTACAAAGTTAATTTACAGATACAAAATATTTATGGCTTTAATTTGAGCCCATACACTAGAGGTAAGTAACAAAGGTGCAATGTTTCAAAGTAAACAAGTTACACAACTAACATCTCAAAATGTGGCAACAATGCACAGTGCTTTGTGTTAAAGATAAAATAAAATAAATAGCCACATGTAAAATAAATCAAACTACTGTGTGTGAGGAACAGTTTCCCACGTCAAAAAGCCGTAGTTCACTTACACTATGCATTTTCATCATCACTGTCCTGTATTTTTTTGGAGGGCAGATTTTTTTTAAGGAAAATCAACTGATCCACATGCTCATGTTTGAGCAGACTACGTTTTGCAGAAACAATGTCTCCCGCAATATTTCAGCCTGAGCTTAGTTTTGAACACTAGTATGGGCTCAAATTAAAGCCATAAATATTTTGTATCTGTAATAAACTTTGTACTTGTAGAAATATTTTGTGTGTGTGCAAAAAATATTTGTACTTGCAATATTTGTACTTGTAGAAATATTTTGTGCGTGTGCAAAAAATATATTTGTACTTAAAAAATAGTTTTGCACAATTTCTTGCACATGCACAAAATATTTCTACAAGTACAAATATTTTTTTGCAAGTACAAATATTTTTTGCACACACACAAAATATTTCTACTAGTACAAAGTTAATTTACAGATACAAAATATTTATGGCTTTAATTTGAGCCCATACACTAGAGGTAAGTAACAAAGGTGCAATGTTTCAAAGTAAACAAGTTACACAACTAACATCTCAAAATGTGGCAACAATGCACAGTGCTTTGTGTTAAAGATAAAATAAAATAAATAGCCACATGTAAAATAAATCAAACTACTGTGTGTGAGGAACAGTTTCCCACGTCAAAAAGCCGTAGTTCACTTACACTATGCATTTTCATCATCACTGTCCTGTATTTTTTTGGAGGGCAGATTTTTTTTAAGGAAAATCAACTGATCCACATGCTCATGTTTGAGCAGACTACGTTTTGCAGAAACAATGTCTCCCGCAGTACTGAACACACGTTCAGATGCCACACTGGTGGCCGGGATGCAGAGGTACCTTTTAGCGAGAGATGACAGCAGTGGCAAGTCCTGCTGCTCTTTCCACCACTGTAGTGGGTTTTTTTGCAGGGGCAACGGATCACGCTCTCTGTACCTCTTGACTTCTTCACTGGCCTTGTCTCTTACAGATGTAGCTGCCATCCTCACTTCAAAGTCTTTTCCCAACAGCTGGTCCAATGCTGACATCTTTTTCTTTTTCACAGGAGGGTCATTATCTGAAATAGAAAACAATTACCATACATTACAGGCTTTGTTTGCCATGCCTCACTGGTATTTTTTTTGTACCTGACCTTATCATTTCATCTATCATCACCTGATGTTCAGAATTAATTATAGTTTTGTGCACATATGTAAAAGTTGTATTATCATCATCATTATTAAACTCTTTTTCTTGACATGTCGATTCTCTCATTATATTGAATGTGTTGCTGTATGCTAATATTTTAATAATATAGCTGCAGAATGAGTTTAACTCTTTCTTGATTACAAGATATAAATACACAAACCATCAGGATCTTCTTGGTTCTGGGGTGGTGCATCAATGCTGATGTCCAGATCTCCGACGGCAGATTCAGTCTGACATGGATTTTTCTGCAGTGGGCCCCTCTGGACTGGATCCCCTGTTGCCTAGAAATAAAATGAAGACAAACACAGAACAAACATACAGTAACAGCAGTCAGAATAAATCTAATGACAGTAGACTTGAGAATGCATTGTAATATGTATTTTGTGTTGACTAAATTATGTTGGGGGATTTACCTTGTTGTGCAGAGATGTAGCTTCTGCTGTTATGATTGTGAACGTCCGCTCAGCATCATGGTCCGTCAGGAAGGGCAGAGATTTGAACCGGGGGTCCAGAGCTGCTGCAATGTAGAAGAGATCATCCTGGCCAGTGTAGCGTTTCTCCAAGTCATTTCTGAATGCTTGTTTCATGTCTTTGATCACCACTGAGTCTTCATCTGATGCTTCAAAGTTCTTTTTGAGCTTTGATCTGACAGGGGAAATCATTGAGAGAGTGGGCCGCTTGTCTTCACACATGCTGGTGGTCACAAGTTTGACCGGTGCCATCAGCTTGACAATATCTTCGATGTTGCAAAAGTCTTTGTCCTTAAGAGTGTTAATCTCTTCTCCTCTTCTGAGATCCCTGGACATAAGTGCAGCGGAAATGGCAGGCTGTTGTTCCAGGGCACGTTCCAGCATACTCTGGGTACTGTTCCACCGGGTGGACACGTCTTGGATGAGTTTGTGGATGGGCAAGGCCAGTTGTTTCTGTTTGTCTTGTAGAATTTCTGCTGCCCTGACACTGCGGTGAAAAAAGCCAACCACTCTCCTTACCCTCCCCAGCAAAGTTGCTACTTTGTCCACTTTGAAGGCTTTCTGTGTGGCCAGATTTATTGTGTGTGCAAAGCACATGAGGTGAGGTTTCATCTCTGCTTCCACGCCAGCTAAGATCATGTTTGTGGCATTGTCAGTTACTAGAGCCGGCTCTTTATCGAGTATTTTCCAGTCAGCACATGCCTGCTTCAGCAGAGCACCCACATTCTTCCCCGTGTGGGATCCTTTAAATGCCCTGGTCTGTAACACATGAACATTTAACTTCCATTCGGGAGCGATGTGGTGGGCTGTGATGGTCACGTAAGATTCTGTCGCACATGACGTCCAAGCGTCCGTTGTTATAGCCACTCGTTCGGCATTTGCGAGTTCATTTTCTACTTGGCTCTTAACTTGGGCATACAACGCTGGCATGCACGTGTTGGTCATGTGATTTCGGGACGGTATCTTATACCTGGGCTCTAATGTATGGATCAAATCCTGGAATCCTTCCCACTCAACTATGTTGTAAGGACATAATCCCTTGGCAATAAAACGCGTTATTGATGCCGTGATTTCCTGAGCACGTGTTGAATTGTGACCAAGTTGCCCGAATAAGTTAGCAATGGTGTTCCTTGACTGTATGCTACTGCTTGCTGCACACGTCTGCTGCTCGTTGGTACGGGGGTTTGACTCACCATACACTTGACCGTGTTTCCTCCTTGCATGCTGGTCGAGATTTGTAGTGCTGCCCGTGTACGTCAGCGCTGCTCCGCACACCTTACAGATAGCATGGCTTCTGTCGAGCTTCCCTTCCTTCTTATAAAACCCAAAAACGGTCCACACTTTGGATTTATGTTTCCCCGGTGCATTGAAAATCTTTCTCGGTCCATTATCACCTTCAGTCAGGCTGACGCTTTCGTTTTCGTTTTCCTCCTTCATTCCTCGTGTCTCTTCGCATGTGGCTGGCTGCTAACAGCTAAGGCGGCAGGCTGCAGCTGCGGCGTTTTGCCGGCACCTTAGCTCTCGCGTTGTTTTAGAGATGTTGGCGCATCAAAGTCTCGCGATAACCGATCCATGACTCTATAACCGATTCACCTCTGAATTAATGGATAATTCGCATCGATTGAGGAGTCTGCTACCGATGCAGCCGCCTCGCTCTCTTGTTGAAACGAATATCCGGTCGCATCGGTTTATCGTTTACAACCCTACTGTACAACCACAGTTAGCTTCAAGTAAGTGCAAATGAATGAGTTCCTTTTAAAAAATGAAGCAGAGAAGTGCACTGAAAAGCTGCTTGACAGGTAAGAAATCAGCCTTAAAAAAGACGAAAAAATAAAGATGGAAAGTTCTCATTTGAAATGAGAAGAAACCCTGTTTCTTCTGTCCCTTGGATAACCTATTTGGAAACTCCAAATATTGCAGTATTCACTTACTGCCGTGGTCGGAATGCGTGGTGCTACATGAGCTGCAGGGTGGCCTTGAGACTCCTCTGCTACTGTTAAAACGATTCAGAGCAGCATGGTCCTCGCACACTAAATGAAATCAGTGACCAGCGAACATAACGATGTGGCACAGCACGTCATGAAACCTACAGCTCTCCATCTGTGTCCAACATTGACGCCAGACCTCATTCGTACTGGCCTCGTCATCGCTTTTGGTATTTCTTTATGATTGAGATTCTGGTTATCACCGGAGCTCAGGAGCTTGTGATAACTTCACGTTTCTCCTGATGGCAAGTGTTGCTCGTGAACTTGTGCAAGGGCAGAGATAGATTACCTTTTACGACAGAATGAAAGAGCATTTTGCAAGTGTTATGACATGGGTAAACCTGTTTATAAGCTCGTCCCCAGCGTTTTTCCAAACAGTAATGTTTCCCTCGGTGGACTTTACTGCAGCACATGCAGACTGGTGTAACGAAGGGCTGAAACATGGAGGGAGGAAACCCGACTATCCTCCAGAGAGCATGTGCAGGAGTTTCTTTAACTTTTGATAAAGGCGTATATTATGTTTCACCAAGACAGCAGAGCCGCTGTGAGTTTCCAGCCACAGCGTTTTAACACATTTTACCACACTGATGAAATGGATCCACCTCCCCTCTTGGTGTCTGTGGGCTGATCAGATCTTGGATGTGATCTGGTTCAGTTGGAGTCCTTTAGTTTGGGCCCAACTCGCCCTTATTCATGCTGAACACAAAGCCAGATGTTGGGTGCAAGAGAGTTTTTTTTTTCCATGCGTGAAAGAGGCTTTTTAGACCAAGAGAGCATGTTATAAACATTAAATCTGGCATGAAGATAATGAAGGAGAAAGGAAGTGAAGAAAACGAAAACCTAATTCATCTTGGTCATTACTGTGTAACTGTTTGAAGTCCTGGTACAAAAAATTATTTTTAAATGCTTAAATTTTTTTTAGCAGCATAAAATAAATAAATAAAAATCATTTGATCTTAGTGGGTCTTATTTAGTGGTGGACAAAAATATCGATATGGCAATTAGGCCTGTGTTGAAAAGATTGATTCTCCGATTTTAAATCGATTCTCATATTAATTCCTAAAAATCGATTCATATGTCTAAAGATCGATTTTTTTTTTTTCCATCATTACATTACAACTTTTGGTACTTTTTTGTTTATGCCCAAAAAAGGAATATTTTGTTGGACACGAGAATAACTGGTGCCATATTTTTGCCTTTAAATATGTTTAAAGGTATGAAAACATTAAAGTTTTCAGTTATAATTGCATAAATTGTCTATATTTATTTGCTTTATATAGTGTCTTGGGGTCACATTTGCATAAATGTTAAAAACAAAATTCTCATAAATGGGGAAAAAATTAAAGCAATTTCTTTTGTCCTCTGTTTGCTGCCCTGGATCTGTTTGATAATTCTGACCCACACAATGTTTCTGAAAGCAGTTCTATCAGCATTCTGGGAGCTGATTGGTCCTTACAGCATCATTAGCTGCCAATACTTGCTGTTGAATCTCAATATAATACTAGTATTAATATGTTGCATAACTAGACAGTCATATAATTCAGTGATTCTTAACCATAGGGCCGCGGCCCACACTTGGGCCGCGAGCGCCACCTAGTGGGCCGCAAAAAGAATTCAGTTTTGTACGTGTGGGCCGCGGGGGCCGCGGGACTGCATAGCAACTCCCGACCAAATGAGGAGAAGACACTCAGCTAGCTGTACGTGTAATAGTAAGAGAAATTGTGTGTATTTACAGAGTAAATCCTTCATTTTGCACAGAGTAGGTTTAGATCCGCCAGGATCAGGGATCGATTACTTGGGTCTGCGCCCAGAGCGAGCGAGCGCGGCGTGATCATTTATCCTGACGCGTCCCCGCGGCCGGGGAGGTCGGTGCCGCTCGGGCTTGCGGGCTCCGTCGTTTACTGCTGAAGGATTGTACATGTAGATGCGTGGGCTGACGTGTCTGCTGGGCTGGACTGTTGGTCGGGCTTTCGCAAAAGCATCGGAAAGACTCGGCTGTTCCGCAGCCAGAGAGCTGCGGGCTCGTGCTCGTGCTGACAACTGATTAATGTAATATCTTAAATAAAGTACAATCAAATTAAGTTTTGTTCCCGCTATATTTTTAAATATGCACACTTGTTGTATGCTTGTGTGTGTGCGTTGACGGCGCCTTTCCACACGGTGCGCTGTGTGTGTTTTAAATACAGAAATGACACACACAAAACTGAGGGTGCGTCTTTCCACACGGCGCCCGAATGGTCGTCAAAATACGGTAATTAGTTTGACTCTATACAGAGAGGAGAAGCATAACAGGTGGAAAGGAAAGTTCAACCCGGAATGGACAGATTCATCCTGGTTCAGTCTTCACACTGGGACAAAACCAGTGTCTCATACGCTCAGAGACCGTGGCGTTCAAAGTGCGAAAGTGAAACGCCACTGAAACAAAACACAAAGTTTTTCATCAAACATATCCACTCAAATCTGAACTGAAGTCACAGAAAATAAACTGACCATCTTAAAACATCCTGCCCATATTTGGGTCCACATACAGCTGTGAAGCAGCTTTCTCCACAATGAACATAATTAAAACTAAATATCGTTCCAGGCTCACCAATGTTTATATTCATTTATTATAAAAATGTGTTGAGACAATTAACAAAGAAAAGGGGAAATTCAAACTGCTGGTAGAGAAATACAATAAGATAGCATTTGAAAAATAAAATAAAATGTAAGTAGCAAATATGTACTTTTTTTAATATAACAGTCAGATGCAGATGTTGATACAACTATGAGGCTACTTGAATATATATATATATATATATATATATATATATATATATATATATATATATATATATATATATATATATATATATATATAATGATGTTCTGGACCTTCTCTTGAGTAAATTTTCTGTAATTGGACTTCTTAAAGTTTTAGTTGAATACCCCTGCTATAAAGTGTTAATATTTAATGGGCCCCGGGCTACTCTGTACTGAAAAAATTGGGCCCCAAGGTCAGAAAGGTTAAGAACCCCTGATATAATTCATGCAACAGCTGTTTTATTAACAGTAACCCAAATCAATATCGGATCGAATCAAAGCGTGATAATCGATTCTGAATCTTAAGAATCGGAATCGAATCGAGTCTTGATATTTGAATCAATCCCCAGCCCTAATGGCAATATATCGCGATACTTTTCCGGCTGATTCAATATCGACATTCAAACTTTGAATATCGATTTTTTTTTTTCTTCTTCTTCAAATAATCAAATAAAAAAAAGTATATGCAAATATGTATGATATGTAAATATGTAATAGGCAAGACATAATTAGACAGTAAATAACAAATAAAATGAAATACAATTATGAGAAAAGGTAAAATAATAAAAGCACCAGTTGCTGATTTAAGAGTATGCTTAAATAACAAATAAATGAAATAAAATGATAAGAAAAGAAGTAAAATAATAAAAAGCCCAAGCTGTTAAAAATAAGGGCAGTAGAGTACAGCAGGTAAGTATTTAATTTAGGAGTACGCTTCAGTTATTTTCTAGGCCTGATTTAAAGGAGCTGACAGTTGGAGCAGACCTCGGGTCTACAGGAAGTTTATTCCACCGGTGAGGAGCAGAATAACTGAACGCTGCCTCACCTTGCTTGGTTCTGGTTCTTGGGAACCACAACAAACCAGATCCAGATGAACCTCAGGAGTCTGGGAGCTTCATAGGAACTAACAGATCAAGCATGGATTTTGGTCCAAGACCATTCAGGTCTTTGTAGACCAGCAGTAAGATTTTAAACTCTATCCTTTGACTAACTGGAAGCCAGTGTAGTGATTTCATGACCGGTGTAATGTGGTCCAGTTTCCTGGTGTTTGTTAGGACTCTGGCGGCAGCGTTCTGGATCAGCTGCAGCTGCCTGATTGATTTCTTGTTAAGGCCTGTAAAGATGCCATTGCAATAATCCAACCTACTGAAAATGAATGCATGAATAAGTTTTTCCATGTCTTGTTTAGACAGAATCCCCTTAATTCTAGCAATGTTTTTTAGGTGGTAATAGGCAGATTTAGTGATAAACTTTAGATGGCTGTTGAAGTTCAGGTCTGAGTCAATAATTACACCAAGATTTCTGGCTTGATTTGTAGCTGTCAATGACATGCAGCCAAGGTGAGCGTTGATCTTTTCCCTTTCATTTTTAGGGCCAAAAATGATCACCTCTGTCTTTTCTGCACTTAGCTGGAGAAAATTCTGGCACATCCACTCATTGATTTGGTGAATACAGTTACTCAATGAGATCAGGGGCCTGTAGTCATGTGGTGACACTGAAACATAGAGTTGTGTGTCATCAGCATAAGCATGGTAGGAAATGTTGTGATGTTCCATAATCTGAGCTAGGGGTAGCATATAGATGTTGAATAGAAGCGGTCCGAGAATGGACCCTTGAGGAACCCCACATGTGATCTTGGTTCTCTTAGACTCATGGTTTCCAATTGACACAAAAAAGGCCCTATCTTGCAAGTAAGATTTAAACCATTGAAGCACAGTGCCGGTAAGACCTACCCACTTTTCCAATCTGCTGAGAAGAATGTTATGATCAACTGTGTCGAATGCAGCACTGAGATCCAGTAATACCAGAACAGAGGATTTGCGTCCATCATTATTATCATTATGCGTTAAAAAGTGTTTTTTGTTTTGCATCATAAAAGCATGGATTTGTTAGAAAACGACCTTTTCAATGATTTTCCCCAAAAATGGCAGATTTGATATTGGCCTATAGTTACTAAGTGTTGTAGCATCCAGATTTGAATTTTTTGCTAGCTAAAATTTGACTAACCCTAACCCTGAAATCGGGTCTTGATCTGATGCATTCGGGCAAATCTTCATTAGAATCATTGAAAAATAAAAGTCAAGGTTTAGCAAAGGCCTATTCACAGGCTAGACCGACTAAAATGCTCTAGCAGTACCTGAAAAGAGCTTTGTATAAGCCCGTGTTGTGAAGAAAAATGGACCGAAATCCTTCCACATCCATGGGAGAGACTGAAAGTCTCCCAAGGAAGGACAACTTTAAGTTATTGCAGCTAAAAGTTGATCTAGAAGACAGTGAGGCATAGTGGTGCTTAGGATTTCCCACATGGCTTTTTTTTTTCTTTTGGGCTTGTTTTTATTAAACAAATTATTGCAAAGTGGAAAAAACATAAGGTTACATGCTGCTGTTCTCCTAAGGATGTATTTGTCTCATCCTCAGACCCAGACCCATATTTGCACGGTTGTAGAAACTGCACATGCCTCGTTCAGCTTCTGCACAGACATTTTAACTTGTACAAATGACATCATTAAATATCAGCAGAGAGTCTTCCTCGTTTTCGCTGGGGAAGGTGTTGGTTGAAGTCCCTCTCGCGCCCTGTAATTACTAGGCACCACTCTGTTATTTAGATGTCCGCATGTGCAGACGCAACATCGGTGACCTCAACCTGAAACCCTCTGCTCGGTCCCCGCTGTGGTCGACTCATTTTGGTTTGCACATTTCACTAATGGGATTTTCTGTCTTTTTTCCTCCCCTTCCCTCCAACATGATGACCTCAACTGGCCTGTCCCATCTGTCAAATCAAGGTAAGCGAACTCTATCATTATGCCTGTGAGATGAGTGGTGAAATTTTACACATACAAGGGGGGAAAAAAGAAGTCATTTCTTGCTCTGATGTCCTTAAACTACACGGAGTAAACAGCACAGTCGGTGGCGAGTTCAGCATGCAGCAGGCAGTGAAATGAGGAAAAAGCTTTGATGGTTTCCAAATCTGTCGCTAAACCTCTTCACACGAGTTCAGAGAGCAGCGTCTTGCTGTGGTTGCAGCGCTGGGCTCAGCATCGCAAAAACACTGTACTTGCAGAGCCTGTCACTGGCGGCTCTGTGGGACTTTCTGATGTTCAAAGGAGACCCAGTTTAGAGAACTATGCATCATTTTAGGCTGAAAAGCGATGTCTGGTCTCCGTATCGCATCCTTGGTGAAATGCCTCTGTTCGAGTTGTGGATTGGAGGGCGGGCCTTTTTTATGTTGTTTTTTTTTACTCCGACTGCTCTGAACTTCCTCTCTGATGCTCTGCTTTCCCTCAGACTTGCAGGGAGCATCAGCTGCTGCACAACAAGTCTGTTTACTCTGTGTTCGCGGTAGCATTGGCTCACCCTTGGACGTTTGTCATGAGATCAGGGTGAAAGGGTCAAAAGAGTCATCTTTTTTGGTGAAAAGCATCCTTAGTCAGTTAACTAGAAGCGGTTTGTAACTTATTTGGACTTCTGACTTTCATAGTTTGTAGGAACACACAAAATAGTCTTGATAGTTCTCCGGATTTAGATCTTGGGACTTGTCACCTGGCTGATTAGGTGTGAGGTTGAGTGGGTTGAGCAGGTCCAGTGAGATGTGGCCGGCGCTCCTGAAGGGGACTCCTGCTTAGATGGACGTGATTGTGAGGGACAGCCTCTGTATTCTGAGTCTGAGTGGTGTTTTTTGTTGTTGGACTTCTGCTCAACAACAAATACCACGGTCCATGTCATGGACCCTCGGGTGCAGATGGGGGCCGAGCTGTAAACTGATCCGTTCCTGGCGGACCAGATGACGGCAGGATGCCAGATCCGGTGTCTTCACATCTGCATCAGTACCTACAGTGACCAAACTTGTTTGGAACCCAGTTTTGAAGCTTTTTACACTGAAACTAAAGAGGAATATTTGTCCGGCTCGTCTCAAGACGAATGTTTTGCCATTTTCTTTTTTTTTTAATTTATTTTATGTTTATTTGATATGGACATAGCAATTACATTGGACAAACCAGATGCATTGTTTAAGTGTTTTAGCACAAGTGCTAATTCGCAACACTTGTCCATAGGCAGCTTTTGAAAAGAATAGAGAACAATACAACAAAAACAAAAAAAAACAAGCAAATAACAAAACAATTGGAAAGGAAATCAAAGAAATACAAACAATTTTCAATTAGAAACATAAAAAGACAACAAAGCAAGCAGTCAACAAGTTAAGAACTATTCATGTGTACACTGCTGACTAGATTTTAACCACTGTTTGAGTCCTTTGTTAAAGGCTTTTGTACTGGTCTCTAATTTTAACTCAGTGGGTAGAGAGTTCCAAAGTTTTGCCCCCTTTACAAAGAGAGCAGACTGGCCGAAAGAAGTCTTGCATTGTGGGATGAGACAGTCACCACTAGTGGATACTCGTGTGGTCGCTCTGTGAGAGCTGTGACGCCTAAAGGCCACGTCAGAGAACAGTGTTGACACATGATTATTTAAACATTTAAAGACATTTTTTTAAATACTGAGGTTAATAAAATTTTCAAAAGTGAGGAAGTTGTGTTTCCTTAAGATTTGGCAGTGATGCCATTTCATTGGTTTTTGGTCCATGATTTTTATTGCTTGCTTGTATATAGAGACTATAGGCTTCATAGTGGTTGTGGAAGCCTGTGACCATGATGTGATGCAGTATGATAAATGAGAAAGAATCATAGCATGCATGTATAGTTTAGCAGCCTAGTGAGACAGGTTCCTTCTGGGAACATTTCCTTTGGGATTGTTAAAGTTTCATCTTCCTGCTGGTTGAGAAATGAAGCTTTCAGCCATGAAACCCACTTAGGACGCCAGTACAAAGGGGGTCTAACACAGGAACGGCAGGGGACAACACCAAAGTGGGAATATTTGTAGTGCCTGGGACAAACACTAGATGCTGACTGATAAGATAATTAAGCTTGCTTTGTTGTATCCACAGACCAGCGTCCGACTGCGGTCCGACTGCGGTCTGAACGCTGCCACCGCAGCAGCTCAGGCCGGTCCGTCAAGCCAGTCTGCAGCTAGCTCGGGCCACCCAGCTAGCCGCACCAGCCCCAGAAGTCAGCTGGAGCTCCGACAGTACTCATGTCAGGGGCTGTTTTGGTAGCAACGACAGAAACGAAGAAGGGGCAGGTTCCAGCTGACCGCCGTGGTTGGGTGGAGTCAACTCCTGGGAAGATGCTGGAGCACATGTGTCTTAAAAACAGGCAACAGAACCAGTCTTCAGAACATTAAAACAGTTTTACCTTAGCAGGAAACTGTTCTCCCCTTGTTTTACCTTTTGTCTGTGAATGTGACGCCTGATGGATGTAGGGACTAAGACCCTGGCTTCGTGCTCTTACTGTTTCAGGACGTAGCTTTAGCTTTACAGTGAATACCAGCTCTGTGTGGATGTGGAACAAAGCGACTTAAAGGGGGAAATAACTGCTCACAAAACGCCTACACTGCAGGCACGCCTGTTTTCTAAAATGACCACATTTGTCTGAAGTCTTGTCTGAAAAAAATGTTATAATCCCCCCCAAAAATGAACAATGTTTGACATTGTGAAGCTCGTGTTCGTGTTTTCTTTATTGAGTCGCTACAATGTCAGCAAAGTGTTTACTTTTGCTAAATATTTAGACTCCAAAACATTTCAAGCAGTTCCTGTCCAGAAAGGCTGAAACAGACGAGACTTTGTCATAATGCAGATGAATAAATAGAAAAGTGCATAACCGCCCCACATTTTACACAACCTCCCAACCCATAAAATATGGATCAATGATTTCTAATTAGCTTTCCAATAGTTTGAGCCTCCTTAGGGAAAGATTGGTGGAACATTCCTCGTGTCCTACACACCTTGAACATCAACAGCCCAGTGATCCCTCTGCTACTGAAGCATGGGTGCCGTCATCACGCCAACATCTAAGGAGTCCTGCAAGGCCATCAGATAAAACAAGAAAAGAAAAGAAAGATGGCTCTGAGTCTGGCTAGGGAGTTAAAAAGATCTGTAAATTATTTGAAATACATCATTCCACTGTGGGGAAAATACGCTGCGAGCGTTGTAGATTTCAAACCGCTGCCAATTTACCCAAGAGTGGCCTTGATCTTCAGATCAAGAACAGACCATTTACTGCTAAAATGAGTTTTAAAAGAATCACAGAATTTAATTTCGGGATCTGCGGGTAGCGTGCACCTGTGGGTGCACGCAGGCGTGATCAGAATGAGATTGCACAAGCCTGACTTGAAGTGGGACGCGTATGATTAAAGAAAAGCTCAGCAGGGAGCAGAACCTCAGAGGTACAACCAGAGTTTTTCGCTGGACATACAATCAAAGGCAGCCTTTCGGGATAACTCGCTCCGCACAGACGAAATCAAATATGTCGCTGTTTGGCCAAAGTTTCATTATGTTTTTTCTGGATGCGAGCCTCATATCAGCTCGAAAGCATTGTTGGAGAGATGTTGTTTTTTGGGGCTCAGAGATGGGTTGCTCGGCAGTTATTGATGCAACAGTACATTTTGAAAGTTGAGATTCAGCTTAACAGCAGGACAATGATCCTCAGATCAAGAAAAGACCTGAGTGAAGATAAAGATTATTGGAACTGGATGAAGTCAAAGGCCAGGTAAACCCGCAAACATATTTCAACTGGAAGGGGTTTTGCAATGAAAGATGGATCAAGAAATATTTACTGTACGAGCCACGATCAAAGACTGGTGGCCATCTGTCCTAAACACCCAATAAGCTATGTTTGCTAGGGGGCCCAGACTCCCCCCTGTTGTTCCCCAGAAGGATTACATTTATTGATTTTAGTTTTTCTTCTTTTTGAATGTTCAGCCGGGTCAGCTTCGATGCCTTCGTTCAGACTGCCAACCCAAATCACATTTTCAGCACATCCAGCTCATTTCCAGACAGATTTAACAATCTGAAAAGAGGTGATTGAAAATGCAATTAAGACGCATGACGCGGCCGGAACAGCCTGATCGCGCAAGTCCTTTGCGTGATTTGCAAAAAATGACCCTTACAACAACCGTGGACTGCTGCAGGCATGGGCCGCGGGGGCATGGAACGCAGAGAACGGTGCTCATCCTCAGTGACATCATCAGTATCACGTAGTGATGCAGGTTGTTTACCTCGTCTTTCGCTCATCTGCATTTCTGTTGTTCTTTTTTCTTTTTTGTAAGCCACATCTAGGCTACACTGCCCCCTGTAGGTCCGGTGGTCTGTTACAACAGCGCCCCTCTGAGAAGCGAAGATAGGCCTGTTGCGTTGATGTAGTACTATACAATACTTTGACACTAAACACCACACGTCGCTAACATTTATTACATCATGTAAATACTCCTGTAAATATTCAAGTTTAGTTTGTCATTTTAAATTGTGGACTGTTTATTTTTATTCCTCTATTTATTACTTGTATTTTGTACTGTGTGTCAGAGAGGACTGTAATTTCATTTGTGCTGTATGTCGAACGTATAGCATATCTGACAATAAAGCTTGAAATTTGAAACTTGAAACTTGATTTTACGATCAGCTGTGGTGATCATGTTGACCGATGGCTGCAGCCATTGAGCATGGCTGCCTCCTTTGCTGCTAGCGCTTTCCTGTAACTTGTAGAAAGGTTTCATCGCAGGAATAGAGCCAGGTCTCCGCCGTCTGTTCTGGTTTGTTCGCATGTAGGTTCCCATGGTGACCGTGTGGGTTTGAGAACTTGAGCAAGGCCTCACTTCAGACCTGACCACTTGTGACTGGATGAGACTATAATCTGAACACAGCCCATGGAGTTTACTAATATATAAAAACTTTTTATAGATAAACTTTTACCAAAAAGCTTGAAGTGAGTGAAAACCAGTAGGAGCCTTTGGGTTGGAGGATTTCTGTTGAACTCCTGCTGCTGTTGAAATTCCCTTTGCTCTTTTATAATATATTCGGGTCTATTAAACATTATTCTCTTTTTTTTAACAGGGTAACTCTTCAAGTTAACCAACTTTCCACTGGTGTGTGTTTGTGTGCACGTTTAGCTTCTCATGACCCAGTTGCTTGTTCTCTCCACTTCTTGGAAGGTTAGATTGAAATTCAGGTTAGGTTTTCTTTTGGCTGAAGGCGAGTGAGGATTCATTGTCTACAGCCAGGACACCGGGTGGTTCACGCAGGGCGAGCCTGCTGTTGGTACAACAATATTGCAACACGGAGCGGGTAGCTTAGCTGGAACGTATTGCGTTACAGCGTCCAACTCGGCTTTTCCCACATTCTCAGATATGAATTCCAGGTATTATTTTCTCCTCTATTATTTTGCAATCGTCAGTGTTCTTGCATAATGACCTCCCTCTATGGTCGTTGTGGATTTGTAATATTAGAATGCAGTCACATTTGTGTTCGCTGCATGTAACGGAGGGCCTCTCTGACTTACGGGATGTACCTCTACCACTTGGAGTCGGTAAGGACAGAGAGAGCAGGTTCGAGGACGCTTTTGATGCAAATAGCTCTCCCTTCGTCCTCTGCACTCTTGCAGAAACAATAGACCAGATTCTATTTGACATGGAGGAGCGGTGCGCTCCCTCTCTGTCTTCTTTCCTCTGAATATATTTCACAGCTGTCGAGGAAGGCTGGGTGAACTCACTTCAAATATTAGCAGTCTGCAGTCGTGTCTTTTGTGGCGAACGTTTCTAAAGCCACAGAGGCTCAGAAGACGGGATGGAAACGCAGCCCTCGCTGACGCTCTGTTGGAGACGGGAGGAGAAGGAGGGCTGAATGAATGCCAGATGCACATCGCAGTGGAAAGAGTGCAACTGGATGGCATTTCATGGCTATCATTTGGATGTTTTTTTTAAGTGTTATATTGCCATACTGCTTGTCTTAAAAGTTGACATGAGCTGAGACATGTAGCTCCTGCTGAAAGACATGGTGATGGTGTCTTTCCTCTTTACGCCACAGAAATCACAAGCAGCCTCATATTTACCTCCACAATACTTTCATTCTTCAGCTCCTTCGTTGTGGAGTTGCTCCTCCACTTTAAATCATTGTCCTATTCATGACCCTGTTTTGTCCTTTTTGGTCCATTCTTCTTTACAAGATTTCTTCAGTTCATTCATTCATCGTCCTATAAACAGCTCTCTTGTGGTCCCACCACAGCATTTCAGCTGAGGTGCAGTCTGAGCCTTTTTAATAGTCATTTTGACGTAGATTTGCTGGTGTATGTTGGATCACTGTCCTGTTGCATGACCCAGTTTGACCAAGCTGTGGCTATCAGTAGAGATGCACCGATCGATCGGCCCCTGATCGGGATCGGGCTGATAATGGCCCTATCGGTTTTGATCGGAGATCGGAAAATAATAGTTCAGAGCGGCCGATCTGATGACGTTTACAACAACAAACCCCCGCCCGCGCGGGCGTTCCCGCATCTCAGACCGAGCGGCCCCGAGGAGTTTTACAATGTCTGAAAAGGACAACAAATTTGCAGTTTGCAAAGTGTGTCCAAAGGAGATACCATTAGGAGTAATGTTACAAAAGAATTTCAACACAACGAAGCTGATAAGACATTTGAAAGTTCTTCACACGGAGTATATTGAGTTTTCAAAGTTGGCTGCAGCAGATAAAAGGGAGAGAAAAAAAGCAGCGCGCGCAACGGCACTAATCAGCTGAAACACCTGTAACAGAGACTTATAAACGAAAAATAAAGAATTACATCGTAAGGTAATTAATTCATATGCTTTGCTCTTCAGCCGCTTTCTGTTGTAGAAGAGATCAGGTTTAAACACGTTTCCAGCTTGGATCCGCGGTGCGCAGTGCGCGCTGCCGCGTCGTAATTATTTCACTTATGAAATCCTGTCGGAGTTTTACCAGACTATATAGGCTACAGTCCAAAGCCTCATGCAGGACCACAATCGTGTCAGTCACTTCAGGAGGGACCTGTGGAGTTCTAGTGTGAAGAGTTTTGCTTCACTCACAAGAGTTTCCTCACACGCGGCGGATGCTACCGCTAAAGCTTTCACAAAGCTTAATAATTCATAATTAATTTTTATTTTAAGATTTAATTCCTCTTTCCACAGGAAAACTAAGGTTTATAGTTTACAAATTGTATCAACTTTTAGAGAGAGACATGTCTGCTGTGTGTGTTGGTCACATTTACATAATTATTACCACAGGAAAGCTGAAGCTACTAAACTACACTTACTCTTTATAAGCCGAGTTTACACCTAATCTCCTAATTTTTATACCTAATAATACAATGTCAGTGTTGTGTACATGAGACAACTATATTGACAAATTTATGGATTTCACCCAGTGATCAGTGATCGGCAAAATCGGGATCGGCCGATACTGGTTTTCGAGATCGGTGATCGGCCCTCAAAATCCTGATCGGTGCATCTCTAGCTATCAGACAGATGGGCTCATGGTCTTCGAAGATACTCCGATCTGAAGTGGACTTAATGGGCAATTCCGCGACCTCAAGGTGTCCAAGTACCGTGGCTCCAAAACGGGCCTAAATCCTCCACCATGTCACCTCTACGCTTCACAGCGGGTGTGACGTGTTTTCTGCTTAAATGCAGCGTGACGTGTTGCTGATCATTAGGGCTAAACAACTCCACCTTGGTATCGTCTGTTCACAGGACGTTTACCCAGATGTGTCATGGTTTGTTCAGATGAAGTTTTTTGAACCCCAGTCGTGCCTCCATTGTTTTTTTTTTTTGGCTTAGGCTATTTACACCCGGGTGCAAGTACTGATGCGTAGGCTATTTACACCTTGCTACCACTATTTACACCCGGGTGCAAGTACTGATGCGTAGGCTATTTACACCTTGCTACCAATATCAATGTATGCTATTTGCACCCATGTATTATTAGAGAAAAAAAGGAAAGAAATTATTTATAAAAAAAAAAAAATCCATCAGCTCAACAGTGATTTACTGATATTCCCACCACTTTTGATAAACTTCATTTAATCTCTTCAAAATATCTTATAATGACATAAGAGCAAATATTGTTCATACAAAAGTGTGACAGCAGACGTTTTCCTGGCCCTATTGTTTGACATGGGCTGCGTCCGAAATTGCTTACTTCTACTCTGAGTATGCAAAAACAGTATGTGAGATTTTTTAGTGCGTCCGAAACATTAGTACGTACACAATAGTATGTGCTATCCATACTCATTCCGGAGAAATGTATTAGTATGGATTGATGGACACTTGCTAAGCAGAAACTTCCCACAATGCAATGCAGCGGTGTTTGGTTGCTAAGTGCTGCACAGATACGTATATGTCATTAGTATAATATTAAGTATAATAATATTATTATATAATATTAATATTATAATATTCGTATATAATAATATTATATAATGTCATCTTGTTTGGGCCAGGATAAACGGGAAAGAGCGGAGCGGCGCTGCTACTGCTGCTGTGACAGGAGTTGTTACCATGGTAACAACTCCCTCTCCCAACTGCAGGAAGTGCCACGTGGCTCTGAGTAGTACGTTCGAATTAATGCATACTACTGATATTTACTAACTAAAGTATACTTTTTGAGTATATACTGTTTAACATGGCATTTCAGACGCACCGATGGTTCCAATTTTAGAGTGGTGCACATGCGCATGGCCAAGTGAAAAAGCGCCTTCTGTTGCCGACACGTTGATGCACATGCGCATGGGCAACGCATTTGTTTTCATATGTCAACAGGGTGTGAATAGCTCAGCTAGTGAGGGCTTGCTATTTGTACCCTGGTGCAAATAGTCACTCCGTTTTTTTTTTTAGACATTGCCTTTACCATTTAATATGCCCGGGGAGGCCTGGTCGGTCTAGGTTCCAGCTCTCTGGCTTTTTATATTTGAGTGTTGCTGGGAAGTCCGCTGCTGGGAAGACTGCCAACTGTCTTCAGTGTTTTTCACTCATCAATAATCTTTTCATTGCAGAATATTGAACTTTAAATCAATTGGAAATGGTTTTTATCACCCTTTCCAGACTGATATGCAGCAACATCTGCTTCTCGAGGACAACAGTCGATGTCTTTCCCTTTTGGCACTCAATAGTCCAGACAAGCAACCTGCCAAATGAGCTGTAAAACATCTGCTAGATAAACCCACACAGTTAGAGAAGCCTCACCAGTGATTTCTTCATAGCAAGACTTCTTTCATGTCGACCCAGCTCAGGCCACTCCTACCAATGTCACTAATGTATTTGTGGTCCGGGTCCTGATTCTGGTGTTGTTGTTCTGTACATGTTTGCTTGCCCCACTCGATGCTCAGTTCTGGCTCTACCGCCTGAATTGGGCCGGTGTTTTTCTGGTTTCGAGGAGTCTCGACGCTACTTCAGCAGATTGTCTCATTCTGATGTTCTCACTCTACTAATGAAAATGACGAGAGCTCCTCAAGTCATCAGGACATGGACTGAAGATTGACTGAAGTTGAATTTAAATTAAGTGCCCACCCCACCCCCAATGAAAATAGGAAAAGATTTCTAGTCAGTAGAAATTTACTAGGATTAACCTTAATTTGCATCTGATCAGTAATTTGACAAAGTTAAAGAGTTACAAAGTTACAAAGAGGACAGAGATTGTAGCTCCAGATCCATGATATATACAGTGGGGCAAAAAAGTATTTAGTCAGACAGAAAACCTTTGACCTGTTATTGCCAACAAAGGGTATATAAGAAAGTATTGAGATGAACTTTTGTTATTGAACAAATAATTATTTTCCACTATAATTTGCAAATACATTCTTTATTTTTTTTTTCATTTTGTCTCTCATAGTTGAGATATACATGTGATGAAAATTACAAGTATATCTCATCTTTTTAAGTGGGAGAACTTGCACAATTGGTTGATGACTAAATACTTGTTTTGCCCCACTGTATGAAGATTAACTGAGGGTTAGCACATCAAGGCCACCCCAAACACACTGGACCCGAGCTGTACGACAACTGCAACAGGTGGTGAGCCCTTAGGAGAGCAGAGTCCTGTACCTCGTTGGAGTCTGACTGGACCTCATGGGTAGAGGCCCAGCCATTAGGTGCTCGCTGACGATTTTTTTATTTATTCTTTTTCTTAAAGGAGCATGAGGCTCCTTTTAAGAAATGAGACTCTATAACGCCACCCTTCGCCACGACGGCCGTCAGGGGTACTGCAGCCAACAGTGAAGCCGGCACGGGAGAACGGGGAGAACGCGCATGCAGCTTCATGTGACGTCACATCCGCAGGACAGCGCGGGAAATTCGGCCCCACAATTGCAGCACATTTTTCAGCACACAGCCTGTTCAAGGCAACGGAGAGATACACTAGAGGGTTCATTCTTTTTGGTGTGGAACGCTTCATCTGACATTTTTACTAGAAAACTTAAAACATATACACATTTTTTTCATAAATCCTGCCTCAATCCTGCCTCATGCTCCTTTAATTGTCTATAAGTTAATAGAATTGCTCGTCTGTCCCCAATGTCTAGTTTTCTTAGGTAGATCCTGCCAAGAACAAGTTCCCTGGACAACATAGCTCCCAGGATCATTGAGGTACACAAACCCCTCCACCCCAGTAAGGTGGCGATTCAAGGTGGTTGGGTCGGCCTCTGGCGATGAGGCCTCCATGGGGACGTTTGACCGAGAGAAAGCTCAAGACACAGGACAATCTGGAGAGATTACATCTCCCTGCTGGTCACCATGGAGGAGCCGGGGGAAGTGTCTGGATGTCTGGGTCTTGGCCAATCCGCTTCGGCTGCTGCCCCGACCACTTGAACCTGGATGGATGGATGGATGGATGGATGGATGGATGGAAATGTTAGTCTGCAAAATTTGGGGATTTCTTTTTTTTTGAAGGTTTTTGCGGAATTTAATGCATCCCAGTCTTTTAAAAGACCTCTCAGTTAATTCATGTTTTCCAATGACATGAAAAGATTCCTTTTCAGAGACTCCAACTATTATCGTTCATATACATAATCTCATTTTGCTTCCATCCAACTTCTTGGCTAACATTATGGTCCATAATAACGTGTATTCTTAGGCAATACTTTCACACATCACAACCGCCAATTTAAGGCAGAGTTAACCTAATTTTAACCTTAATCAGGTAAAAACTTCAACTAATAATCACAGTTTGTCACCTTGTACACCTCCTGTCTGTCACGTGCTTTCCCGCTGATGGAGAGATGCACCATCTCTGGATTATGAAGTCCTTGGCAGTTTCGGAAAGAGAACAGAGCAGCATGTGTCATCGTTAATGCCGGTATCTAATGACGGTTACTTTCCCACCACCGGCGACTCTGCAGGCTCTCTAAGCAGCGAGGGGCTGAGGTGAATGCATTAGAAGGTAAAATGGGGAACGAGAGCTGCACAAAAGATGTCCGTAATGCAATAGGAGTGAATAAAAGGCTTTTTAATGAGGAGTCCTTGCTTCCTGTGACGCTCCTGTGCCATTATTGTGTGTGGGAAGTAAAAGCAGCGGGGGCTCTGAGCCGGCTTTACCAAAGAATCAGGTTAGCAGGGTCAAAGCACAATCAAATCATCTGTCAGAAGGACATTTCCTTATGACTCCACATCATGTAAAAGGTCAGACGTCACTGCGTGCGCTCCCTGCAGCCACATCTGCTGTACCTGCTTTTATTTTCTAAACTCAATTTTTAAATTATTCAAATGACTGCTGCATTATTTATCTCAGGCATGTTTATTTATTCCCAATAAATCACATATACTTCACATGCAGACAGGTGCACGCAGCATCATTGAGTTTTTGAAAGATTCTTGGTCCTTCGGATCACTGATGTGCAGTTGCAAAACTGTTTGCTTAGATGAAACATTTATCACATGCAAACACGACCCATTTTTTATTAATTCATGCACATTCTTCATATCTGGCTGGCCAAAACCCAGACGACGATTAATGATGCTCAAACGCCTGAAAACCGTCCCGCTTTTATTTTGAAAACATGAGTGTTAAAAGGAACCCTGGCTATTAAGACATGTAGTCCCTAATTAGCCACAATTGTTCTCTTATACTGAAATATGTTGTTAGAAACACATAAAATAATCTAATTGCTTCAAAATCTACAATGTTTATCACATATTTTGACCTGCGGGAGGCGCCATGTTCTACCTGCGCAATGCATTCTGGGGGCGATGACGTAGAGCGGTGGCTCTGGGAAGATAAGCCGCGTTAGTTTAACTGGGACAGGTATCTAAAACATAGATGAGCAGCACTCTCCCGGCCGTGGAGGCTGACGAGGGAGCCCATAAGACGTCTCGGTTCAGGCAAACTGGATCAAAGTTCTGTGATGCACGGGAGATCTGCAAAAATTATCAATGTCGTGCGCATCTTACCAGTGCATTAGGCTCCTGCGTAGACGGCGTAGCCTACGCCGTAGACGGCGTAGCCGGGGCTTTAGAGCCTGCGGCGCACCGCCATCCGCTCTCCGCTCTCCTCTCTCGCCGCCGCCGGGATGGAGACGCCGGTGTGCAGGAGGCACGTTTGGGTGGGCATAGCCCACCCCTGCCACCCCCTAAAACCGGCCTCGGGGCTGGGTCCACCGTTTGATGACAGACCAGAGGCTGAGGGGACTGGCCCGGGACTTTGACGAAACGGGAGGCGCAGACTTCGCGTGAAATAGGCAAGAACATCTTTATTTAATTTAATGAAGCCAGATCTGGCTGGGGTTTTTATTGTAGCATCGGTTATCTGCTAGTTGAAACGTGTGGTCGGTTAGTCTATCTGAGTTTTATGGTGTTTTTGTAGTTCATGCTGTATGGTGCGGCACTTTTTTTTTTTTTTTTTTACTTTTTTGTCGGTGCGCCGTCACCTTAATGTTCAGCTGTGTTTTGATCTGTGTTTCTGTTGCGCCGTCACCTGTTTAGCTGTGTTTTCATCTGTTTCTGGGTGTCAAAACAGTGTACGGGGGTTAGCAGGAGCCACCGTCTGACGTCACTACCCAGAATGTAAACAACAATGGCGACCTACTAGTTAAATTATATTTTCAAATTTTATAAAAACGAAGACATCAAAAAGGTTTTTTAAATCACATTGTTATAATTGATACCAACATTTATCTTTTAAGACCTACATGTATTAATAGCCAGGGTTCCTTTTAAGAATGCGATCATGTGAAAGTTCAAGCTGATCAAAATAGTGCCCATTTTGTTATTTCTGACGGCAGAAATGAAAATTTAATGTATACGTGTCGTCCGGGCTTTTATTATGTATTGCCAACCTCTTGAATGTTAGCAGCTCAAAACGTCGGGGGATTTGGGGTTCCTCATGCGGCCAGACTTTGGTGTAAGAGCAATTATGGATGCGAATTTAGTTCTATTGGCACAAGTTGTTAATAAGACACTGTACCAAAGTCTTCTCAGGGATTTCCTTTGTCAGGATTTTAGGCAGCAGGGACCACCTGTGCATTCGCCTCACGTGCAGCGGGTTGTTTGTGCTGGTCTGTGGAGCTCACAGAGGGATCGGAGCATTTCATTTTGGCGGTGGCTGCAGGGCATGGCAGGTGTTCAGATGGACCCACCGTGGGGGGGGGGGGGCATGGATCCTCCTGCCAAATATCGTCCTCAAGCGTAATGGATTCTGGTGTAGCCTCTGAACTTCTGGCTCCGCATCTGGGTTCCTTGATGTTCCGTGTGGCCATTAGGAACCAAAAGCCGAGGCAGCGGAGGTTCTCCGGAGCAGACTGTAAGGCCAATCTGAAAGCTCATCGGCGTTGAAACCCACCAGACCAAATCTTAGCGTAATTTGCGGCGCTATTTCGTCTTCGCCTATTTCACTTCACCTGAACAAAGAACGGGTCACCTGGATTAGAACCGGATGTTAAATGACTTTCTCTGGGATTTAAGCACAAGCCTCCATAACACCCGATTCATTCAGTGATCTTTCTTTATATTTTTTTTTTTCAAGTTTAAACTTTGTTCTCTCTTTTGGGGAGTTTTTCAAGCTCTAAATACGATAAAACTTAATATGACATGCATATGTTGAAAAAACCAAAAACTTACTGTTATTATTTCTGTCAGATAAGGCCCATAAGGTTTTCCTCCCAACTAAAAAAAATCCATTTTCCAGAGAGACAGAATCCAGGGTTTTTCACTCCCTAGCTCTTGTCCTCTTTCAACCGACGCTAATGAGGCTCCGACAATCTCACCCGGCCAATTCAAGTGGTTATCTCTGTCCTGCAGTCGCATGTGAATTACTGTCAGCGACTCTCTCAGCAAGGAAACCCTATCCTAGGAAACATAAGGAGGGAATTAGAAGCAGATAACTCTGTTCAGACAGCTGACATCTTAAACTACTTTCAACTTAATTGACATTCTCGACCCGTTAACGTTGCAAAATGTGCGAGTGCTTGGTGGGCAAAACTATTCGTGCCATATTATAGGATGCTCTCGGGGAGGGGGGAGTCTCCAACATTGAGTTGTTGATTGGTACGAAATTGAGATGCCAGCGTTTTTTGTCCTTTTGCACACTTTTTGTACTCATGTGTTAAAATGACCTCAGTTTTCCTGCAAGAGTAGAACAGAATAGGTTTTTAATGCCGTCGTACCAACGTGACACCCAAGCTGCGGTGGTCTACCTACATTAGCGCTCTCATAAAAACACTTTTAAAAACACAAAAGCAATATATGAAACAAATGACATTGAATGACATTCTTGAGTCATTTCAGAGGAATAAAATAGGGCTTTATTCTGACGCTGGTACCTACCTCCAGGACATGAAATACTAACACTAAAATATTCATTTGATGACTCGGGGAGTCTGACTGAAGGTCGCCCGCTCAGACTCACATGCTCAGTCTCATGAGCGGGTCTGGTCCACCCAGAACCTGTCGCACCAATGGTGTACTTATTGTTGCACTTATTATTTACCCACCAATTTGCTTGCTTCAGATCTGAACTCTTAACTAGTATCATCTGCTGCAAAACCTCATTTATAAGGAAGTTAAAACGACAATTAGCATTTTTATCTGGTGGCTAGATTAGATTATGTTCCTAGTTTTAATGAATCCAGGAAACTTTTTTTTTTCTTTGCTGGACATTTGACTATTTAACTAGATTTTGGAAAAAAAATTTTTTGTCATTTTTACCAACGTTGACTGGTTTTTGCTGTTTTCTCCCAGTTCAATCTGCCATCTGTGCAATGCACAAAACAAAATTACCACTGTTCATTTTAGTTGGTTGGAATGATGTGGTTAATTATCCTTTTGATGTGGGCTCAAATGTCTGTTTGCTCCTTAAACATGCAAATTTAATAATATCTAATACTTTATTATTTTTATGTGTTAAGTCGGTCTAATTGTTGACTTCTCTGTTTCACCAGTTTGAAATTTTCCACTTGAACAAACATCGTTATCAAATTTTGTGTGTGTAGATGAAATAAGTCCAAAGTTAAACAAATGTGAAGATAAACTCCAGAGTATTTCTGTGGCTGTGTTTTTCGTTTTTGATTTTTTTAAACGGGAGTGAATTAGATGTCGGAGATAAAGGCACTTTGTGTCCTTGAAAAACTGATGACTGTACTGGAAGGGGAATTCAAGCGTATGAGGGGATTTAGTGCATTTGCTGTAAACGAGTTTTGGCTTAGAACCCGAATAGATGAAGCTCTGCGAGGGATAAAGTGGTATCTGATCTGCGGTGCGTAGCTAGAGAGCCGGTGTTGTGTTGATCGTGGTTTCCCACGTTGGAACCGGAATGAATCGCTCCCAGTGGAAATGCTTTGCTTCTCATAAACACAGTGTGGAGCTGATCACCACTTTTGTTTATCAGCCTCCCTATTTAGATTGTAGCAGTCGTCATGCCCACCGTTCACTGTAAAGCGATTTTTGGTCTCAAGGTTGAATTTTGCATGCCTTCAAGATACTCCGGAGCTGCACAAAGGTCACCACCTTCTTTGATGTTTTTTGACAGCATCATTCAAAAACAACTCGCACAGCGCCTGTCCACAGAAAAGCACTCCTGACGTTTTCTTTAAAGGGGATGTATTATGAAGACGAAGAAAGAAAGGAAAGTCTTTTTATAGAGCTCTCTGAAGTGAGTACCAACTCAGAACCTCAGAAAAACAGTGCCTTCCCTTTCTGCAGGACGGCTGGAGTCTGATGTCATCCAGTAAACCGTCTGGGGTTGGGGGGGTGCTGCTCAGCTCGGAGTAGAACCACACATCCTCCTTGTGTTTATTTCCACATATGATCATTTTGGTTACTTCAAGTCATGCTGCACCTCGCTGAGCCTTAGGAGAGTCAGCACTCTTCTAACTTTGTCTTTGACTTGATTAGAAGTCGTATAACTGACTTAAAGAAAGAACATTTTGTGTAAATATATTCAATGACTATGAGATTTTCTTGGTGGTGTTTTGTTGGAAGTCTGATATTCTGATTTCCCATTGGTCCTTGAATGCCACATCAATAGCAGCATCAGAAGTCATTATAACATGAATAAGAAATATATACAAACTGTCTCATATAAATAACAGTTTTCTTCTCAAATCTTACACAAAAAACAAAGGGAAGCAGCAGCCGCGCCGCCCGGGGTTTAACAAGTCTGGATGTGGCAGGGGAATTGCAGTGTGATTCTGGGCTGGTGTTATATTACTTCAGTGTGCCTGCAGTGCTGCGTTTTCACAGCCGGGCCAAGTTCAACGCAAGACTCATGACAAAAGTGCCCTCAAAAGAAGGATAAGGACCTGCTGTCTGGGGCTAGACTACAGGAAAAGGGAACTGTTCGTTTTTTTTGTGTGGCTCTAGTAGCCTTTATTCAATGTGTAGACAGAAAAGGGGAAGAGAGAGAGAATGGGGACAACATGCAAAGGGCCACAGGGTGGGACTTGAACCTGCGACCTCTGCAGGAAGACTGTAGCCTTAGTACATGGGCCACTTGCTTTATCCACTGTGCCTACGAGCAGCCCGAGCTGCTTTTGTTAGAAAATGGTCTCTTTGAGCGTGTGGTTGTTGTCTGGATGTGGCCCTGCAATGGGCCGGCGACCCGTCCAGGATGTACACCTGGCCTTCAACACAACAGGGCTGGGATGGGCTCCAGCAGGTCTGCAGTGGAACGAGAAGGGATGGATGGATGGATGGATGGATGCATGGATGCATGGACAGATAGATGGATGGATGGCTTAATGATGGGATGGATGGCTGAATAAATGGGTTGGATTGATGGAGCATCTCTCTCTGTGTCACACTTCCATCCTGTTGATGAATGCATATAAACACTTCACATGCAGTATCTCTCATGAGCACTAGAGGTCACATACTCTTCAAGTCTCATTATATTCCACAGGTGAAGGATCAAGCGGGCAGACCAACATACTATTTTAAGTGCCAATATAAATATTTGGGTATGAAAAAATGAAAAAACTTTAAAGCTTGTGGAGTTCTGAAGACGTGGCAGTTGCAGACTGCCTCCCTGGTGGACAAACCGTACAACTTTGCAACTTAATTTTTATCTATTGACCTAAAACGTCTACATGTAGCTAATATTGTCCGACAATACCGGCATGTCGATAAATCGGCAGGGTGGTCAACCGACAGCTTAGTCTCTTGGATCCCAGGATGTAATTCTGAAAACAAACTCGCTACAAACAGAGACGCTGGAACCAAATTTACATAAAGGTTTAACTACAGTTGCCATGTTTGGAGGAAACTGTTGGATTTCAGTGTTTTCGGAAAACATTATCGTCGCCTTTTACTTTTGTTCTCAGCTTAAGGGAGCTGCTTGGATAAAACGATGTACCTTTCGTGTAGTTTCCAGCGCTGTCCCAATGTCTGATATACTCTAATTTGCGGCGTTGCTCCTTCTCCCTTTGACAGACTTCCTTTGTAAATGCATAGTGCATGTAAATGTTGCGCGGGGTGGCTGCAGAACCTCAGCAATACACTCGTTACCTATGACAAGCAAGAAGAAAAATATGGCAATTTGGATACTGTGAAATCTTCATTCTTCAGGGAAACTACGTCTTAGAGCCTGAGTTTGCATGTATTCGTCCTCCTTTCTTTAACGGTACATCATATCGCCTCGCATTCCCTTTCTTCTGCCTTCTATTGCTTAGTTTTTTTCTGTCTTAGTCTTTGTTCTCACCTTCTTCTCTGTCTATACTTTGACTTTGTTCTCCTCTGTCTATATGCTGCCCCCCCACCCTCTCTCTCCCACTTTGTTTCCTTGTCCCTCATTCCTTCTCTCTGGGGGAATTTGGAGCAGGGAGGCGTTTTGGTGCCAGATTGTAACAATACTTCATGTTAATAAAAAAGGAACGTTGGAGGCGCAGGGGGAGCTGCAGGGACAATATTTCTGCGGGTTTGCCATGTCTCGTATTTGTTGCGGTGGGAAGTAGTCCACATCCTGAGCAGCAAAGTTCCATCATCAGGACCGGCAGCCTCTGGCTGCAGTCCAACTCTTACTGGTGAACTTCAAAGTGCTGCTGGTGAGTACATACATTTGTTTAGATCCAGGTTAATAAAGCTCCCTGTGTATAAACAGTAATAAATCTATTTCTCACCTTCAGATACTGTACGTAAACATGTGAAAAAACCACTAAACAAAACTGTTTTCTCGTAATGCCTTTCCATGCCACTTCATCTTGGAGATGATGTTTTCTATTCTCAAACAATGTCAAATACAAATATTCAAAGCGATGTAATAAAAATCACTTGGAGTCTGATTTAAAGCAGGATTCAGGATATTTAAGCGTCAAAACATGAACCCAGATTTAATCTGGAGGGGAGTTTGATCGGGAGTCTCGTGCCTTTTCTGCATGGGTTTGCAGGTTCCCTCGAGTCCGTCTCTTGCACCTCAAGGCAGTCGAGGGTTTCTGTTGGGTTAGAGGCTTCTTTTCTTTTGTTTCCTGTCTTTTTTTTTTAAATCTTTGACCTGTGCTTCTCCAGGTCTGGGTTTACCCTGGTTTTTGTGCCTTATTTCGCTCGTATGGAGGATCTTTCTCCTCCAGTAGAGGCTTGGTTCTTATCTTTCATAGTCCTTCCTGTGCAGCTTTTTGTTGAACTAAGGACTTTTTGTTGGAGGGCCTGCTCCCTCTGGGTCCTCCTCAACGTCCCATCATGGGGTTCTGTTCTGCAGATCATCACGTTCATCATGCATGTTTCGTTTTTATTCATTTTACAAGTTCCGTTCAGTGAGCACAGATGCTGTATACTTCCATGCAAGCAACTCAGTTAAGTTTAGGAAAATACTAATGATCAAGACTTCCTGTCCCGCCATGCGAGCATACGTCAAAAATCCAAGGTTACTTGTCCATCTCTCCTTTACAAGCACGGTTAGTCCTCTAGATGTGGAGAGGTGTAACTGCTAGTCTGGTGAGTCTGGGCTGTGATGGGGGCCGGCTCTGGATATAAATGACCTGTTCTCAGGTAATGAAAACACAATGGAAACACATTTATGGATATTACACTGTATATCTGCCAGTACATCATACCAGCGGCTCCAAACCGGCGTCGTACACCGGCCCAGTCGGATGAATCAGTCAGCTGGATTCATCATCATTTTCCCAGTAACTGTAGTGTTTGTTGCAGTGTCACAGAAACTGGTCTGGCAGTAACAACATAACCTCATCAGCGCTTGTGGACGGAGCGCGCAGCGGTGCAGCAGATGGCATATCGATCTCGGCAGCGAGTTGCTGAAACCTCCAGCCTTTCACCTTCAGCTTCGTCGATTGCCACCTGCAGCCGTCTTCGTCCAGATTATTATTCGATGGCAGACACGTCGGCAGTATAAAAGCTGGAGACGTCAATACATTTGGATTTTGAAAAATCTGACCCTTCCTTCTAAATAATTTTGAACAGCACTGAAAAGTTGATTAGGTTTTGCTGGCAGGCTGGGGTATTTATTTAAAAGGAACACATGCACGACTGAACGTGTACAGATGTTGATGTTTTTGTCTAATCCAGCGGTTTGCACCGGTTCTGAAGTATCGACTCTTACCTATTGATAAGGTGAATGCCTATCAAACATGCCTTTTTATTTTACAAGTTTATATACAGGAAACAAGATCTGCCTATTACTTTTCACAATTTCTTTATTCTGACAACAGACTTTCACTCATATCAAACAAGGTTTAGTAACAATAGCTTATCTATACCGTCCTCCCGAACCTCAAGTCACCAATTCAACATTACTTATAGAGGCCCCAAGCTGGTCTGACTTAAACTCTTCACTGAGGTCCACCTCCTCCCAATGCATTTTCAAAAAAAACCTAAAGGAATTTTTACTTTCCACAGGAACCTAATTTACTTTCTCTACTCGACCTTTAATTTTATCGACCTTTAATTATATATTCTTTCTCATTGTTCTGCTTTTGTCACATTTTTTGTTCTTTCTTTGTGTTTTTTACTATTAGTTGTTTCAAGTACTTGAATTCCTGTTGCTATTGATCTTTGTCTTTTGTTGTTGTTTAGCTCATGCATGCTGTCTGCTTGTCCTTTGTTTTGTTTTTTTGACAGGGGTGGAACCTTGTACAAGTTCGCTATAGAACTTCGTTCCCTCCTTGCGCAGTGCTTCATGCATCTTTTTGTGCTAAATTAATAAACTCAAAACTCTAAACTCTTATCCCTCCAGGAGTGGTCATCTCCGGTAGATTACCTCCTCCACAGGTTAACGTAGCCTTGACGTATGAGACAGAGTCCGCCTGTGGGGTTTTATTTTGAAAAATCCCCAGATTCTGTATACCTTTCTCTCGCCTGACTTCCTGCCGCTGTCCTTGACCAGAATGACCACGATTCACAGCAGAAACAGCAGTTTAGCACCCCGTGGGGCTTTAGCTCAACAACACTGCTTATGTTTTTCCCTCCTGGCACAGTGTTATCACACATCTAAGTACTCCGGTGAAAGCAGTCGATAATCTCCATCTTGGATCCCACTGAGCATGTTAAATGTTAATCCATCACGGGGAAAAGGGTTTCCGGGGAAAACATCTTCCGTTTAAGAATCCCCCCACAAAGATGTTAGAAACTGATGCGGTCACAGAGGAAATGAGTACTTCAAGTTATCACTGCTTAAGGTGGATCTACAAGCGACTTAATCACGGTGCTTGGTGTTCATGTTCGGGGTGGATAGGGAGGAAGAGCAGCCGCCAATCAGAGGGTCGATGTATTGACTGCTGGCCCCATCGTCCACATGTCAAAGCGCCCTTGGGCCAAACGCTGGACGACACGTGGATGCTAGCGCATCCACTGCTGTGTGATTGTGTATGGTTGGTGGAAAAAGTACTGAAAAGTACTGTGTCTATCTGTGAACGTGTATAACTGTTATATCTAGGTGATGCTGCCTGAATGCGTGTCAATTGTTAATTGTGGTTTAAAGTTGATGTTGATCTGACATTGCGTTTGTGTAACATGAGATGGTTTTGTTGTTACTTTTTTGCACGATTGAAGAGGGGGTACAACCTTTTTCACATGGCTCTAGCTCCAATAAAACACTTGGTCATTGAAGAGGGGGTACAACCTTTTTCACATGGCTGTAGCTCCGATAAAACACTTTGTCCTCCCTGAGCTGCTGAGAGCACCCTGTCAAAGTAAAAGTCTGAGTAAAAGCCTGCCTCCTGGTCATTCCCTGAAGCCATCATCAGGCTGCAGTACATTGTTATTCACCCAGTGTGTTCAGCTGCTGAAGAGATTGTCATGGCAACCAGGAAATCTGTTGCTGGTGTTTACTGAGACCTGTGTGTGTGTGTGTGTGTGTGTGTGTGTGTGTGTGTGTGTGTGTGTGTGTGTGTGTGTGTGTGTGTGTGTGTGTGTGTGTGTGTGTGTGTGTGTGTGTGTGTGTGTGTGTGTGTGTGTGTGTGTGTGTGTGTGTGTGTGTGTGTGTGTGTGTGTGTGTGTGTGTGTGTGTGTGTGTGTGTAAGGTGAGTGTGAACCCTGATTGTTGGATCTGCTGACCTCAGGGCCCTGTTGTCGAGACTGCAGATGACACGGCGACTCACGGCAACGCAGCATCGTCCTCTTTGGGTTTTTTTTTGTTTGTTCTTTTCGGGCTACAACGTTCAAATTGCATTGGTTATTTTTGGAACTTGAATTTTTGAACAGGAGGATGTCATGGAGGAGTGTGTGTGTGTGTGTCTTGCATAAATCAGCATTTCAAATTGTTTGTACTTGGCTGATAATCTTTAAGTAAACCACTTATTCAGGAAACATTACCAAAACTGATCTCTTTTATGTGAGTTTTAATCTGTGGCTGCAGCAATTAGCAGTTAACCCCAGAGATGCATTTTTGTTGTAAGTCGACGGTCCAGTTTGAAGATGTTGTGCCACAGAGGGCACTGTTTCAGTTATCAAGAGTTATTAATAATTGTCCTTCAACAATTGTTAATAATTGATAACGTAGATTATTTTATCAAATTGAATCATCAAAATGACTTCATCAAAACAGGGCCCCACCTGGATTTAACCAGGAAAATTATAACTTTAACAGCAGAATCAGTCTCAAAGTATGAATTATCTTTTGAGAATAATATTGAAGGCAGTTACGAGTTTGGAATTAGCTCCGGTCAAACCAGCATTTGTAACAAAACATGTACAAAACAACACAAACAACTTCTCTCATTAAAATCAATCAAAATGTATTTACATTAGATGTCAAGCAAATGAAAAAGCGACACCTTGGATAAATTCCGATGGCTCACTACATATAAAAACACAGAAACAACAAGAATAAAACGTTAACTACATACACAGAAAAAAATCAAAACAATAAATCATGTGATGCAGATCTTCCGATCATATGTGTGTGTCTCAAAACAACGTCACTTCACGTCGGCCCGACCAAGATGGCGGCGCCCCCGTCAAGCCACGTGCAATAAGAGAAATGGCGGACACGGTGTTTAACCCACGAATAACTGGCGAAACGGCGTCACAAAAATAAACAAGCCGCGCTGCCGGTAGTTGCCGGCATTACACAGTGATATGCAAAAGTAAAAATAACATTAAACACAATTTAACTCTTAACCGCTCTAAATTAGCTGACTGTCCAACAACACAGCCTCACGGACTCCTTGGTTCCGGCTTTTCCAGGTGTTGGGAGAGCCCTCGGCTCGGTTCGGCTCGGTTCGGCTCGGTTCGGCTCGGTTCGGCTCTATCCGGCGGTGATCCCACAGCTGATCGCTCCTGCCGGGGATCCTCCGGTAGCGAGCGGGCGCTTTTCTACTTCTAACTCTGAAATATAAAGAGAGTTTGCACTGTGCAACAGCCGGGCGATCTCTCCTGATCACGGAGCCTCTCACGTGGCCTCAAGGCGCGCGGGTCGGTCCACTATAATAAAGTGCGGCTCCCGTTTCATCACCGAGGCGCGTGGGCGTCACGGACCCAGGTGGATCTAGCTTCTCGGGCTGGTATGGGCACGCTGCCTGAGGATGGGGTTAGGGTTGCCACCCGTCCCGTAAAATACGGAATTGTCCTTTATTTGAGAAAAAAATGTTGCGTCCCGTATTGAACTAATACGGGACGCGATTTGTACCGTATTTTCATTAACTTTTACACCATATTCTAGTTGAATTATTGAAATAAATTAACCTTTACACCAAATTCTAGTTGAATTATTGAAATAAGTAACTTTTACACCATATTCTAGTTGAATTATTGAAATAAATTTACTTTTACACCATATTCTGGTTGAATTATTGAAATAAATTAACCTTTTACACCATATTCTAGTTGAATTATTGAAATAAATTAACTTTTACACCATATTCTAGTTGAATTATTGAAATAAATTAACTTTTACACCATATTCTAGTTGAATTATTGAAATAAATTAACTTTTACACCATATTCTTCACCTGTAGGCTATATTACATCTGGGCTGATGTGGACATACGTAGCATAGGAGGCTATTTCAGTTGCTAGTATGGCTGGCTGTCTGTACAGTCATGAAAGTTCAATGCTATTAAAGCACTTTAAACTTTAAATCAAAGCATTTTGTTTTTTCATATAAAATAAACACATTTTTATTCAGTTTAGAAGTTTTGGGGCTTTTTTTGGCTCCTGCGTTGCTGAAATCAGGGCGTCCCTTATTTCTATTTCTGAAAGGTGGCAACCCTAGATGGGGTCCTCCTGGCAGAAGGGACAGAAAGGAAAAAGTTAGTAAGAGAGAGAGAGCCGGGAGCCGTAGCTGGTCGTTACGAATCCCCAGGTAAATCCTGGTCAGGGCTCGTCTCGCGAGGAGACCGTGGTCCCGACAGGGTGATGTGTGAAGAGAAGTGGTGGCAGTGAGGAGAAGCGAAGAAGAGAGAGTATTTTTTTCAGGGTCCCATCGCTTTTAAGCGCCGGGTGCGGTGACATCATCAGCGCCTGGTCAGTGATTGGACGTGTGGCCTTTCAGGCGCCACCTCCCCTTCACACCTCCAAAGCCTGCTGGGCCTTGGAGTCTTTACCAAGCGGCCGTTTTAGGTGGCATTCCAAGCTGATTTCAGACTGAGGATTGAGCCAGCTTTAAAGTCGAATTCCACCGAAACACAAATGTTCACAAAAGTTCAGAGTTGACATGACCACATGACGGTGGCCCAACAAAGAACGATCCTGAAGAGGCAGCGTCATATTTATGAGCTATTTATGAGCTAATTCTAATTGTTCCTCTTTAAGCCCCTCCCTCTGGCTAAAAGTGTTGGTGGCTCCTTGTCTCAGTGACGCCTCGTCTGCAAGTCTGCGTGAAACTCAAGATTGTCGTCTTCATTGTGTGAATCTGTTTTCATGATTATATTTTGTCTAAAAGCGTCAACACGTCTCACTTGGGTGTCAGACTCCCTGAGCTGTAGAAGTATTTTCAGGAGGAAAAAATCTGTCTTCAGGAGCATTTATTCTTCCACCCACGAGTGGGAAAGAAAGTTTAAAAAGTATTTAACTATTTTTTATCCTCTGCCGACAGAGGAGCTTGTTTCTGTTAATTACTGTAAATCCCGTCCCGGGTCACTTTACATTGCCGGCTCTGTGGTTGATGGAAAGTTAAAACTTGAAACCCTTCCTAATTAGGTGTTCACGATTGACCGATGAGGACACAAGAAGTCGGACTAAAGTCGCCCCTGGCGCAAGACTCGACATGGACCTATAATAATCTAAAATCTTTAGTAGGGGTGTTGATGACACCTGATATTGGGTTCACGAAAATGAAGGTTTTTCCATTATTTGAAGAAAACTTGAAAAAAAAGGTATTTTATTTACACACAGGTTTGTTTAGAAATGTAATCTAACTGCAAATATATTAACTATGCATGAACCTGCCTCATTATGCAAATGCGGAGGGCAGCCCTTTTTTGTCCAGCTCCTGTACTATTGGTCAGTAAACAGGAAAGAGCAGGATCGGGCCAAAATCAAGACTATTGCGCATCACACTCTAATAATCTTACGGGTTTCATTTTTCCACCAAAATCTCAAAAGTCCATCCCTTCGCTGTCATCAGATACACCCTTGCACGTGGGCATGTCACCACCACAGAAGCTGTGCCTTCTGCGGGACTTCCTGTTGTTCCGACACCTCCTTAAGTGTTGCAGTAGGTAGTGCTGGGCGGTATACCGGTTCATACCGAATACCGGTGTTTATTTTTCTTATGATATGAATTTTTCATATACCGTAATACCGGTGAGTAGCGCACACACAACGTTGGGAACGCCGCGCGGCGGAACGCAGCGCCGCTGGACACTTGTTTGTGAGGGGACTGTTTAGCCAGTGAGCAGTGAGCAGAGCCGGCAGGGAAAAGTCAACAGTGCCGCGTGTCCGCGTGTAACTTAAATCTACCATGGTCTCAGCGTTAAGGCTCGGCCAAGTGAGGCTTTATTAATATATGGGCTTTATAAATTTATTAAATATATGAGCGCGGAGTCGGCGAGGAGCTGCGCGCGGCGCCGAGCACGAGCCGGGCGCACAGTGAGTCGCGCTGTGAAGCCTGATTTATGGTTCCGCGTTAAATCGACGCGGAGCTTTCGCCGCTGGGATTTTTGAGTTATTTATGAAGAAGTTCTCAGTTCCCTCTGACTGACCAGTACTCGAGTTGAGGGGGGATGAGGGGTGACGGGCCAAATCATCCCCCCCTGAAATAAAAACGGGCCAAATCATCCCCCCTGTAAAACTGCCATCCCTCCTTTCCATCCCTTATGTCATTTCATCAATGAATGTGGTTTTACTGCTATTTCAACATTTAGAGTCATCACCAGAAAAATAACACCAGAAAAATAACTTATTTGACCATTTTCACCTTGAAATTTCACTTGAAATAAGTACTTCTTATTACAAGCAAATCTTGTTCCACTGGCAGATTTTTCTACTTATTTCAAGTGAAAATCTACTTGAAAACAGACTGATTTATTGCTTGTGTAGTTGAAAAAATACATGAGAACAGGACCTTGAAAAAAATACCGGTAATCGCATTGTAAACGGCATCATTTTGTGAGGCCATGCAAATCTGTATTTATACTACTGTGGGCATTAATGTTTTTCTACAATATTTCGTCCTCATTACAGTAAAATAGGCCATTCTAAGTCAATTTACTGCAGCAATTCCTTTCCAAATCATTAGAAAATGTGGTTAACACCCAGTTGTGCATGAAAAAAAAAATACCGTGATATACCGTGAAACCGATATAATTTTGAAAAATACCGTGATATAAATTTTTGGTTATACCGCCCAGCACTAGCAGTAGGTTCCCTTCGGGACTGATACGATCATTTGTTCGATGGTGCAAGACTCCCGTCGCCCTGACTTCCTGTTGGCCCTAGCAGCATAGTCCCTTTCACCTGAGGCTGTTTGATATCTTTATCCAAACGATTGCGGTTACTCTGCACACACACATGCACTTAGGCGTTCCCAGATCTCAAGATCTGCCAGGATATGTTAAAACTGAATTGTGTAGAGTCTGTGGAAATGGAAACTGTGTTTACGGTCGTTTGTTTTTTTTGAAGACTCAGTCATTGTGCTGGGGGGGGGTATTTCACCATGTGGGGTACAAGTACACCTCCCTCAGTCGGTTCCATGTTGCTTTTTGTTTGAATGTGAATCAGTTAAATGTAAAAGATTTTCAGCAGAGCTCCTTAATACAGATGGGTTTTTAGCCCTTCAAAGGTTTCTGCGGAGCCTGGGTCGGGATTATGCTGCATGTGTCTCGGGCAGATGTTTGGCATGTTGTCATAAATAATGTGTGGCATGTTTGAATGTAGTATAAATGAACAAATGCTTGAAGAAGCCCCTTGGCGCGGGGAGTTTGGGCCCCTCCGGAGTGGAATGGGATTTGTTCGGACCAATGAGATGTCAGAGTTTGAATAATGAGTTATTCTTCCAGTGGGGATTTGTGGCACTGCTGAGAATGATAGGATGTCTATATGATGCCACGCCGCCACAGCCAACATGTACGCTATAAATGGTTTCCAACTTTTTGTACTATTTGTTCATTGATGACCACATCGCGTGACTTCCTTCGATGCAGCAACGCAGGGTTCTCAGCAGGCCGGTGACCTGCAGAAGAAGACATGAGGGCGTCTGATGTGTCATAGATGATGTTAAGCTAACCCCATTTGCTTGGCAGGTCGTGTCGCACCTCGCACACGCTCGATGCGTGCTGGAAATCTCACATCCTTTGTGAAATGATTGCTCCTGCTCTGTGATTTCCTGCCTGGTGATTTGTCCTCACATAACAGCCCAACAATTGTGGGCTCAGTCATGAATAGTAATCATGCCCACGTTGTAGGAGGCTTTTCTGGCTTGTGTTATTTGTTCACTACATGATGGAGTGAAAAAAAAATGAGACAAAAACACACCTTTGGAGCATGCAGTGATATATGGGAGGTGGAGAGCTGAAACGCTGCCTGTCTGTGGAAGAAAAACACAATCTTTTATCCTTCATAGGTGTTTTCATATCAAAGTAAGGCCTTATGAAAAATTAACTGACATTTATCTTAAACAGTCATATTTTAGAGGCCTCCAGTCACCAATCAAGGTTGAGAAAAGAAAAACAACTTAAATTTGCAGTTGAAGACTGAAGGAAATCCGCAGCACTTGAAGACATCAGTCGATGCTTTTGTTCCCTGGAGGTGCGTGAAAGTCGGCTGCACTTCAGATGCAATTCTTCACCCGGCGTCCCCCGTGTCTCGGTGTGGGTTTTGAGAGCGATGCCTGAGCGACGCAGCCCACTTGTCCCAAATTGTTTCTTGAATTTATGAAAGCTACAGCAGTTTACAGTTGCTGAGTTTTTGCAGCCCTGAAATCTCATGGTCTGGGAGGGGAGAGCTCGACTCATCACCAGCCCTTGACTGAGGTTAGCAAAGAAACGCCACTTCAATTATTCGTCTTCAGAACGATATTGTCACCTTGGTCCCTTCCTTTTAATGTATGTAACTGTCTATTATTCTTTAAAATAGATTAAATGAGATTCTTGAAACGTTCCTCAGAGATTTGGGTTCATGTTAAAGCAATAGCGTCGCAGCGTTGCAATGCTCATGCATGATGAGCATCTCTCCGTGTTTCAGAGGCGTCAATTGGATTTCTATCTGGTGACAGATTTGAGTGCAGGGATGTCATCATCCTGTTCAAGACACCCGATCACAGGCTGTGGAAGTACCCATTAGAAGAGGGGTACGCTGTGGTAATTGAACTGAATATTACTTTATTGACCCCCAAGTAGGGCTGTTCGATTTTGGCCAAAAATAAAATCTCGATTTTTTTTTCTCTCAAAATCCGATTTTCGATTACGATTACGATTATTTTGTGAATTGACAAAAGGCAAAGAAATGATTTCAAATATGCTGTTTTTTTTATTGAACATTTGCCCCATTGAGCTTTAAGTGCAAACTTTGCTCTTATTAAACCAAAAATGAATGAATAAAGTGCAAAGCTCTGTAAAAAAAGTTGAAAAAAAGTTGAAAAAAATACAATAAAATATAAAGTTTTATCTCTGAAAAAAAATCAGCAAATCAGCACTTGCAAACATACAGTAAGTTATATTTCCAATTAAATAAAACAAGACATTTTCTAATTAAACTAAACTGGGTCTTTGCATGCTAAATATTAATGCAACCCATGAAGGAACTAGAGGTGTGTAATGTCAGTCATTACATTTGCTATTCACGTTTGTAAGTTTTTTGCAAGGAACACGAGCCGGTCTACCGCATCTGGCTTGAGGGATGCCCGGTGGCATGTTACAACGCCCCCTCCTACACTAAAGAGCCTCTCTGATGGGGCACTTGTTGCAGGTATTGAGAGGTATTTCCATCAATCATTGGCATTTTACGAGTTTCACGTTTTAACATCGTTCTAATGACATAATCGCGATTACGATTTAAAATCGATTAATTGAACAGTCCTACCCCAAAGTGGACATTATTTGGTGCAGGATAAAATATTTTGGAAAACTATAAAAGAAAGTTATCGTCATGAATGCACTGGGGCGTTGTGTTTGTTGTCTGGCACAGGAAGCATCAGCAGGTTTAACATCTGGGGTGCACAGGTGTTCCTTCACAGTAACATATCCAGCATGTCACCGCTCGGACCCCTGCCTCCCTTCTGCCCATCTGTCCGAAGTTTTCTGTCCCCCTGTGTCATCTGAAATCCACATAAACAGCCGATGGAGTCCAGAACATGCTCCTGCAGCCGCTTCTCAACAAACACGATACCCGGGCTGTCTCACATGAGCGCTGCAAACCCATCCATCTGACCCCCTCCAGATCTTGACCTCATCCTTCTTACCCTCCTGCATATGTTTGACCTCTCCTCTTCAACTCTTCTGCACTTCAGCTCTTATTTGGGAAGCTCAGTCTGCTACCTCCACATGTCAACAGCTGGATCATCATAACACACGTTAAGTGCCACAATTACCAGTAGAAAATCCTCATCATCATTGTACTGAGGAGTCTAAAGTGTACAAAGATACTATTCCACTACCACATGTTTTAATGTTGTTTACCACAACCATGAGGCAAAAATGAAGACTCTCTACTCCAGTTTTGGTGAGTCACTTTACTTTCCCCTTTTCCCGAGTGTCCTGTGTGTTGTTTCTGCTGCTGCAGCACATCTGCTTCGAGATTCCTCGCGTTGTGCATTCACCGATTGTTTTTCTCACCACCTTGGCTGTAACAATTGCTGCTTTGAGTTTCTGTTGTTTTTTTCCATTTTCTAAAACCAATGTGGTTATTGTTCCCTGACCTCTGGCATCAACGAGGCATTTTTGCCCAAAGAACTACTGTTCTCTGGACGTTTTCTCTCCGTCATGCTATTCTCTCTAAGTCCCAGAGATATTTGTGTGTGAAAACCCCGGTAGATCAGCAGTTTTAGAAATGCTCCAGATACCAGCCGGCCTGGCACCGACAACCATGCCAGGTTCAAAGTCACTTAAATCATCTTTCTTCCCTATTCTGATGCCTAAGTGTATTGAGCGGCTGCCACCGGCTGATTAGCGACGATGAACAGTGGACGAGGTGTGCTTTAATGAAGTGGCCAGTGAGGCCACAGCGAGTCTTTTGCGTCCCATCTCAGGTGTGTTCAAGCCACATTCGTACATCACATTCGTATTCATGCCTTTGTGCGCTCCAAGTGCTCGTCTTCAAAGTTATTTTCCACAAATGTTCCAGTTTGGAAAGCCCTTCTCTTGGCAATGGCTGCATTCTTTGTGCTTTATATTCTGATCATTGTACCTTTAAAATGTTCACGCTGTGCGTGAGCTCGGTGGACACCGTTCAGATCAAAGAGCAGCAACAGGATGCTGCAAAAAAGCAGCTTAGTCACTGTGAACATGTGCGGCTAAGGCGTGATAATGCACGTCTGCTCGGCTCGTCGGCGGCCTCACAGAAAGATGAAACAAGGATCAGTCTGCACTCCTCTCCACAAGGAAAGAAAGCCTTTCTACCTTTGAGATGATAGTGATGAATTCTTCTGAGGGAATTTCAGCCATGAAGCTTTTGTTTGTTTCCTTTCAGCAGAATAACGAGCCGCGTGTGATGCCAGTGCTGTTTGATGTTGGACCCCGGTAAAGCTGGGTCATGGTACTGCACGTCAAATATTGCCGTACGTACCAAGACTGTGATGATATCTTAATTCAACATGGCCACAATTATCCACCTCTTTAATCAGAGAGAAAGTTTTCACGAGCGCTAAAGGTGTAGAGCCCCGCAGGCTCCGGCTCCCGGTGGCCGAGACCACGCCAAGCCTCCCGTGAACAGAAGAGAACTATGCGAGTCACACGTGTCATTTTTCACTTGAGTGGATTTTTTTCATTTGTCAACCGCTTGTTCGTTGACGGCTGAGCTGTGCCTGCAGTGTGGTGAGAGGAGGATTGTGGTCCCGCTTGAAAGTGGCCTGCACTGAGCGCCGCTGGGAAACATGGCGGCCGCGGGGTCTCCAGTGTGAACGTCGCTGTTTGTTACCACCTTCGGCCACCGCAATTTCCTCCCTGAGAAGCTTCCAGGCCCGTGGAAATGTCAGGCTGCATCACTTCAAAGCGCCTTTGAGCTGAACTGACAGCAGTGGTAATTTACAAGCAGCCCTCGT
Source organism: Cololabis saira (assembly GCF_033807715.1). Taxonomy (NCBI): domain Eukaryota; kingdom Metazoa; phylum Chordata; class Actinopteri; order Beloniformes; family Belonidae; genus Cololabis; species Cololabis saira. The sequence continues at coordinate 30,209,966 of NC_084600.1, forward strand.
CAGGTAAACAAAAATTGTTGTTGCTGATTGAACAATTACCTGTGCAGTTATTTTCCTTGTAAGGGGCATTCTGTAACCTTTCCAGAGGGCCACTGAGGAGCAAGTCTGTATTGGCTTCATTTCACACCTTTGCAAGATGAAAATTTGTGCCAGGCAGTGACATTTTTAGAGGTGAGAAAGCATTTGGAGCTCTCCACCTGGGAGCAGCAGTATCGCGCTGTTGTACCTCGCTTATTGATGCACTTATGCTCCTTCATCACCTAGAAGGATGATGGGTTTTTTTTCCTTTTACAGCTCAGCTGCACATTGTTTAGTGGTTTGTAACTGACTTACTATCAACTTAATGTGGTGTGTTGCTCCATTGAACAGAGGGACATCTGGTCTCATTGGATATCGTTTTGCTTTCTAAATGATTATTCCTCCGAACGAGTTGGGTCGGGGGCTTGTGATGGAGCAAGTGATTAAAAAGGAAATAATATAAAAGCAGCACCAGCACCTTGAGGACCTTGTTATTGAGAGGTTCTCATTTGGGGGCAGTTTGGGGCGTTGACGCGGTTTAATGGACAAGCGTGAGCGCCGGAGTCTCAGCCCCTGGACACGGCTCAACAGCCACCGGCAGCCCTTCCGGTGCCTGAAGCAACGGCAAGCGAAGCAGCGCGGGCCTTTCGGTGGATCATTGCAGCCTGCGAGACTCATTTTCTGTTCTGTCATACACACACATAACTCACAATGAGCTAGGTTCATTTATCTGCACTGTCAGACGAATCACTGGCTGCTGATTCGGTGGAAACGCAGCGCTCTCGTGAAGAAACACCCGCAACACCCCGTTTATCCTGCCGAGCAGCAGTGTGTCTGATATGAACACTGGCTTTATCTTTGTTTGTTTGGCCAGACGTTTTCAAAGAAAAACCTTACATTTTTATGTATTTTTCATTATTACTGCTTTCAGCAAACATTGGTTCCAGTCCTCTTGAGTGGAGTCGGACCATGTGAGTGCGCGGAGCGCTCATGTGTTCATCAGCTGGCTGCTTTTTCACACACATTAGGTAATTTGCCAGATTTTGAGACGAAATTTGGTCCTGACATCCATCCAAGCCCCCTCCTCAAGCTGGTTCTTGATCTGGACGAGCGGCTACTCTACACCAAGTCCCTCCCAGATTCTCCCAGCCACCCTGCAGAGGAAACTCACTCCAGTCGCTTGTCATCTCTAGCTATCTCTATCATTTTCTGCCTTCTGCATGAATTAAAGTCATCAACCTCCACAGCGTTTCGTGAATCTGGCCCGCCCAGACCCTGGGCTCTTGAACGGGCGTTTGGACGGAGTCCATTTGGCGACGGAAAAAGTGCTGAGTGGAGCAGCTGTTAGCAGGGTCACGGGATGACATCACAACGGGTCTTTGATTATTCATGAGAGCATCATTGTATATGAGGGCATCCGACCAAGTCTGATCAACTTCAATTATGCCTCACGTCTCTCAAACAAGAATTTACTTTCAAACAAGTAATTTCAAAACTTTTAACAGGGAGAGTAGAGAATGATTTAGTTAGAAACCTGCCAGACTTTATGTTGACTACATCAAAGCCAAGTCTAAAATTCAGTCTAAAACCAGCTTTAACAGGTCGAACTTGTGGGAAAAAACAAGACATAAACATGTTTCATAGGCGAATATGTCGGATGGACTAAAAGTACACCGATGTTGAGGTTGTTTTTCTTTAATTGAGCTAAATATGGGTCAGTTTCTACATTTATTGCTGCAATTCCTGCTCCTCTCAGGGTGATTTACACAAGTCCAGCCAGCATTTACACACATAGGTATACCAGGTTTACCAGGTTAACCCTAACCCTAAGTGGCCCCATATGGTTAAAAATAAGATGCAAATATGGGTTAATTTGTTGCTAAAACTAAAAGGGGTCCCGTAACTCCTCCCCCCTTGTCTAATGCCGCGTTCCATTTGTCCTCGGAAGTCAGAATTTCCCAGTTCCTAGTCTGAATTTTCAACTGGAACGCCCCTTGAAGTGGGATTTCCTACTGGGAAAGTGGGAGAAGCTTCACCACCCCCGAGTTACCATTCCAAGATGGCTGCCATTCCCAGTTCCCAGTTCCGATTTCCGAGGTAAATGGAACGCGGCATAAGCCCCTCATCCCCATGGAGTCCACTTGTATCGCCCGTGGTCCCATATATACTGTATTTGACGATCGAAAGCTTCTCATTTAGGGGCCATACTACAGAAACTATATGGGTCCCATTCTATTTACCTATTTCAAGCCCACTCTGCACCCAAGTAGCTCACTTTCAATCCAGATGGAGCCCACATAGACATGCTGAGGTGATTTCAGCTCTTTTCGAGCTTATTTCAGTGCTTGCGATGTAACTTACCGGTAGATCTGAATGAATCCTACACCTGCTTTTCCACTTCCTTCTCTTCGGTTATATCATACGGCTTAAGTGCTTTACATTCAGTGGGTTCCTGCCCTCTTTTTCATAGCATTTCAGCTTAAACTGAAAGTCTCTTTTCAGCATTCACAGTGGAAGGATGGACATTTCAAAGCATTCAAATACAATCTAAAAGAATGTACGCTCTCTCGTCACTGATGAATAAAGCGTGTGTGTGTCAGGTCAACTGGATTCTCATCAAAACGACAAAATTCCCAAATAACTCGTCTTTAAGCAACACAAGGTACCTCTTCAGCTACAATGTACTCCAATCCAAAAGATTTAATGTCTTTCAGCATCCAGATCATCTCAACTTGCACCTCTTGTTCCCTCTAAGCCGGAAATATTCCTCAACCCCAACTCAAATCTAAACTCTAAGTTCATAACCAAAATAGATGCATTCTGGGATGTCCCATAGCTGAAAAAATCTCAGTGTGGGGGCTTTCCCTTATAGCCTGGTCTAATATTTACCCCACTTCACATGGGGTAATACTGCACTTCAGGTCAATACCTCCATCTGTCACAACAAACAAAGGCAGGGCTGAAAATACAGGCGGTATTGACTCAATTCTGCCTCCCTGTCCATCGTGTTTTCCCCTCTCTGAATATGGAACAGAAAGGATCAATATTTTTCCATTAACTACAGGACTGAGATTGGATGGCTGCGCTGTCACAGACGGGCGAGCTGCACAACTGTGGGCAGTAGCCTCAGCCACTTAGTTAATTACAAGATATCTGGTTTAATTCCTCCCCTCAGGACCAAACCAGTGAAGGCTGGGGCGAGGCAGCAAGCCTTTTACGAGCTCTGCGGACAGCTGTTTTAATATCTGTCCGAGAAAGGAGACCTCTGGATTTTAGTTATTAACGATGCTATTTTCTAACAATCAAACAAAAGAATCAAGTACTTTTGAAATATGCTTAGCTGGTGGGTAAAGCAAAATAGTTTTGTACAGATGCATAAAAGTCTTCACAGGCTGGACTCAATGGAACCTGGACTTGGTTGTCTTGGCCGCCAATGGTCAAGGCAAGTTTCTTTGTGTAGCCCAATTCAACAACAAGGTGATTCAAAGTGCTTCACAGAGACATTAAAACATCACATAGTAGAAATAAAAGGCATGATGTAAGCTTAATAAAAATAGCAATAAAATGAAACAAAACAAAAACAAAATTTTGTACAAAAACACTCAGACCTTCTGAGACCTTGATGGGGCTTCTGTCCAGAAAGCGTTCTCACTTCCAACCAGCTGGTTCTGTTCACTGAGTCCTGAGTTCTTGGGTTGGGATTTTGACCCGGGGGTCATCCACGTACCTGAACTTGTGGCTTGGTTGTTCCCTTGAGGGGTTGAGTGCTCTGCTTTCAGCTTCATGTAGACTCTTTTAGGGACATTGACATTCACATTTTGGGTCAACGAGGTAAAGCCAACATTGACCAGAGGAGTCCTCAGGTTTCACCTGTTCAAGTCCAACACTGTAGCTCTGAACCTGGTACCTAGGTGGTTTCAAAACCATTCTCCTCTTGATTCACGTGACCAAAACATCTCACAAACTGACAAACAAACCTACGGTGGACAAAAAGCTCACAAAAGGGGGGGTAAAAGATCTGGGTATGACAAACTCAAAACTCCCCCACCAACCAGTATGTAGTGTGAGTATGAACTAGTATGAGCTAAAAGTATGAGTATGAACTATGTATGAACTAAAAACCACCCAGGACCTGGCCCTGAGAAACAGACGTGGCTTCATGGGCTTCTTTATTTGCACCACAAATAGGAACGCTGAAGAGGCGTAATGACCGGCTCCTGGGTGACGTAATTCCTACTTTGCATATCCATGCCCACTTCTACAAGCTTTCTTGTAATAGCAGGTTCTTGTGGTGGACGGTTTGTTTCAGGGAGAACTTTAGCTCTTACTGTGATCTACACAGTACATGTAAATGCAGTTATACTGTATGAACCACAGTTGACTTTCCTGCAGGACTGCTAAGAATCAAGTAAACCTTCCTACGGTGTGAAAGCACCCACCACCAAGGTAATGCTCAGTCTGACATTTTGGTTAATTGAGCATTGATGCTGCTGATAGATTCAACTTTACGGGCTTCCCATTATTCTGCTGCTTCATTTCTCACGTTTTTAAGCAGCTGTTTTAACTCTGCTTGGGACGTCTGTTTTCTACCAACGTAAAGGCCAAAACAGGGGTTTTGTTTGAGTTGATTTCCATTTTTCGGCCACATACATGCTAGCAATGATTGTTCTATATCTGCTATTATATCAACAATTCACATTTTTCTCCCAGTAATGAGGTGACTTGCAGGAACACCTCCAGTCCAATAAATGGAGGTGAGTTTTATGTTCTATCTGGTTTATTTTTTGTTTAAGGAGTGAGACATGCCGTCTCTCGGCCACCAAGCTCAGACTTTAAAGTCCTCCACCACCAGTGTGCTGCATTTCTGTGGAGGGAAATGAAGTTATATTCATTATCCCCAATATCTCTACATGTGTCTTAAAAGTGAGGATTTATTAGTTTGGAGCCTAAACGCCAAAACTCAAGTAATTCATCATTATAAAAAGGCTTTGAAGTGTTCATCCCGGGAGTTATCTGACTGAAATAATGGAAAATCTTTCTCCTTAATATGTGAAAAAGACGGTTTTCTCAAAAATCACATTAAATCTTCTGAAATTTGCTGCAATATTTCAAAAATTTGAAGAATCAAGACTTACGTTTGAAATACTTTAGCTCTTCATGGGGGTTTATCTTTTACTGTTGGAGTTTCTGTTATTAAAAAAAAATGATCACATATATTTTATCTAACTCATCTTGGACACGAATTTACAAATGCTTTGATCCAGGGAACAAAATTGCACCAGGAAATATATGGACCTGGAATGCAAGCGCTGCAGGGGATTTTCCATGTACATCCATCCACAGCTTCATATAATTGTCCTCTGGACAAAAGAAGACACCAAACAACTCTATTCAGCTCATTCAGGGGGTTGCAGGGGGTGACAGGTTTCTTCAAAGATAAAGTAAAGATAATCTGATTAGTAATGCGATCCACAGCAGGGGGGGAGGAAGGCAGAGCTGGATCTTTTCAGGGTACTAACTGGCACAAATTTCTTCTCACGTCCCTGAAAAGAGACTATTTAGGTAGCTATTGGAGGCATTGTGGGAATGAAGACGATGGATTCAGCTGTTTGGGTCCTGAGGAGGGGTAGTCGTCCTTTTACGAGGTCGCTCTGCTAATTGATACAATATAAGCACATTTCTTTGCATTTCTTTATATTGTTTCACTGCCACAAAGACTAATACTTCTCAGGCCTTTAGATTGTGAGCAGCAGTCTTTTTTAAAAGTGAATGCACGGATTTGATGCCCACTAAGATTTTTACATAGATTTTTTTTGTTTCAAGATGCTGCTTGTCCATTTTAGACAGAAGCCAAAGTCTGACAGCTTTATCTACAGGCAACCCGGAGGTGGTCGTATCAAACCTTTTTCATCTGCTTTGTTTTTTGTTTTTTATTATTTTTTATTATCAGCTTTGCTCAGTCACAGAGGAAGCCAACCAGACATCGGTACTTTAATCCTGCCCCCGTGGGGGTGAGTGAGATGTAGCTCAGACTTTCTGCATGAAAACCGACTTCTTCACGGATGTTATCAGCGCTGCGCACGAGGCATCGGAGCACTGGAGCCCTGGAGCCCTGGAGCACGTCCAGTTGTTTCTGCTGGGTTTTATCTTTAAAGATGAAATTGTGATTTGTGTAATAGTTCAAGATGTCAAATTAGAAAACTGCACACATTTTCTGGTGTTTTTTAACCTCTACTGCAGTATTTATATAATTTGCTTCTTTTTCTAGTAAAGTTATAATTTAACGTAAAGACTTGATTCAGTGTGATGCAGCAGGAACAGTCATCGCTGTCCAGGATGAACGATTCTCGTCTCCATTCATTAGCCCTCTGTGCTCCTTGTTTACAAGCCTTAAGCCAGGCAATAAAGGTCAGAAGAGCGGTGCATAATTACAGGATTTGGCCGTTATCACCCGGAACTCTTCCTCAAACAGGAGACAGCAGGTGGTCACCTGTTTAAAAGTCTCGCTGCCTTTACGTCTCAATGTCACCAGACCTTGTAATTCCCTGAAACTCCTCATCTTTACTAACAAGTATGTCTTCATTGTTTCTAAGAAGAGGAAAACCACTCGCAGACAAACAGTAGCAGAGAAACTGTGGCCCAAACATGGCACACATCTGAAGTTCTCTTTGGCCTACGTTTGTCTGTAGGTGGGGTTATCGTAGTTTTACGGGACCCCTGCCACCGGTGGACCTTAATATCCAGGTAAAGTTTGCATCGACTGTTTTCAGGAACGCCTGCAGGGCGGAGGTGACCATCTCAGACTAGTAACTTCAACGCAGCCCCGAAAAACTACTGGGAAAATGGTGGCAATGACTCTGCGGATAACTGGACTTGTTGTACGCCAGTTCTCTTGATGGCCTCTTTGGGTTTGAGTCTTCTGTTCTCATTCATTTTCACTCAGAACTTTGGGGCCATATTTGGCCCACATAGGACGTACCGGTACCATTTCTGAGCCCAAAGTGCCAGTTCAGATTAGGCCCAAATGTCTACTCTATCTTCCTCTTTGCTTTCGTTACCTTTTTCTATGTTGCCATCGTCTGGGTTTTGATTACAGGTTAATCTGAGGGTTGTTCAGTTCTGCTGTTTAAATTTCAGACTCAGTTGCTCTTTTGTTTTTTTAACTCCTATCTTGTGTTTAGTATCATTTCCTGTTTTAATTTGAAAACACTTTCAATGGTATGTGGTTTCCTGTGTCTCCCGTTGTACTCGTCAGCACTGGTGTCTCATTATCCTCTGAGTTTTTTTTCCATATAACCTCATTTTTCTTTCACCCCTTGCTGGTCCGTTGTTATTTTGTCCATCTCGTTGCCACCTGTGTTTCTGTCCTCCGATACGGGCGGACACGAAGTCCACGTATTAGACAACATCCATGGAAGAAGCAGAGGAAATCAAGGACTTTCTTTGTATAACAGACTGCATTTTTAGAATACTTTGAATTATTTAGCCCATTGGGTATTTTTAACCTCAGAAAGTTCAAAACACTTCTGTTTGAAAGCCAGTACACATAGAGCCTGATCCTCTTTGCTGGAGTCTGGCCACTACTTCTTTGGCACAGCAGATAAACTAATGGTGTTGTGTCTGTTGACTCGTACATGAGCAGTGTCTAACTGGACCTTCACTCAGTTGTTGCTCCTGCATATATGCTAAGGAAGAACATTTATCTTTTCAGTTATTTATTGGCCAGTGAACTGTCGTGATGGCTGCTCATGCGCCTGACCTCAACCGGTCCAGCTTCCTCCGATTTGTGGCGATCCGAACTTTCAGTCCAGTGCTCTGGTAATGTGTTCCTGCGTTTAATTCTGAGGGAATTCCCTGAAGTACCCAGAAAAGAAAACCTGCCAAAGTGAATATTTCTTTTTTTATTATTTTTGAGACAAAGGGAGGAGCACTGTGTTTCTTCTTATTCTTTTATGTAGCTGAAGTATACCATGCACGTCTCCAGCTGTGTGTCACCACAGTATAATATTTTAAGTGCACTTTTTAAATTTGTTGCACATCAGATTTGTGCAGCTTTCATCAAAAATATTTACAGTTACACGCAAGATGAATGTCCTTTCATTTACTTTTTGTGTGTGTTTAAAATGTAATTGGATTAGAGTTGGTTTGTTTTGGGCAAATATGACCTCAGACATCTAAAGTCTCTCACTCGCCAGTATTTGTCTATTTCAAATTAATGAAGCCAAAAAGCAAAATGTATGTGGGCAATACAAAGTATACTCTCAGGATTTAGTAGCAGTTTAATGATATCACTGTTTCCTGTGTCTTCCTCTTTCACGTCATTGAGGTTTTGTTTTTTTTTCTCCTAACAAAACTGAAAAATGTCCAGCTGTAAACTGTGTTGTTATGCTCAGTAAGGCCTGTGGGGTCTTAGATGTCGTTTTGTCGATTTGTTTTTGAGTTCTGGGTAAATTTACTTTGGTTTCTACTAGGGCTGTTCGATTTTGCCCAAAAATAAAATCTCGATTTTTTTTCTCTCAAAATCCGATTTTCGATTACGATTACGATTATTTTGTGAATTGACAAAAGGCAAAGAAATGATTTCAAATATGCTGTTTTTTTATTGAACATTTGCCCCATTGGGCTTTGAGTGCAAACTTTGCTCTTATTAAACCAAAAATGTATGAATAAAGTGCAAAACTCTGTAAAATAAGTTGAAAAAAAGTTTTAAAAAATATAATAAAATATAAAGTTTTATCTCTGGAAAAAAAAATCAGCAAATCAGCACTTGCAAACATACAGTAAGTTATATTTCCAATTAAATAAAACAAGAAATTTTCTAATTAAACTAAACTGGGTCTTTGCTAAATAATAATGCAACCCATGAAGGAGGTAGAGGTGTGTAATGTCACTCATTACATTTGCTATTCACATTTGCAAGTTTTTTGCAAGGAACACGAGCCGGTCTACCCCATCTGGCTTGAGGGATGTCCTGTGGCAAGAGCCTCTCCGATGGGGCACTTGTCACAGGTATTGAGAGGTATTTCCATCAATCATTAATATGGTATCAATCATTAATATGTGTGCAGAGTCAAGGTAAAAAAAAAAAAAAAAAAAGTGAAAAATCGATTTTACGAGTTTCACGTTTTAACATCGTTCTAATTACATAATCGCGATTACGATTTAAAAACGATTAATCGAACAGCCCTAGTTTCTACTTTTTAACTGTCTTGAGCGTTTTTACATTCATGAATGACTTTACCCACCGTAAAATTGTGCGTCCCGACAGTTCATAACCCTTTTGCGATTAATCTGCACCGGAAGTTGTTTCTCTAAAACCATTGCTTATGTCTTTCTCTCTTGGAACTTCAAAACACCTGAATGCTCCAGACCAGGAGACCTCTATATGCTTCTATAGAGGTCTGCACATCTGCTGATGACTGGTTGATCAAGTGCTGGTGATGAGCACCACCTTTGTTTCCTTACTAAATCCTTTGAAAGCAGCAACATTTTGTTCTTCTTCTGTTTTTGTTCAATAAATGATAATATCATGAAATAAGGGACATGTTGTTAATCTGGTGTCCTATTTGCCTAATTATTCAAAGGTCCACTGCAATTGGACAATATTTTTGGATTTTCTTATTTATTTTATTTTTACACAGATTTAAGTTGAGTTCCAACTTTTGCACATGACAGTGATAAGATCTGAAGATAGGTTTTTAGTTTAGTTTAGTTTATTTGCACATAAAAGTATACAACCGTTTTAAAAGTACAGACAAACAGTATGTAGAAAAAAAAAGGAAATAAAAAAAGAAATACAATATAACAGAAAATGTGCGGGAGGAACCAAAAAAACCCATAAGGGCTTGTCGAGTGGTCCTCCTATAATGAAACAAACAATATCTACAGAAATATGTAAAACATCGGACAAAAACATAGGTTTTGTCACAACTATGAATAAAACATAAAAAACAACCTCGGATTTGTTTACTTTTGTCTTATTTACATTAAGAGTAACAGAACATTTTCCCGGAAAAGGATGTACAATCATATGAGTAATTTACATTTACTGCATCCAGGAATCTTCTTCCCCTTGCTGATTAGCATTCACAATATGAGACTCGAGTGATTGGGTCATTCCTTGACTTGCTCAAACAGAGTTTTTTTTATTGCAACATTTCCTTATTGATCTCCTGCCTTTGTTCCCTCATTGAGCACCAAAGTGCCTCGCTTCATTGACTGCAACAATTTTCTTTCCTAAAAGATTTAAAAAAAAAAGAGAAAAGAAAAGAAAAAGGATGGAATGAAATGGAATCAGGCTTGAAGTCTGATTTTCATAAATACGGGTGCATTGGCAAGATTTATGCCCACGCATTATCAGTATGCAGTTCAGATTCCAGGGATGGCAACCTGAGTGGCAAACTGATCACAAACCTTATCTTTCCGAGAAAAGCGAGCGCTCGAAAGGACCATGAAGACTGCAGGAAGTGAAGCTGAGGAAAACAAACTGTTATGGCTCCCACATATCTCCACCTCCAAAGTAAACAGTGAAGCCTCGGTGCTGTTGTTGCTTCTGCCAGGATTCTTACATGCTGTCAAATTGCTTTCCCTCCTGCTGAATTCTCCTCCTGCTGTCTCACACTTAGACGTGAGCTGCTATTGACGGGGAGGCATCGCTTCAGAGGCCAGGATCTGTGGACTGATCATTTATGTGCTCATTCAGAGACGTGCATTAAAAACTGCACATCGAGTGCCAGTTCTATACTACTTTATAAAGGATGATAATGAGGTTTGCAGAGGATTGCTTAATTAGAGCTCATTGTAAGTTAGAGGTGAGGATCCATTTATAGAAACGGCATTTAATTTCTCAATCCCTGGATAATGGTACGTGGTGGCAATGGAGTCTGACTGTCTTTTTAGAGGCAGAGTGCCGATCCAACATGTGTGAATCTAGGTCTTCGTATATCCAGCTGCTCCTAATCATCCGCCCTTTATGAACTGACCCATCGATAAGCCCCGCCCCCTGCTGAAAAAGGACCACCTTTTCACCAAAGACCATTCAAATGTGGCTTAAATATGCCCTAAAGGGACATTTTCATCTTACTGTCTCCACGGTCGCGGGTGGCATCGTCCAGAATCGCCACTGTTCATGCACCACAGTTTTAAATCATTTGGAAAAGGCGTAACTTCCCATCTGGTACTACACAGTAGTAGTAGATATGAAGCAAAAGCACACTGGTGACACCGGTAGCTACCCAACACTGAATTGAAAGTTATATCTTTGCATCTGCTGCTCTTATCTGTAATTTTGTAATTTCGTTGTTAAGAAATATAAACAATGACAATAAAGAATCTTGAATCTCCATAATCTGAGGTAAATTCATGATGCTCGTTTTAGCACAACGTAGCTACAATTAATGAGTCCAAGCCTCTCACCCACAGTCATGTACGGCAGTGGTGGCGTGTTGATTCAGGCGTGTTTTGCGACCACAGGACCTGAACAGCTTGCAGTCATTGAGTGGAGCATGAACTACCCTGTATCTTGGTATTCTAGAGACAAATGTGAGGACTTCTGTCCATAGCTACACTTGTAGTATGATTTTGCTCCAAACCTCACGAGAACTAAAGAATATGTTCAACAGTGTCCCGCCTCCACACACAGGCCTTTTCTGTAGATGTTATCTTTTCGAAGAAAAATTATATATATTCCACCATAATCGGTGACCAGTGTCCGTAACACATCTGATAGCATTAGCAAAGCTGCAGAAAATGTTTAAATGCGTTCACGGAAGTCTCCGTACTCCACTTTGGCAGTCGGTCCAGCAAATGCAAATACCAGTTTAATAGAGACATCTGTGAAAATACAGTTGTGGGTGATTGTTCTCTGCTGCAGATTTCCATCGCTTTAATGCCAACATTTATAACAGATCTCATTAATCTGAGACTGCTCAGGAAACCTGGGTAGCAAGCTCCTCAAGTTCACCCTGTAATGTGAGCGGACCGTAATCTCAGAGACCGGGAACGGCTTGCTTTGGCCCTGGAAGAGTACCTGGGTTTGTGTATGTATGTGTGTGTTTTGTTTGTGTATGTTCCCCAGCAGCATTTATTTTTCAAAGTGGGCTGGTTCGACTTTGTTTCCTGCCGTTTGGAGCACATGTAGTCCATGTGAGGTGTGTTTATTTGCCTTATCTGGTGCCCCTCAAGATTCCACGGTCTCACTTTGCGTAATTCCTTGTTTTTCTTGGTTCGCTGTTTGGGTTCAGTTTTAAAAGCCCACACGAATGCTTCTGTTGCACTTCTCCACTCACGAGCAGGCACATCTGGCTTGGAGCTGTCTGTTAGCATTATTCTGGTGCCTAGCAGGCGAATCTCAAAGTTCTTGGGGGTGTCAATGTCGAATTTGGTGAATGCGAGCTTAGGTCACAAAAAAAAAACAAGTGTATGGAAATGTGTGGTGCATCCTGGAGTTTGTCTGACATTTTGTTTGAAGAAACGTCAGGATGTGATGAAGAAATCCGATTTAAAGAGAGGCAAAAAGAGAACCGCAGGATGAGGTGCTGCCTCTTTGTTCACAGGCGAGTGAGGAATGGCAGCGAGAGATCGACAGGCGGGTCGGTTTGGTGTCTCTGAACTTGTTGAGTTTAGACAAAATGTAACGGTCAAGCTTTGTTCCAACCCTCACGTATGGTCGGGAATTGTGGGTAGTGAACAAAAGAATGAGATCAGAGATAAAAAAAAAAGGTTGAAATTGGTCCCAACCCGATGGAGGCTGGAGTCTCCCTGAAGAATTGCGTGAGAAGTTTGGCCGTTCAGGACGTACTCAGACGTAGTTGACAGAAACCAGTTCAGGTGGTTCGGGCGTTCGGTGGTTCGGGAACCTGGTTAAGATGTCATCTGGATGCCCTCCCAATGTCCAACATAGAAGAGGCCCCAGGGGAGACCCAGGACACGCTGCTGGGATTGCATATTTCAGCTGACTTGGGAATGCCTTGGTATTCCGCCAGAGAGCCTAGAGGAAGTGGACGGGGTGCGGTAGGTCCGGGTCTCTTTGCTGAAGCCCCTGTGATCCAAAACTCAGTTAAGCCGAAGGTGATGGATGCATGGATGGATGGATCGGATGCTTTAATGCAAAAGTCCACTTTTGAGCCACAATATGGTTCCAAGTCATCCTCCGATGGACTTTTTAAAGATACACACAACATTAGAGTCAGCCCCGTCATTGAATAATCAAAACGTGTACTATCCCACCAAACCCAAACCACAAACTACAGGAAACTAATATGACCTTCTTTTACAGCCATGATACCTCTTGGTCAAGTAAAGTCGGAGCTTGTGTTCTTGAGGGACATCTGCAGAATTAAACGGAGGCATTTGGGAATAATGTGGTATGATATTAGTCTGTCTCATTTTACAGATTTTCCTTCCATTACTGCTCTTCTGAGCACGTCTGATGACGGAAACCCACAGCTGCATTTGGCGGCGTTGCACGTTTGTGGCCTCACGTCGCAGTGAGGAAGAATAGAAGAATTTAGTCGTCATCCGCCAAAAATCCACTAACTCACAAAAATGAGTGGTGATTCAGTAATCACAGGAGGCAGAAATGTGAAAGGTACTGATCCAGCTCTTCTTGGGAAAAGCTCAGCCACAATTCATCAGGAAGGACTGCGTCTTGCTATGCAGATTCAATTCATCGGGAGCCGTGATGCAACAATGACTTGGCGATAACTCAACAACTTCCAGCAGAGTCCCACACTGTGAGACCGGTGTGCAAAAAGGAAGAAAGGGAAATATATTTACCCTCTGACTTTTTCATGGTCTACAACTTCTGAGAAGTCTGACCCGGGTCTGACGACAGAAACCACTTGGTTAAGATCAGGAACAACTCAGAGAAGCCGAGGCAGACTGGTAGGAAACCAACTGCAAAAGATTACAGATATTTATATATTCATTTCAGTGCTTTATATATTGATATTTTATCAACTTGCATCTTTAACTAACTCCGGTTAGTCTATTAGCTTAGGCCCCCTTGTGGCGGGCCAATGCACCGGAGGTCCCTCAGAGCTTCATTTGTCCTTGTTCCAGCTGTGGCAGCACTTGTTTTGGATGTCATTCACTAGTTAGTCAACTTGGAAGGATCCTTAAAGGAGCTTGAGGCCGGATTGTGGCAAGATTTATGAAAAAATCCATATACATTTTAACTTTTCTAGTAATAATGTCAGATGAAGCGTTCCAAACCCAAAAGAATGAGCCCTCTAGTGTATCTCTCCTTTGCCTTGAACAGGCTGTGTGCTGCAAAATGTGCTGCAATTCGGTCCCAAATTTCCCGCGCTCGGCTGCGGATGTGACGTCACATGACGCTGCATGTGCGTTCTCCCCGTTCTCCCGTGCCGGGTTCACTGTTGGCTGCAGTACCCCCAACGGCCGTCGTGGTGAAGGGTGGCGCTAGAGAGTCTCATTTCTTAAAAGGAGCCTCAAGCTCCTTTAAATGATGGCAAAGGTCAGATAATCCAGCTGCAGCAAAAGTGGAAGCTAATGACCTAGGTGGTCAGTCCAGCTGGTGTCTTTTGGTTAGACCTGGCTAGCTAGCTTTGACCAGGGGGACCCACTTCAGGCAGCTTTTCTGAGCTTGCTGCATACACTCTCCTGGGCCATACCGAAACCAGTCACAGCTGTCTTTAAAACAGCTAACAGCACAACAATCAATATTATCATTAAAATAAAAATCATTATGCCCTGGCAGGTCTTCATCCACGGCTCAGAAGTCAATCTACTGCTAAGCACTAAGTGGATAAAGTAATGACTCCATTACCAATAATTAACCAAAAATAAAAAAGGCTCTGGTTGTAAATACTTTTACTTGATTAAGTGCATGCAGTCATGGAGACCAAGAGCGCTTTTTGAGCCAGGCTACCAATATAAATATTTCAACATGGAGGTCAATGGAGGTTGACTCAGCCAGCCAACCCTAATGGTCACTCAGAATACTGCAACTTCCTTCAATACAAGGTCGGACAATGAGGCTGAATGATCCCCTCGGTTCCTGCAGGAATTTGGCCAATGAGAAGGACAGACTGGAGTTCAACCAATCAGTTAATGAGCTCATCCTACCTCAGCGCTGCCAGCCTATCCCCTTATAATTCTTGGTTTTTGTCAGTCTTGAAGACTTTTTTGGAGTTATACCGGGTGTAGAGTGACTCTAGAGGAGACGAAGATTAAAATAGGATAGCTGGAAAGTTCTTATTCTCTATCGTCAGGTGAATAATTACGTGCGGCCTGAAAGGAAGCGTGCAGAGCTTGTGTCAAATAGCAGACATGTTCAAAAAAAGAAAAGAAACCTTCAAGGAAATGCACAAGAATAGCGGACTGGAGTGTGGAGAGAAGCGAGCCGAAATACACGAATGGAAGGGGAGATGACTCGACAGGTGCAACACGTGAGCGCAGCAAATCAGAACCACCTGAGGACTCAGGAGGGAAGAGAAGACTGGAGATGAGAGGAGAGGTGAGTAACCAAGGGAAATAACATAGCTGTGAGTGGTTATCACACCTATATCTCACAGCTTCAGTGTCACACTTGCATCTCCAGTTAACCAAGTCCACTCTCAGAGCCCTTTATAAGTCAGATATTTTCACTTCATCGATTTTTTTTTTTCTAAATTACACAATAACTTCACCCATCTTTCATCTCCAAAGACATATCTGCTGCAAACCTTAAAATAGTTCCAGTTAAAATATTGTCAGATGGACTTTGGAGCTGAGGTTAAGTTCCCAGGAAATTGGAACATTCAGGGAAAGATTTGGTGTATTTTCTGGTCGGTGTTCGGTTACCCGAGGCTTTCTGAGAACACGCATGAGCAAACCAAAGAGCTCTGTGTCACAGAAGAGCAGCATAGTATTGTGATTCATAACAGCTTCTTCGACTTGCTGTTACACACGCGTTGAGCTTTCTCGATAAGCGGCACTTGAAATGAAGAGGGAAGGCTTCAGCCTTTCATGCCGCAGGCGCCGATAAAGTTTGCTTCAGTAGAAGAAACAGAATAGAAATTTTATCTGGAATACGTCATTCTTAACTTAAAATTTTCCCCCGTCTGTTTCTTGCTGCATTAACTTTTCCAGTCAAAGAGGAAAAATGAGCGCACTTTGGAAACCTGAGGACTTTATGTGGTTGCCGCGAGCGGTCATAGCATCCAGCCGAATGTGCTCTCGCCATTCTGCTGTAAGCATTTGCATAATTGAAACCTGTGGGAGGAACCATCTGAATCAGCTCGAGCTGCAACTTTTGATGGTTCTGGCAAATGTTTGCACACATGACGTGGCTCCATAACAGAAATTCCAATTTCGTTGAAGTTACTGTTTCAAATAAATGTCAGCAAAAATTTAGAAATTAAAAGGTGCAACACCAGACCACAGCTCTTTCGATCTTTAGTACTGTGTCTCTTCTGTATCAGGACCGGGAATTGTGCTTTTTTACCCTGAAGTGTTTTGTGCAGCCAGCTGATTCTGACCCATAATTATATTTTATGTGATGACACTGAGTCTGTGCACGCTAGTAGATGTCGGGAGCATTGGGGGAAGAGATCATTTAAAAGACCGTTTGAGATAAATGTTGGTGAGATGTGTCAGGCACTCAAGAGGACTTACTGCAAATTGTTTTTTAAAAAAATTTGAGAAGTTTTCTGGGAAGCACTGTTTCATGGTATGGATGGATGGATGGATGGATGGAGGGATGGACGGACAGATGGATGGAAGGAAGGACGGACGGATGGATGGACGGAATAAATAAAAAAGTAATTACATAAAACAAGAAAAAATAATCCAGTCTCAGACGAAAATGTTTATTAGCTAAATTGGTCCACAGTGAAAAATCTTGAATCTTGAATATCAATAAAATATAAGCATCTTATTAATGTTTAATGGTTGTTTGACTGACAAGCCACATGGATGATAAGTTTTAATCCCTTAGAAAATTAAACACTGAGAGAGATTTGCCTTATCCAGGTTTCAGGGGCAACAGCCTTGAACGAAAGGCTCACCCTCTCTCTCCTTGGCCACCTCCACCAGCTCTTCCAGGGAAAACTGCGCCTTGGGGCGTCCTCCTGGTTGGACATGGCAGAAATACATCCATAGCGAGGTGTAGAGGAGGCATCCTAATTAGATGCCCAAACCACCTTATTAATTTTATTCCCTGATCAACACCGTCTTTATCCTGTGCTCTATTATTTCCTCTTTTTTCATTCATGGTGTTGTTTATGGCTGCCTTAATGAGAAGCAGATCAAACATGTTTTGTTGTATAATCTTACTGGGGGACACAGCCTCCTGGTTACCACTTTTTTGCAAAATTGAACACCAATCTAACGACCAGGGCAGATTATTTTGGGAGAAAAACTCCCAGTAGCCCAACTGAAACATAATTATGTGTCCTTCATCTTGTGTACAAAAATGCAAGAACCTAATGGGGTGCAAATGAGGGTACAGCCTGGAAAACAGCTCACACAAACATGGTAAGTCAGTTTTACCAATCTACTGCATTCCCATCATCAGTCCGTGCCGACTCTGAACTCAGCTTTCTATTTAGAGCATATTTATTCTATCCTGACAAGAATACCAGACTGCCACCAATTTCAGGGCACGATGCTTTCTAATTAGGATGTATTTACATGTATTTGCAAAGCGAAACTATGAATGAATTGGGGCCAGTGTGCAATCAGGAAGCTGATGAGATTGGAAGCTCTCAAAGGAAACGTCCACTATTTTTTTTTTTTTTCAAACTACACCCAATTCCTGGCTTTTCAAAATTGTGCCAGTAATAACTTTGCCTTTGCAACAAAGTAACTCAGCACATCCACTTTCCTCCAGAAAAGTTGCGTCCTTAGATGCAGAAAAACCCATTGGGAAAGTTTGACAAATCTATTGTGATACATGATGTGAAACAACATTTTAATGATCCTTGAGGTTGGAAAAGTTTAAGCTGTCATTTAAAAGAATTTCAACATTCATCTAATCTTGGTAATGTCTTTTCATTTTCCTCCCGGTAAAGATCGCCTTACAGTCGCAAAGCAATCTCATATCTGTGTAGTACATAATTTCTTAGGTTCATGTGCCGCTGACTGATACTGTTGTGTTTAAATTCAATCACTTTGCCATGACAATATCACACTACAAATATATTACCAGGTCCTTGACGGAGTGTGCTTCCCACGGCCTCCCTTTGTCCTTGGTGGCAGCACTCATCCTTACACGGGAATATGTTTGCTGTTCACTTGTCACTTTTGTCATTATATATACATTTCACCCCTAGCAACGGCTCATCTCTTTAACATTGCTGAAAGTTGCTAGTTTGAGGGAGAAATCTTTTTACTCAGGAATTGAGAGTATGGTGAGGAGTAAATGGGCATCATTTAACTGATAAATGTGGGTGATACAGAGGAAATTATATCTTACGTCTGGTTCGGAAGCAAGGGGAAGAGGAGATGCAGTCACGGACGTGGGTTTGAAATCTTTCTGAATGTGTACGAGGTTACAGAGATGAGGAAATTGAGCACTGTTGTTTTCAGTCAATCACTTACCTGGAAGTACTATTTGGCACTTTTGGAAAGAAGTCATGAGAAAGCCAAACCCTCCCACCCCAAATGAGCACCACCAGCAATTTAGATTTCTGGTTTTCTTGATTGTCCATTTGATATTCTGTACAGGCAATGGAAACTTTCTTCACCGGAGACATGCTCCCTGGTGGGCGCTTCATCATGAAGCTCTTACTTACTTAAAAAAAATAAAGTTCTCTGCTGTATACTGATGCATTCAGTGATTCCTCCTAAATCATTTTATTTTCTAG
The DNA here is from genome assembly GCF_033807715.1 of Cololabis saira. Lineage (NCBI taxonomy): Eukaryota > Metazoa > Chordata > Actinopteri > Beloniformes > Belonidae > Cololabis > Cololabis saira. Next base: position 30,228,793 of record NC_084600.1, read on the forward strand.
AGCTAGTATTGGTACATGTGCCATGAATTTATCAGCTTGTCCAAATATCAGCTGTTTGTCCATTAATCAGTTAAATCCGACTAGCAGCTGATCAGGTGGTGTGGGAATATCAGCCACCACGACTTTATACAGAATAACAAAGGTGAAGCTGGAATGGAAAGGTGCTCTGAAAGAAGAGGACGAGCATTTGTCCTCATACGTACTTTGACGGGTGTTTTATTGCAGGCAACCATCGTATAGATTGGTGTCACCTGTGTCTCATCGGCCTCCGAACGTGTCCACGTGTTTGTCTCTCCTGTGCTTACGCTTAGATCCTCTAGGATTATAAATGCATGGTCTTTTTTGTGATAAACTGCCTTTGGATCTAATTCAGCCCATTTTGTTCCTCAGTAAGTTTAAATCCTGATTTTAGTACTGTTCTCTGCTTCAGCTGCTGTGTGCTTTGGACCCTTTTTTTTTAATGCCTGCCCTTGTGACGACTTCACAAATGAATCGATTAGTTATCTCTGTAGTCAAATCCCAGCGAAACATTTAGGCATCTCTCTCTGCAGATTTACTCATTTCCCTGTATTAAACAACAGTTTTTGACTCTTAGAAGTGTCCCCCTGTGAGTGAAGAATTTTAATGAATGGAGCCATTCAACACAACTTATATTAAAAGGTTTTCCCTTGGCATTGAGTCTCCAGGCTGTGATAATCAATTAGTATTCAAGCCTCAGGCCAAGCCAGGAGCATGGTGATCAGAGACTTTCCTTCTGTCTGCTAATAAGTTTATTCTCACCGTGTTCATCCTTGCCTTTGCCCTTGGATCCTTGGTTGTACTTGAATGTGATCTCATTGTGATACATGAAATATTTTGTTTTAGTCCAGAGCTCGTAAATCTTTTCATGAAAATAACTGAGTGACATAGCCTCAAAGGATCCTAGGGAGTAAATGCTGAACTTGGCAGCAGTTTGACAACATCCAAGGGTGAAGAACGTGCCCTCTAAACAACAGGAAGCTGTTCCTTCTCCCTCTTCAGCGTCACTTTTATGGTGGAGAGACTCTGCATGAGTGAAGAAGAGAGATGTACTGTAAATTCACCGAGGTGACACTCGTGTTCGGATCAGGAACGTCTAGTTGACACCCGCGTCACACCCGCCCTTCACAGTTGGGCTGACTCTGTGAGTATTCAGACATCTTTAATAACCGCTGCTCCTCCATTCCAGAACAAATGAGATGTGTTTTTTATTGGATCCTAATCATAAATATACTCTGGATGTTTGCCTCTGCAACCTCAGGGAATGTTGAGCTCTGTAATTAACATAAACTCTTCACAGTCAAGAGTCATGGCAGAATGTATGGGGAGAGAAACGTGCTGGAAATTGAAATGCTGCTGTTTTGAGCTTTCTGCATGATGTGAAATATGTCTTGACTGGTATGTAGGAGGACCCGAACAGAGGGGACCAGGGAAGCAGGAATAGGGAACAAAGTAATGCATTGAGCACCAGTGGGAATCGTGACAGGAAGCACAAAACTGATTTTGAAGGAGAGCAGACTGGACAATGGACAGACCAGCTGATGAGACACAGGGGTGACCAATCAAGGAAGAGGACGAAGCAGGGAGGGAAGGTCAAACTTTTTCAAAATAAAACTAAGTACTTACACATCAAAGAGGAGAAGATGAGAAAGACAATTTCAGCCTAAAACAATGACTCTCTTCAGACTGTTCATGTCTTTGGTTCACAAGTTGTCTTTTTAATGACACACTTGTCCTGGTCTTGCTGTCTCTACAGTGCAGCATTCAGCCAGCCTTGAACTCTATTTTACACATTGTTTAGCACATAGACGAGTGAAAGCTGAAATACAACGTACTTCCATTTCCAGGTATAAAAATGTGAATGTCTCTCAATCTTCATATTGTTTTAACATGCTAACCTGCTAACCCACTGGTTGAGATGCTAATACATTTATACTCGCGCCCTGACATGCATTTTAAACACCATACAACCTAAAAAACTCCTGATAAAGACATATAAGGGATGTACTGATTAAATAAATGCAAAGCCTCTTATTGACATAAAGGAAAAAAGAAACCAACCTGTAGAGACCAGCTAACGGCAGCAACTTCCTGTTTCCTTTGATGTCGTAAGCAGCACAAGGTCTAACTAACTAAAGGGGGTGGTAGTCTAGTGGCTACAGAGGTGAGCTTGGAATGGCAAACAAGCTGAACCACCGTGGGCCCTTGAGCAAGGCCCTTAACCCTAATTGCTCCCCAGGTGAAACGGTGTGTTTGTTCTCTCAGATGTAAGTTACTTTGGATAAAAGCATCTGCTAAATGACGGTAAAAGTAGTGGTAGTAGTACCTTTTGGAAAAACATGATAATTCACAATGAACAGCTTAAAATTCACCAAATAAATATGAAAAGGTATAAAAAACAGTGATTTACAGGTTTGTTTCACGACACTTGAATTTCCTTAAGTCTTGTACAACTTATCATACATTCATACATCACTGCTAACGACATTAATTAGAAGATACTGACAAAAAATCGCTCGTTCTGCAAAACATGATGTGCTGGAAATTATTTTTTTATGTTTTACTGTGGTTTTTTAGTCAACTTTTTTCTTGTTTTTAAACATTGTTTGAATGTTGGGCCAAAACCATGATGAAAATACAGCTTAACTCGGAAAACAAAGTTCTCAAAAGGATTTATTTTTTATACGGTAATGAAGACGGAGAAATGCAGCCGTGCCAGCTGTCTTAATTTTTTACTTCTTCAATTCAAAGAGTTACTCTTATTCCTCTGGGTTTGACTTTGATTTCCAGAGGGTAGTACCAAGGTATGCAGAAGAAACTTCCCCATGGAGAGATCAAAGAAACCCTGCACCCGACAACGTCAGAGTGATAACCAACAAAACCAACACAAGTAGATCAATCATGGCTGCAGTAGAGCAGGAACGCTGGTGAAGCAGTGTTGTTGCTTTTGCAGTAAACATCTAAAGTCCAATGTGGTTTCAGCAACTCCAAAGCCATCTTAAGCCTGAATTAAGGTTCTGCGTCAACCCAACGCAGAGCACACGCCGTCACCGTGACGTCGTCGTGAACCCTTCGGACTTCTCCGTCACTCCATTTCGCCACGGTGCAGTACCCCCCGCGACCGCTAGTTAGCGATCTTTTTCCGAATGGTTTATCCGACTTTTTCCGGTCACAGTGAATCAAAGAGATAAGGACAACTATTGTACAAAAAACCAAAACAAAAACAATCACACATAAACGAAGAAAAGAGCCCTGAAAGTTCACTACTGCTTCAAACCGGAAACCGTAAATACATTGCTACCAAGCGAACCAATCACAACCCTCTCCGTCTGCGTCGCCTCGACGCGTAGTTACAATTTTCGGGAGGTGCACGTCAGTGACGGCGTGTGTTCTGCGTCGACGCAGACCACACGCCGTAGGCACTGCGTCGTTTTGACGCAGAACCATAACTCAAGCTTTAGTCATTTTGGATAGTGGCCCTTTGTTGCTCTTGTGCGAGTCATAACCCCCCCCCAACCCCCACCTTGCTGAAATTGTTTCAGCATGTTCGTAATGGTGGAAGTGGCTATGAGACCCATTTCGTGACCAAGAAAATCAATAGGTATAAACAGTATGTTGCAGGGTTATAAAAATGTTTTTTAGCCTTTTTGTATTGAGGTGATCAAAGATGGTGTGAGGATTTAAATACAACCAGAATAGAACAGAAGCAACATCAAGGTTTAACATGTCGAATACCCAAATAAAATGATGCAAGACTCATTTCCAGAATAAGTGGTGTAAAATACAAGCACAGACGTGTTCATTTGTTTGAACCTTTTCTATTTCTTTTTTCTGTCAGATTATGATAAACAAAGATAAGTTACTACGTAAATGACACACAACTTTACATTACAATGTCACCTGGAAACAATGAGCCCATACAAGCGTTGAGTAGATGCATAGAACTAATCAATGAGTGGATGTGACATATGTAATTGTCTTCAGTTGAACAAAAACAAAACCACCAGAACTAAGAAAGTGGACCACATCACTCCGGTTCTGAGTTCTGTACACTGGCTCCCTGCACCTCAGAGGATAGACTTTAAAATACTTCTGTTAGTTTACAAATCACTGAATGGTTTAGGACCAACATACATCATAGACTTTTTGTTGCCATAGCAACCATCCAGACCTCTCAGGTCTTCTGGTTCAGGTCTGCTCTGTGTCCCCAGAACCAGGAGAAGCAGCATTCAGCTTCTAGGCTCCACAGATCTTCTTTAAACCATCTGAATTTAGATTTACGCTGTTATTTCAGGACTAAACTGTATCTCCAGCTTAAGTCTAACCTTTCTTTATTGTGTCGCTGCACTGTTACTCACAATTTTTCATTTTTGTTGACTCACTCACTTTACATTTTGATGATACAATGTTGGATTGGATTGCCTCGTCGCTGAGATGTGCACCTTTCCTCGCCGTTGTGCTCGAGTCTGTTAAATTGGCTAATTACATCTCCGCTGCATTTTACAATACCAACGAAATCTGAAAATTGACGCCAGCAAAGGCAATGGAACAGCCACGTCTGCCATTATGTAATAACACTTTTCCATTTAATTACTCTTTGTTGTTTAAATTGCTCCTTTTTTTTGCAAGAAAAATGTGTATAATTTTACTCAGTCCGTGGTCGTCATCAATGTATAAGTGAGCTTGAAGAGCTTTTATTTTCATTTTTTGATACCAGAACCATATTTTGTTTGTGGAACCTTGTGAAAATATTTTGCAGCAATACGCTGCGGTAGTCTTTTGCCTGCTTGTAAATTCATCCTCTAACAGACGGTGCACCTCCCTGGGAGGTTTTGTAACCCATTACACAAACTCCTTTGTCGCTTCTGGAGGTATGAGGATGTGAAGAAGGCACTTAATGGCTTTAATGAAAATCTCTTATCAGTGAATGAGCATTGCTCTGACTGGACTGCTGCCACTGCAGCTGGAAACTCAGACTCCGATGTAAACAGGGTTTCCTTCCTGCCGCTTGTTAACTCCTACACGAAGCGCGACACGACAAATTGGGATTCAGCCGTCGTAGGAACTTCACGTCAAAACATGCCGGCCGCTCCAGTGTCATAAAACACTTCCTCGGAAATGCGGAGCAGGGGCAGAATGCAGGATGCGACCTGCTTGACTGGAGCCATTTGTTGGTTCTGGCACCCGCCGTAAATACTCCATAAGGGTGCCGATACACTGACTCTTATATCACACTTCAAACACCTCATAAATCGGCCACCAATTATCCCACCAGGCAAATGTTTTGAGACCATTTTTGTCGTTAGGCAGTAAGCGCAGCCGATTTTTTATTTTATTTTTATTTTAACCCAGTAATCCACACAGTTTCTTGAGATGTTAGGGTACTGTAAAGATTTTGACTTGCTGTCATTGTTTTGCACGAAACTGGAAGTTTTACCCACTGGTTCCTCTCAGGAGCTGCATTTTTTAGCCGAGCCGAAGCACGTCAGGTTCGGTGCCCTGAAATGCAGATCACACAAAAAGAAGTCATCATTTTATCGGTCGGCCGATGCGTCTTTTTTGTTGAACGAGGCTGGAAGGGATTTCGTTGAACTAAATCAAAGTGAACTATCAGTTCTCTGGAAATAATGTGGGGGCCGTTTCATTTAAGAATACTGTTTTCCATCGAGAATTTCATTGATTTATTTCAATTAGTTTTTTAAGGAATTTTGATGACTTTGCTCAGTTTATATAATCAGAAACAAACTTTATCATGTATTAAATTGTAGGTGAGGTTGGTTTGGCAGGGTCCAGGGCTGCAGGTGGCTTTTCTGGACCAGGAGGAGGTCACCAAAAACTGGCTAGGATCGTTTAAAGCAAAGATGATTATGGTCCCTTAGGTCTTCATTCTCAGAAGCTAAAGTGATGAATGCTACCCTTTTGACATGTTAGAATACAAAACATCAGTCACTCGTGAAACCACGAGTGACTGATGGTACGATTGTCATGGATGATGGTACGGTTGTCATGGATTTGAAATCTAGCTACAGAGATCAAAATTGTTGGTTCAGACTGTAAAAAAAAGGATTATTTTATTTTGCAGAGTTGGACCATAGTTAACATGGGGGGGGGGCTGACCGGCTCTTTGGGTCAGCCCCTAGTGGTCACTGGATGAACTGCACTTCTGCATTGGTTTTACCTTTGAAGACGGAGTTTAAACCCTTGGGGCTTCGCCTCCGTCAGGTGCTGCTATGGCCAGGCCAAGGTTCAGAGACACTACCATGAAAAGCATATGGTTTCTTTTTGAATTTCTTTTGGAGTTTGTAGGTTTCACATATATGTCATCTCAAATTTCCTGATGAATAGTGGGGTCAGAATACAGTAAATGCACCTACAACTGACATGAATGCTTCTTTTTCAACCTGAAGGACTTGTGAAAAAAAAAAATGAAATCGATGATTCAGACTGTAACTGAAAGTTAGCTCACTTAATAAAGAATGGCCTCAAAGTACACCAGAGCCACCTGACAGTCTTGAGTGGATCGATTTGGTGGATAATCAGAAACATTTTACCGGAGTTGTCATTCATCATTTATCCATAGCCGATCCGTGTCTAATTGACACCGTGTCATTTATCATAAACGCGTGCCGACTAATGCAGGACAACTTAATGACTTTATCAATAACTCATCATCTCCACCCCGCACATCTGAAGCACTGTTTGCTTCATTTTTCCATCAGCAGGAGTTTCTTTTTATTTAAAACAGAGATTACAGCTTGTCAGACACTTGACCTCAGTCAGCTGATTGGGGCCACGTCTTGACGCTGACGTGCTCGTTGGTGTCGGAGTGTAACATCTCCTGACAGTATCGACATTAAAAAGAAAAGTCTGTCATTGCTGCATGCCTTCACGCGTTAACAGGAGACGCCACTGATGTTCGGCTGATGGAAATCTAATTAAAACGACATGCACTTTCCATACTGGTGAACTGTACGCTGCACAAAACACAGTTGAGAGAAATGCTCCGGCAGGACATCTGGTCGTCATGCCGACGAGCTTTCCAGTCAGAGGTATGGCACCGTGAAGCCTTAAGCCATTTGTCATCTCGTTATTTGCACTTTCTTTCTCTCTGACAGTGCTATCTGTTAAATTTCAAAGGAAGTGGTCGTGCGGCAAAAACGGAAGGTGATGACGGCTGCTGCTTGTAAACGATGAGGTTTCAGCAGACTTTGTTTTGATAATGAAACAGCTGCTTTTGCTTCGCAACTACCAGCAGTCAAAACCATGTAGCTTGCTACAGCAAAGTGTTTCCCTTTTATTTAAAGTACATTTTTCTTATCATGGGCTGGGCTGAGACTGTCTCTGCTCATGCTGAGCTTCTGTTGCATTAATGTGCAGAGCAGACAACCGCAGTGTCTAATGCAGAAAACGTCCTTTCCACTCCACCAAAGCAAAGCATTTTATCTGCCACTCACACTTCTCAAAGCTTTTACTACCTGTCTTTATCTGGAACTCTATGTTGGGGGGGGGGGGGGGGGGGGGGGTATTAAAGTGGGCGATGCAAAACTGCTGCCAAAGACGAGCCTGGAGACGTGTAACGGCTGACGTGTTCGATAATTACAGTTATTACTTACAGAGTGCAAGTCTTATGAAAAATCAGTCTGTTGGGAAGTCAAGAACCCTGGTTCGATTTCAGTGTGAAACCACTGCTGGGTCGTGGCGGTCTTTTTGCAGACTCGTTCCGTTTCCGTTAGGAGCCGATCTGCAAGTATTCAAGTCTGTGTTTTAACTGATGCAGACTCACAGTTTGCCCTGTTTGTAATAAAAACCAGCATGAGAAGAAAGTCATGTAAAGAGAACTTGCAACTTCCTGTTTTGATTCAGCGGATGGAGATCTGAGTTGTTGGACTGACCCAGATGTGCAGCACCAGCAACATGTCACCAATGTGGCGTTGTTTTACCTGCAGGCTGCAGTTTGCAGAAGTGGCACAAATGTTGGCAAATGTAACCCAAACAACCTTAAAAAGCATTTAAGGAGCCATCAGGTGAAAGGACATGAAGGTGGAAGGTGGAGGAACCTCAGCGGCAGATTCTGGAGGTTGCTTTTCAGAAAAGAGAGTTAGAAAGCTACAGCAACAGACAAAACTATAGGACTAAATGTCCAGAAATTGGGTCCAGAAATGCAAACCCCAGCTGAGTTTTAGCTGAGCCAGTACCTGACTTTACACGGCGTGCTCGTGTCCAGCCGGACCAGTCGATGAAGCCGGTTGCTGATACACGACTTACCGCCTCGGCTCAGTGAGTAGCTGCCTTCTCATTTTCCACCACTGGAAAATAAGAAGGCAGTGATCACAGTGATCAGTTATTAGAGCTGGCTTATCTCCCAGATCTGTGGCTGGCTTCCACAAGGACGCAGCCTCCACCAGCTCCTCTGAGCTCCAAACCGTGGCCTCTTTTACTGATGTATTGCTCTCGGCCAACATGTGTGTGCGTTTCTGCTTTTTCTTCAAAAAAGGAAACTCCAATGCAACATTGAAATACATCTTAAGACATCACTGGCTTTATTGTTTTACAATGAAATGGACTGAGTTTTAATGTGTCAAACATGTTTGCGTTCAGTGCGAAACGTCCTGAGATGACTTATGATTCATTCCTGTTCAAGTGAAGCGACCCGATTCAAACCTCTTTAATACTTGGGTTTTTCAGCAGCCGTGTGTTTTCCATGTACAGTATGTAGGTATGCCAAAAAAGGGAGAAAAAGAATACATAAATAAAAACAAACAGGGCCCATATCATTATAATGAAAGGTTTTTGTAGTTTTGAAAACAAAATTAATATGAGACAACTTTCCATAGTTTTTCCTTTTTGTTGGCTGGGAAATGCTTTTATCCACAATATACAAAATGAGTAATAAACAAAACTTTGGTGGGGTAGAAACCTGTTTATTAAACCACTGTGGCTCAGCTTAATATACCTATGGCTGGCGTCGGTCTGTGTGCTGTCTCTGTAGTACACACCTGGAAACAAAGAAAAGAATGTCTTTTCATTTCGGTAATTGGTGTTAGTTCTGGCAGCTTTCATAATGGCCTAAAATGGCCAGTGTGCTCTCACATAAAGAATGAACTGCCACCGGGGGGGGGGGGGTACAAGGAGAGAGGTTGATCTTGTCTGGTAATGAACAATGATTCACACTGTACTCCCCCTCGGACACCCACCACCCACCTCCTACCATAATCCATGTTTGTGCTGGAGGTGGAGCACTACTGACTGCGAGGCATCTGTCTCTTCTCAGGTTTGGGATTTTCTTCCTCTCTATCGCTTCCTTTGCTCACATTGATCCCATTTCTTGTCACGTAACCAACCCTGCTTATCCCCCTCGCTCCCACAAACACCCTTCCACTTCACATCCTTCCTTTTCCTCCCATCCCTCAGCAAATTCCACCTGACTCCTTTATCGGGAAGAACGTTATCCAAAGCTTTTTCTGCCGGCGCTGAGCCGACAGAGCCGTGAATTGAGCCGCATGTACATGCGGCGGGATTAGCAACCTGCAAAATATAAAATGAAACAAGCTCATTATTAGTTTTAGGTTATGTCACCGCTTTTGTGTTACACAAACACACACACACACACACACACACTGCTCTGATGCATGGTGTGGATTTTTTTCTTTCCCTCTCTTTCTTCAGTCAAAGCTGAATTTTCACCACAGATGTTGCATTGATTAGAGAGAAGATTGAGTTTTCTGTTTCCTTTAGGTCATGCACCACATGGTGATGCAAACTGGGACACGGTCTCCATGTTCACATGGACAGCAGGCTGAATTTCAGATGGAGCACTGGGGCTTTTTACAAGGAGGGACAGAGTGTCTTTCTCGAGGACGCTTAGGTCCTTCAGTGCTTGGCAGCAGAGATGTTTCACATTTTCGGTATTTTTCGTGGAGGAGAGTGCAGCTTTCTCCGCAGTCATCTGTCTGTGCAGCAGCGTCAGAGCCAGTGACTTTGACAAGATGAATACGCTGATGGAACTGTCTGGCTCTGCTGGGGACCGCTCTGGAGCCTCTGGAGCTGATCGTGCAAAGTAGAATGCTGCATAGGCGGCAAAAAAAAACCCAAAGCAAAACAACCAAAAACCAACAATACTGCACATCCTCAACACAAAACTGTGACTACACAACAGAATATACAAACCACTGCAGGAGATCATTCCCGCCCACAGCTAGAAGCTGCAATACCTGACTCTGGAAAGACTTTAATAAACCGAACAAGTCTGCTGAAATTCCTCCATTTGGCTTTCTCCAAACATGGCAGTGGGCATTAGGGCCAAACCACCCTACCTCGGCCTTCTCTGTCCACATAGGACATCTTTTCAGAAGTCTTGCAGCTGGTTCAGATGCAGGAGCTTCCATGTTCTGGGCAGAACATTAATCTCCAAATTGTTTGGAAACAAACTAAAATAAACAACCTTTTCATATGGCCGTGCAGCAATAATTGCTTCACTATGATAATTGCTTATGTCTTTCCCTCTGGGCATTATGTTACATATTGTCATATTTCCTTAATACTAAGAACTGTCACTATCACGTAAAATAATTAAGGCCTTGTTGGTGTGGAGACTCGTACATGTCCTTGAATATAAACCACCCATAAGCAGAGGTTGCAGAATTATGCTACACTGAAAAAACTTGTTTCAAGAAAATTAGAAGACTATTTTAGAATATTGTGCTAGTTTTGAGAATTCTAGTCAAGACTTCTTTTTTTCCTTTCTTTTCTTCTTAAAACAAGACGATTTGGACCAGATTAATTGAATATTAGTCTTATTTCTAGAGGAGCTGTTTTTGCAATGTCCAGACCCAGTGATGGTGGTGTAGTTAAAGAGAACAGAAGTTTTAGGAAGAACACACAGTTTCTTGCAAAATTAATATTACTATTGCAAATATATTTGAATAATATCCTCTAATGAGAAACTGACTTCAAGGTAGGAAGGTTGCTAATAACGTTACATGTTTAATTTGCAGGTTATGAGTTAAAATGAGTAAAACCCTGAGGCAGGACGCAACGTCTCATATTTAAATAATGTTCCTAAGTACATAAGCAAACAATGTGCATGCGTTTCCCCAGATGTAGACAGCTGTGTGAACATGATTATAATTATCAGTTATTGTGAGTATTGTGAGGCCTGATTTCCATTCTTAGGTTGAAGCGCGGAGGAATGCCGACGCTCACCCACTTTATCATTTGCATATAAATGCTGCGTTCACAGCGGAGCAAGATAAAGATGAGAGTGGAAGTAAACTCCAACAAGAAGTACCATTTCACTGAACGTGAAACTGAGACACCCGGCAGGGATTTGGAAAAAAATGTAATCTGTTTAATTGAGAGTTGTGTTGTTTGTTTGTTTAAGTCAACTCTGGAAGTCAAAGCGCCTCAAGAACCATCACCTGGTGTCAGAAAACCTCCCAAAGCTCTGGTCTTGAAGCTGCATTGGTAACCTTGCCCATGACCTCTATGCAGCAGTGCTATTTTGTTCTACTTGATCCGTCCTCTTGTTCAGGTCACCGGTCCCCCACAGGGGGACCAGATAAACCAACTGTGCGTTCAGTCACTCCTATGGTCAATTTAGTCCACCCAGCATGCGTGTCAAAGTGTCGCTCATGATAACGTGGGATTGAAATTATAGAAAAAGAACCTGCACTTTAAGTGAAACGTTTTTTTTTTTTGTTTTTTCTTTGCATTTGCCTTAAACTGCCTTAAACGCTTGTATGCACGGTGTCAGTGAAGCTGTGTGGACAGGTTTTCTGTGCACACCTGAACATACTCAACAACACAAGTGGTGAACATTGCGGAGGAGTGTGTCAGTTTGCACAATGTCAAGTATAAAATGGGTGTGTGCTTGAGCGTAATGTTCTTCCCTAATCTGATTTAGGAGTACTCGAATCCTGTAAGTGTAAAAATATCTTTTACAGGTTGTCTATACACTGACGTTCAGATTATCTCATGTACCTGAGTCACACTGATGTGTTTGTGCTGAAATCCCTGATGGAGCCAAACTCAGATGGTCAGTTTAATTGGTCAGAAACCGTCCATCTTTGGCTTGGTTTACCCTGAAAGACTTTCTCTGCTGCTCTGCATCTGAGCCGTGAAGACCCGTGGCGCTCTGCCCCGAGGGCAACAGCACCATGACAGGCTGGCGCGCTGTCCACAGCAACAAACACGACTTTTTCTTTTTTTTTAATATGACTTAATGGTCTGTAAGGCATGGCTTGTGTCAGGGAGGCTGTGTGAAAATAGAGATGTCTCCAGCTTTGCAGGTGAGGTGGACGTGGTTTTAGCTGCACCCCCCACCAGAGGCCTGGGTCCCTGAGGGTTTGCACAGTATTTTTACTGTTTCTAGGACTGTGCTTTCCTAGATTCTGGACCAAGATATTTGATGTTGTCCGTGGGATCTGCTGGAGCTACTCCCCCAGCTCAGTGCCCCGACTACAACTGTGTGGTAGACCTGGGGCGTCATGTACAAAGAGTTTCAACGTGAATCCGTGTGTGGAATTCTTACGTACGCTAAAAAAAATTCAGGTGTTCAAAACTTGGGTCTTGTCCAGTGTGGTAGACCTGGTCTCTGACCTGGTCTCCAGTTTTGCTTCACATCCCTGACAAATCCAGTTAAGGTACATTTTTACGTGTGAAACTATAAAAAGCCAAAACTGTGTGCAGAATAACGGGTACGTTTTGTTTCTTTCTCTCTTTGAGTGTTAGTTGGCTCAGCCAATACCCATCTGACATCATTTTGGCTACCGAGCATTGCCTGGACTTGATTTCTGAACTGTAAATAAAAACTTTAATGCAGGGATGTATTTTTAAAACAAAACCGCATCCTGCACGCCTCCCGAGGGGAACAGCTGAGGAAGAGGAGGGCCATGGACCGGCCTGCCGAAGTCCTGACCATTCCCTAACGGAGAGTCAGTGCTGGAATTAAAAAAGATTAAAAATGTGATGGCGACACCTTCTGGAGTTGAATCAACACGAAGACGATTGTCAGAAGGAAACCAGTGCAAATTAGTTTTCCTCCGACCAAACTGGAGTGACTTCACACAGTTTTGAGCTTGACCGGAACATATGCGATGCAGCAAAACAGCCATTAACTTTTGCCCAGAGGGCAACTGACCAGTGTCAGAATAAACGTCTGTTATCGAAATTACCATTCCTATTAGGTGACGGTGTGGACAGGAGTCCTGCAGGCTTGCCGAGGAGTCGCCTCCATCTCAGGTCCGTATAGCCACTGAGTATCTGGAAGGTTCCCGCCAGTAAATGTAAGATTAGGACACCGTTAACTTCTTCCACAGAGCTGCCACGGTTTCAGGAAGGATGAACCTGAAAGACACCTCATCGCTTGTATCCTCGATGCCAGAAACGTGCCTTTATGGAGCATTTTTGGAGCCTATTGTACGTGTGAGGGGTGAAGGTAGACATGTTCGAACAATTAGAATGAAGCAATCTTTCAAAATGGTGTTTACTGGAATAAAAAGTCCTGCAGTGCAGGCGGGCCGACTCACCTGTGCGAAACAGCCTCTTGTCAACGCTGGCTGGGGTATCTGTCTGGAGAAATTTGCCAGTGCTGCACTTGTGTCTGACATGACAGCTCTCCTCCCGGGGGTTAAGCATCATTCATATTCATGAGTGCGATGTTCGAGAGCTGCTGGGAGGCGAGCGAGGACTCTTTTTAAACATACACACACACACACACCAGCAGGGCGTTTTAGCCACAGTCCCTTCTGCTTTTTTGTGAAAATGTCATGTCCCCCCCCCTTTGAGTGCAGCTGATACCAACCCACATGCGCTGTTTTTAATTCCAGGAAGTAATCACTAGCTAAACAGATGCGCGTGCTGCAGAAAAGCTAAATCAATAGTTCAGCGCCACCTCTGCCCAGTTGTTGTTGTTGGAGCTCATGTCGGACAAGTTCCCCAGGTTTCCCGTCCACACGAGAGGTATCACACACGTCCAATTAGGAGTCCCGATGTATATCTAAGGGGCGGCGGCGGCGCAGGCCTCCGTGGGGTGCACAACACTCGAAAATGATGTATAATCAAGGTACCCAGAGCAGAGATGTGTAAACAGATTACATCCATGCTAATAAGGGTTGTTTGGCGTCAGAAATGTCAGAGAATTAGATTTTGGTGCAAAGACCATTAAGTGTAATTTTCTAAGGTTAGCTCAGTTTTGGCAGTAATTGCTTCAGATTTTGCTAATTACTTCCTCGTGTTTGTGTTTGTGAAAGCGGTGCCGTTGGCTCTATTGCCAAGGAAACGATTCATAAAAGCCAGTTGCATCCATTCAGTCTCCATCTATTTTAGTCAATATTGCCTTTGCTGCAAGAAATAAATGTTAACTTAACATGAATAGCAGTCTGGTGCTAAAGTAAGAGATGCAAAATGAAGATTTTGCAGTTATTAGAATCGTGGATGTGGTGCGCTTAATGGACTTATTACGACAAAACGTGTCGGTGACAGAACGATTGTGGTGAACAGAACACACTCCCTTCCTTTAAAGCTTTAGATATACTCATTAAATTATGAAATTGAGGGAACTAACAGCGGCCTGGTTTGATCATTAGTCCATATTTGAGATTCACTCTTATAATTTAAAATGAGTCTCTCTACAACTGTGAAGTGTGTCTGAACAATTCTGGTATTAGAATAAGAGAAGCATTAACTTTAGATATTATACTTAAGAATTAATGAATCTATAAAACAGCATTTTATTTATTTATTGTTCCTGACACTTTCTTTTGGTTCATGGAGCAAAAAAGTTGAGTGAGTGTGAGGAGGAAAGGAATCCTGGGATCCAGCAGATTCGGAAAAGTAAGACATTCCCGATCCACGGCCATATTGATGAGGAACTGTTGGATGAATGATTCGTGGCGAACGCTGCGCGCCAGCGTGCAAACCTAAAACCTACAAATGTCCAGTTTACAAGAAGTTGTAAAAAACACATAATGTTAACTTGTTAACAGTTGTTCCTATTAGCTTATTTATCATTTTATGGTTGTCAGATTTACAACTTTAGAAACGCTCTGGGACCTCTGGTCAGTTTTGAATATTTTTAACTTGCCGTGAATAAAAGAAGAACTTCCTAATTTTTGTGTATGATTTTTTTTTTGTTTATGGTTTTGCAGAGCTATCGAAAGACGTGTTTATCGTTAACGGCAATAAAAGTACATTTAAGACCGTATTTCCTTACTTCACCTTTACTTACTGTCACTTCAGACAAGTGTCTGTACTTAAGTCTAGAAGGAGTACTTTTGTCACCAAATTATAAAAGTGCTTTTAATTTCAGGTGACACCAAATGTATGAATTCCTTTGAAATGTAAATGCATCGGAGGACCTCTTCATTCTGCGGGCTAGAACCCCCATGTGGTCCAATCGCTCAAGTCCATATCTCAGGACCAGCACCACAGATTTTAGCAATTGAACACTTAGTGAAAAAAGTCCAAAAGTCCACATCATTTCAAGCATTATCCAATCAGAAGCATGAAAAGATTATTTTTTTGTTCCCAGGATGTTCATTCGGTGTGCTTGTGGACCGTTGTTACCATCCTCAAACTGTCATGATTTTAAACAGAGACTTGGGATTAAATGACTCAAGTGGAAAAACACCAAAGATGTGACCGAATTCAGAGTTTTTTTGTGTGTTTTTCTTCCTGCTAGCTACTGTAGTTGGAGGTTTTTTTTTTGACAGAGTGGGAGTTCTTATTCGGTTGCAATCTGTGGAGTCTTTGGTGTAAATCAATAGTTTGTAGCAGCTAAGCGCTGCTGAAGTGGCCCACGGCTCATCTTTCCGTGTTGTGTTCACCTGGCGACTTGTCGGGGTGGAAATGGTCTTGACAGGATTAAGGCCGATCTGCTTTGTTGCGCTACGTCTATATAAAATATCAGCGTTTTGTGTGACTATAAATGGCTTGAATGATCTTTTTGTCGTCTTCCCACAGTGTCGTGGGTGCTTGTAAGGAAGTGGTTAAATGGAACATGAAATGTTCCTCGACAAGGGCCAAGCAAATCCCCCAGCGATCCATCATTATCTACACATTTCTTCTGTTATTTCAGTTTTCAGACGTCATAGGATCGAGGCAGCATTTTCTAGGAAAGAAAAGAAAAGGGTAGGGGGTTGCAGGTGGTGCACGTGACAGAGAAATAAACCACCTGTTAGAAGGTGACAAGACTTTATTACCCCGCTAAACGAGGAATATGCGGCAGATACTTGGAAAGCCGTGGCGTTCGCTCCAGAATGATTCAACAAACGGAGAAGTGAGCTGCTGAAGGCGCCGTTCCCGCGTTAACGGGCCAATCTGGCAGACTGGACGAATTGTGGAATTCAATTATTCAGAGAGAAATTATTCCCCGGAAAGGAAATGTGAATAATTTAGTGTATTATGACTTAAATTAACCATCAGCTACATGCAGAGTAAGCTGGAATCCTGACTAATTCCACATCGGGATTAATAGCGTCTCGGTCAGCGACACTTCCTATCTGGAGGGCTGACCGTCCTTTTGGTCTTTACCTGTCAAGAAAGATGAAAGAGGAAGAAGAAGAAAAGGAAAACAATTATTCTGAGCTGCTGCCCTTTACAGAACTTCTGAGCCGGGTCCCGGTTCACTCACCTTGTTTTGTTCCAGCACACGAAAGAAAAGAAGAAAACAATCTGGGGAGTGCGGGAGTCAAAGAGTTCAACATCTGCGAGGGCACGCCGCAGCGGGGGCGACCCGCCGTTAAGCAGCCGAGATGATCGAAGGAGACAAAGGAGTGAACTCCCAATAATCAGTTAACAGTGTGGAGGGGGACGGTGGTCCCAGCCAGCCCGGCACGAGAGCCACCTCGGTAGAGGCTTGTAAATATGGAGACACTGAAGCAGTCGTACGCAAGATGGGAAAGTAAATCTAGGAGATTAATAAATGTAATTGTGACCAAAAGGTCAAAGATTCCAATAAACCCCCAGACTGAAGAAAGTCGGAGTCGCTCTTTGTCACCTGCCACCGTTTCCTCCCTCTGACGGGCTCAAGTGCTCTTGAGTAAAGCTAATATCTGTGTAGCGTTAGTGGTTGAGTCTAGATGCCGATTCAAAACACTCCATGAACATTTCCAAGCTTTTAAATATCAAATAAAAACCACTAAGTGGAATAGTACAGACCCCTCTAAACCAGGTGCTTGTGTGGGCAATACCAAGTACCTCCGTCCTTAAGATTCAAGACGGTGAGTACCAGCCGACTGATCAATAGGTGCGCAGATGTCTATAAAAGCTGATGTTTTAGCGTGTTTGCTGGTCTGGAGCATTTTAGATGCGTCTTAACAAAATGACTAGAGGCAAAGACATCAGCTGTGGTCTTAGAGAAGTAGTTTCTGTGGCATCTCGATACGGAAAAATGCACTTCCAACCTTTCCCCCTTTTTCTAAAGTAAATAGTAGCACTGTGAAAATGTTGGTGTTTGTCTGAGAATGACCCGCTGCCATCAGACTTTTTTAAACACACACGGGAGGAAAACCAAGAGGTTTGTGTAACTGTACATGGAGGCAGTCCCAACTCATGCAGTTGCGGCGTAAAGTGCCGCATGATATAGAAATGGAGGAAACATACTGTTTTCCGTGGTCCTTATCCAGCTATGCAGGTGGGCCGATGCCTTTACATACCAAACATGTGTCGTTACACTCCTTTGTTTCTGCGCCATGTGCAGGAATCTGATCAGCACAGATTCTCACGAATAAATGGGTGCATTTATTCGCTGAGAGGAACCGTGTTGTGTGCATCAAACGCTCTGTATAAACACAGACTCAAAGGTGTGTGTGTCCGGGGGGGAGGGGGGGGGGGCATAAAAAATTGCCAGGTTAATTCAAATGAAACTCGCTCGACTAAATCCAATGGATTTACTTCAGTGATGAAGGTGCCACATTTACATATCTATATTTCCAGCCTCTTCTCATTTTCTCTCTTTTATTTCTCTTGTCACTTCTTCGGGGGAGGGCCGCGCTACGGCTATATGAAACTTGTCGGAGGAAAATTTCTAAGCGTAAAAACAATGAAGAAGTGTCATTGTCGATTTGAGTGACCACCCCCACTCCAATCCAACCTCGCGAAGACTCCTCCAACACTTAAACCTGAACTGATGTCACCTCGTTAGGGGGCCGATTTTTTTCACACGATGTTGGAATGTTGTTGGATCAGATTTGGTGAAAGTGGTTTTGAAGTTCATACAATTATACGGTGACTGAGTTCCTGCCGCTGACCCATACCCGTGTAACACCGTTTTCTCTTTACCGTTTGTTTTTGTTGTTTGTTTTTTTTGTTTGTTGTTGTTAATGCCTCCAGGCTTCACCAGGTAACTGTTATGTTCAACACCATATCACCGTGAGCTGTGAGTGATGCCCCGTGGGTCAGCCCGCAGAGATGTGATAGAAAGTTTGCATACAGAGCATAAAATCTCTGCAAGACACTTTTCATACACTTGACAAGCTGACAGTCGGAGGGCTCGGATCCCAGATTTAGGGGGGATGTGGCTCAAATGCCTGGATCCCGAGAGTGTGAAGATTGATTTTCAGCCACTTCCTCTGCACCACATTAGACTAAGAGAAACAAGCAGATATACATGAGGCCTAACACCCATCCTGAGAAAATGTACATCCCAAGAACTCGTGGTTTGCATGGATAATCTTTCAATTGCATCCATAAACTATTTAATCCTTCATCTGTATGTCAAAATGTGGGCGGGTCTGACTGGACTCGTTGAATACAAAGTGTTGACAATGACACACTGTCAGAATATAATATAATTATATATAATTGGGTATTCTTTCTTTTTTTTTTCTTAAAACAGTATGACAACAACAAAATAAATTCTCAAAGGCAGTTGGACGTCCTTCTTAAAAGCACAGCTGTCTTCGATTCGTGGCTTTGAGAATTACCAAGACCTGCGTGAGTGAGAGAATAGTGTACAATAATGGAAACACAAAGAGCTGCTACCATGGCAACAGACACAAACATGTAACGAAAGTGGAGAAAACGTGAGATCAATCGTGATGGACAGACCCCCGAAGAAGCGACTGGCTCTCTACCACTGAAACAGCACAAAGGAACTTTTGAGATTTAGACCGGCCGGTCTTCCTGCTTGAAAGTCCAGAGATATTCAAAAGTCTTCCTCAACATCCTGAAATTATGGATGAGGTCGCAGCCCCTGCTGCAAGAAAGGCCACCGTTAACATTTGTTCTGTCCTTTTTCTCAAAATCCTCCTTCAATCATCAGTTGGGCATCATTTTGTTGGTTCCGACTGGGCGAGTACTTCCAACTTTTCCTCTGCGCATGCGCATCACTTCAGGGCTACATCCGTTCACACTTAAAGGTTGCATTAAAATAATAACGTGAGCGACCATGCAAAAACATTTGGAAAAAAACCTGCAGTGTGAACGTAGCCTCAGATTCAGGTCTGCTCTCATGTTAAAAGGTTTGATGGCAGGACCTGGGTAGAATTTATTGATGAGGATGACAAGAGCAGGAGGTCCACAGGGTCCTTATCCTCAAAGTTGAGGGTGCCATAAATTGATGGAACGCAGGTTGTTAAGAACCTTGGAAAGACGACTTACGCGGTCAACGGCCACAACAGCAGGACTGGTAAAGGGAGACTGGACTGGTCCTATTGTGATTTGTGCTACACAATTCAGTAAATCCAGTTCGTGTTTAGGGTGGATCCAACACTGGCTCCATCTCCTGCACCCGGCACCACCTCAGCTATTCTGACGTTGGTGAGTCCAAACAGACAGTGGGGCCATATTTACCCAGTACCACCTTACGTATACACCCCCCAGCACGCGTTCAGAGTTCTTCGTCCAGAGAAGATTGATTGTTTGGTGTCTGGTGTTTCATCTTCCATCGCCACATCCTCGGGTCTATTGTTCTCCTCTGCTACGATTTCACTGCAGGTCTGCGAGCTGGTTTCATCATTGTTGATGTGTGACATGGAGCCTCGTAGCAAGGGGGGCATTATTGGTGTATTAAAACCAATTTGGTCTTCTCACATTTAAAAGGCTAAAGGTGCCATAAACGCTCCTTTTGTAGGACAGTTTTATGCCGTACAAAGAAGCATTTATCTGTATCCCTTAAATTGTCCCTGTCGCTTAAATTGATACCATCTGGAGGTAATGTGGATTACATAATGCCGTACGAGCCAAAGGATAAATCAGAAACCAGGAAGAAAAGCTTTCATTAGGAGGTTAAAGCCATAGATAATGGAAGGCTATATCCATACACCCATATATCCATACATCCATACATCCATCCAAACCTGCCTCTTCCTTGCCAAAGTTAGAGGGGACCTGCTGGAGGCTTTCATGGGTATCTTCAGGGTACATCCTGGAAACCATTAAGTGTATATTACCAGATTCATGAAATAGAGAAGGAAAGCTTGGAATATAACTGTCAAAACATGTAGGGATTTTAGATAATGATTACTTTATCATACCAAATTAAAATTTTCTGTGGTGAGAAACTGTGTGATGGGATGATGGGTTAAGACTTAGCCTTGGGTTTATTTTTTGCTCATTACTTCCAAAACCCTGATCTAATGCAGACGTGGTCGTGAGAGATGCAAGGGTGAAGGTTCAGGCTCTGGGCATGATGAGGGACCGTATTCTAAGCTTTTATTTTTTTGTTCTTTAATGTTTGGGAAAAGATTGTTGGGGGAACAATGAATGAGTTTCTGTTTTCAGTGATGCAGAATGTTTTACTGAGTTGCGTTTATTGATGTTTTTGGATCGGAGAGTGCATTTGTGTACAATACTTCAACTGTCAGATTCTGTTTCCCATCTTGAAAAATCAATTGCCCTCCTCACTCTCAGGGCAGACGGCGACTTTGTCACGTCCGGGGCTCCGCCAGTGATGAAGCACTTTCCCACTTTTCCAAATGGATGGCATGCTTGTTTCCAAGGTCACCGCGTCCAAAAATCTCTGACTGTGTGCACATTTGTGGAAGTGCAGGAGCTGAGCTCTGTGTGTGTGTCGACATCTGTTGCTATGGGGCAATACCAGTGGAAGATTTAACAGTGATTTATTGTGTTGGTGTGTGGCGGTAAGCAGAGTAAACATGGCGATAGGTGATAGAACGTTGTGATAGCAGGGTTAGAAATATTTGAATGGACATGTTGGCTTTAAAGTTTCATGAAAACATTCTTGTTCACCCTTGTTAATTATCTCTTTCATGAAGTTTGTATTTTTGAATGTAGGTTTAGGACGCCCCCCTTCTTCCCCTGTCGTCCTCATGTAGGTCAGCTTCGGCTGACTGGCCGCTGAGCTCTGGCTTCTCTCGTCCCATTTTTTTTTTTTTCACTGTGCAGTTGGGAGTTGACAGATTCGGTGTGACATTCTGGTTTGGAACAGATTCCCAAAGGCCAGAACCGTGCTCCATTTTATTTATACGTCTTCTGCTAAATATGTATGCGCTAAAAGTACACCGGCATAAGAGTTCAGTCACAACCACAGTGTACTGGTGTGGGATTATAGAGTAGGAGGATCTTTTTATTCTGTCTGTTTAACCAGGTCTCGCTGGTTTTAATGTAGTCAATGCTTTCAAACAGAGTATTGATTCATTAGTATTGTTGTACAAGAGTAAAACAGGTTATATATATATATATATATACTGTCAAACTATACTGACATTTTTTTTCAGGCAGAATTCAAGGCCATGGATGTTTCCACCTCATGTGTGGAGAACAAAAGCAGCTCATGTTCAATAATTTTCTCTCACATGTTGGTAATCTTTATTAGCTGTAGATGATTCAAATCATGTGATCAATCCGTTGACAAGATACAGCAGCATTTACTTTTTTGAGCACTTCACGAATGGCTCCATGGTTGGATACCCGTAACCCCCCTCTCAGGAGGGGGACGCATGTTTTAACTTATGAATCCTTATGAATCGCTCGTATCCTAGGACCAGTTGGTCTTGGGATACTCTACCAGGTGAAGTTACCCGTGACAACATAGGTCCTGTGATCATTTGGGTACACAAACTCCTCCACCATAATAAAATGGCAGTTGAAGGAGAGGAAGCCCCGCCTTAGAGATTGCATGAGGAGTTCTGTCATTTGGGAGAAACTTGGAGTAGAGTCGCTGCTTGTCTACATTAAAAGGAGTTCTGGTTAGGATTCCTCCTGAACACCTCCCTTGGGCAGGTTTTTCAAGCGTATGCCACCAGGTGGAGCCCCGGGGTAGACCCAGGACACACCAGAGAGACTACATTTCATGGCTGGCTTTGCAACGCGTCAGTATTTCTCTGGGAGAACAACAGCAACAGGAGTTTTGGGTCTCACTGCGCCCTCGACCCAAATTCAGATAAGCAGTAGTTGGACGGATGGATGCATCTCCTTCAAGGTGCATTAAGAGAGTAAGAGACTAAGCTCCTCAGCAGCTGGGGGATAGTAAGTTAATGATAAAAGTATTTTTGAGAGCATACATCTGTGTGTCGGAAGTTACTGTCAAATCAAAACCTCTAAAATAACATGGTCCTCTCGACGTATTTCAGGTCCACAAAATGTGTTGTGGCGCTACAAACCCAGATCAGAGTAGAATTAACCAGCTATCGTTATCTTTATCCAACTTCCCGCCATGCTGCATTTTGCTGACCCAATTTAAAAAACAAAAAGTATTTGAAAAAGGAGCTGTTTTTATTCACTGTGGTGTTTAGGCCAAAGGAAGCCACAAAGATTTCATTAAAACCTCAGTCAACTGATAATAAAGTCCCCTTCAAATAACTCGCTTTCAGTTACAGACAGTTACCCAGTAAAAGGTAAATATATATTTTACTCTCATCAGTTACTGTCTACCAAGATGGAGAGAGAGAGTGGAATTAATTCCAGCATGTTAAAATAAAACAACATTGGTATTGTATAAGTATCGATCCCTGTGGTACCCCAGATGTCATCCTGGATAGTTGGGAACTATGTTTACCACTGCTATTAAATGGAGAAGACGTAGAAGATATAATCGCATCATTTCCTATTTGTAATTTGTGCTCCCAATTACCATCAGTAAATCTGACAGTTATATCATATTCTTCTGGTACCGTGAATGTTGCTCTTCAGTTCACTAAAAATGGTTTAAATCTTGTATTTCTCTTAAATCAATCATACCTCTCCTGTGTTAGATTTTTTTTTTAGCTGGAAATAAGGTTTTAAGTCTTTCGAACATGCGTTGTTGGTATCATAAACCGAAGGGAAACCCTCATCTCATGCTTCATAATTGCACTTGTCATGGGTGCACTGTTTCAAGGTGACATTAAACATTAAAATTCAGCTTGCAGACCACATGGTCCAAGCGTCAACCATGAATACTGAATGTAATCTCTCACAATCCAGAAATAGTTAAATTTCTTTATTCATAATTACTCTACCCCAGAGGATGCAAAGCAGCTGCTGACAATAGCTAATTCATCAGCGCTAATTTACTGTGGTAAAAAGAAAGACTGCATGCAGTGGTTATTTCACTATTTCTCTTTTTTGTTACTGCACTTTGTCAGTCTTCAGGTCCACTAACCCCCCCCCCCTATTTTTTACTCCTCACCTCGCACATTATTCATAAATGTATGGCTGATGCAGTGAACAGCTGATTTATTATGCGTTGACATTATAACTTCCATATCAGATTTATACATTTTATGCAGGTCTGAGCCCAAGGAGCTCAAGGACTTTACTACACACAGGCTTAAATGAAAAAGTGTAGAAGTGTTCTTCACTGGTGGCTTCTATTTTCATGCCAGTTTTCCATGTGCTGGGTAGTCTGGTGGAGCCGTCTCCTAACAGCTGACGTGAAACTACAGAGCATGGTGCAGTTACATGGAAACACAAACTGACCGAATGCCTTTTTCAGAAAGATGTGCACAATTTGACATTTGTTAAAAAAAACAGTGTCACAGGGTATATTCTAGGGGTGTAACAATATATCGTGCCACGAAATTTCGCGATACAAAAATGTCACAATACGTGTCGTGGAGGTGACAACGTGTATCGCGATATTGGATTATTAATATTAATCTACTGTGTTGACTAGTAACGCGCATCCGACCGCGAACGCGGCCGGACCGCGCGGACCAAAATCTTCCTCCGCTCAGAAGAAACTAGTACCGTTTTGCAGTCCCGTTTTGAGGTCTGAACCTTTACTTATGTAAGTCTGGTGTAGAGTTAAGCCTTACCTTATTAAATTAAACCTTTTTGGGGTCGTGAGTAGGATAAACACGGGACAACTTCTGCTAAATTCCAGTGTACTTCAATGTCCGCTCAACAGTGTAGGATTTTAGAACATCAACACAGCACCTAGTGCTGTATCACTCCGCCCAATCTAAAACATACTAATCACTACAGATAAACTGACTAGTGTAATTATAGTCCCTGATTTACAGAATATAAAGAATATATTTATAAAATAATGAACCCTGAATTAACAAAATAACCTTCTTAACAAAAATAAATCTCCTCTTACACTTATAACGTGAGCATGAATCAATCTGTTTTATGATGTAAAATTGTATGTATTTATTTACTTGTATTTATTTATTTAATTTTAGTTGTTAAATTTCTGGAAAAGAAAAAAGTCAAATCTTACATGAGAGAAACTATTCAGTTTGTGGCAAAATATTTGTACTTGTATGAAACTGAAGATGCATAATGCAAACCTGACATTTACTTTTAGTTCAGTTTGTGGAAAATGGTTGGCCTGGCTTTCTCTTTAAAACTTAAACAGTTATAAAGCATTACAAACTGTAACAATAAGGCAAACGCACAGCATTATTTTGTATTTTGTGTCTTTCAAATAAAAGACAATTTCCTCATGACTACCTCATTCAAGGTTGTTAAAAAAATACTGCTGTATCGTATAGTTATCGTGACCTCAATATCGTGTATCGTACCGTATCGTGAGATTAGTGTATCGTTACACCCCTAGTATATTCTAACTTGGGCTGGGTCCAGATGCGCTGGAACTGTGGGTCACCATAACCGTTTCTACCCACCGATCCCCCACTGCCTCTTCCAAGGAGCATGCACTCTCTCCCAGTGGGCTGCTCTGAGGGCTTAATGTAGAGGAAAGTGCCCGGTCTGGTTCTAGTCACGTTTTGGGCCTAACCGTCTAGGAACTTCAACTGCAGTGACCTGGCTGCCAGATGAGTGGCTCGTGACCCCCCCCCCCTTCACGATGAGTTTTAAATCCCCCAAGGACCACGTAACCTCCAAAAGCAAACTTACAGAAAGTCATTTTTACAAATCATTACATCTGCACCCACCAACATGCAAATATTTGTCTTTACTCAGCACATCAACAAATGAGGCTGAAAGATTAGTAGATTTAAAAGCTCCTGCGCTAAGTAGAGATGTTTAATGAGAGTTAGACATTAATTCACATATAAAGTAGATGGATTAATTTGGCAAAACATGGAAACTTGAGCAAAATATGACAAACATGAACATTTGTATTCATAAATAATTGAGATTATGACTTAAAGATTAATTTGAAAGTGCACTTTTGTCTGGTAAAGATGAGGCAGTTCAGACGGTGCAGATTCATTTAGATGTTTTAGTAGAATAGGGAGAAAAGCATAAAAAGGATTTGAATAACAGTAATGAGTTTGAGATCAATCTTTTAAATTATAATGAGGGAATTAGTTTTGCAGGACCAAAGCTTTGCAGAGAGTCTAATGGCTGTATACTCCTAACATTATCTGTAACGGGCAAAATTATGGTGCTGATGCTGAAAGCATTCCTCGAAAACACAACTCGCCTTCAACAGCACATGAAACCAGGGCTGTTTACACTCTTGTGCCTTGGCACATTACAGTTGACAGCATTTACAGCCGTTGGGTTGGTAACATGTCATATCTGATACAACATAAATACCAAACTAAGCACAATCCTGGGACTGTAACTAACAGGAATCATCCTAATCGTTCCTGATTCCTGAAGCCCCATTTCTCCCATCTGCTTCCCAGAGACTTGAGCTCGTTGCTTTCCTCTCTGACCTCCAGGCATCCCTCATGTGTGGTTTGTAGAAAAGACACATTTCCTCTGCCTTGATTTCCCAGAGGTTTCCCCTGCTGTCTGTGTTTGCTCTCATACTTTGACAGTGTCATTTCTGCTAACACACCATCAATATTCGCTGCTCGTCTGGAAAGAGACGTGAGGCTCTCTGCAACCACGCCGCTCACTCTGCACCAGTCCTTTCACTACGGCAAAACAAAATTCTGCAGGACGCGTTTCCATCCACAAATAAAGGGTTGCATGTTCTTCTCCTCCATATGTGGCTTGCTCAGTAGGGCTGCTGATCAGCTACAAAAAAAACCAACCTCCCTCTCACTTCCTTGTTTCTATTTTTGCTTGGTGTGAGAAATCGTGGTCGCGCTCAGATAGGCCGAAGCTCCACGTACAGAGGAAGTGCATGACTCAAAGTATTCATCTAAATGTCTGTGATTGCTGCTGTAATTGTGGAATAAAAGCTCAGCAACACTTTTCTGGAGATCTACACCCATGTGATGAGTGAATCCACGGTTGAAATAGATTTCTATCCATGAAGTCGTTATAAGAAACTTTATTTGGGATACCCCCGTGAACATGTTCGGCTGTTTTGTTAGTTGCTGGGTAATAAATTGAGCTGATGATGTCATAAGCAGCACCATCTCGCGATCTCAGTGGACGACACAGACAGAAACTCAGCAGTTCATCATCCGGGATGCAGCACTGCTCCTCCACAGTAACGTGGCAGGGGGGCTCTGCAGTCCTGCCCCCTCATGTCCTCGATACTCTGCAGCCCCCCTGTGTTAAAGCTGGGTGTTGCTGTTGGAGAACAGAATGTAATCCTGCAGCCGCGTCTTAGTGGAGACACACACCGTAGTTAACTCCTGACGATCCCTATTTGTCTCCATCATCGCTCCAAGCCCTCCCACTTGATGCAGCAGTGATCTCACAGTCTCCGTAACAACCCAGAGAAGAAATAGTTGAAAACTTCTTCCTCCTTGCTCTGCGTTTTACATCTGCTCAAGTTCTTTAACGTCTCCTCTTCAGCTGATCACTCTGGGAATTACCCCGGTCTTTAAACAAAATCAGTGGGACGTGACACTGGTGCAGGTCTAGGGTGCAAACCCTATAGTGCACAGAAATACATGGTACAATGAGCATTTTCAACAAATATGAATGAGCTGTTTTAATTCCAGTGAACCGTTCTACCGCCAAATGTTTATAATCGCACATTTCTGTGAGTTAGAAAAGAAAAGCTCTTTAAGTTGATGCAATTGGATGAAAATGTCTCTGTTTTCTATCAGAATATCGATCGTATGTGTGTTTGATCGTGTTTCTGCAGACATGTCGGTTCATCTGAAAGGTTTTCCTGTGATGAGATAAACATTCATGTTGTCTCTTTCTCCCTTTCTCCTTCTCTGCTTCCTGGTTGCTGCTAACTGGCTGTTCCCAAACCATCCTCATGTTTCATCATTAATGTCCACTTCAAGGTAAGAATCATCCTTTCTGAGCATTTCTGACTCATTTGATCACAAAGAAAAAGAACTGCTGATAATATTTGTAAATAGCTGTAATTTGCATTCAAAGGTCTGTGTGAATTAGTTGTAGCACTAGCTCAAAAAACGTCAAAGCCCATAATTAATTTTACTGTTAAGCAGCGAGGCTGCAGGCGGCTGCTGCTCTGCAGTAATCCTGGCCGATGCTCCTTTGCTCTCTGTCTCCCTCAGAAGAGAAGCTTCACCGCTGAGCTACATGGAAGAGATGTAAAAAATAACTTCCTTTCACAGAGAAGTGAAATATTCTTAAATGAAGTCTGGCAAGGTTTAGAGTTAATCTCTGTAACCCTGGAGCCGCTGGCAGCCATCACGGAGCAGCCATCGACCTCGCTGCGTTTGAAAACAATCAAAGCTGCTCCTCTGCGTCTGTTCCTGTTTCCTAGCTGTAAAACCGCACAGATTAATTCATCAGAGGCGATTATCCTTCTGATGCTGCTATTTAAGAGGAACTAAATGCATGTGTAAGCTTTTCTTTTTTTGCTGTTCTTTTTTTTTTTTAAAGATAACAAATTAATGAGGACATTAAATTAGAAGAAATCGGCCCGCTTGTGACGGTTCAAGCTGCATCAGATACGCTGAACATGATCGACCTCTGAAGCGTAAAGTCAGAGGACTCCCGGGATTCGCTCCGTGCTCCACATCTGTCACAGATCATGGAGCATGACTAAAAAAGGGGGGAAAAAAAGACCTTTTCTCCTTTTGTTTCAAACTATGAATAGAACTGAATATTCAATGAAGCGCCTTTGCCACACAGCAGCGACAGACGTGAAGTACTGAAACAGGACAAGTACATGCCAGCTGCAACATCGGCTGGCACCCTGCCCCACCCAACCGGCCCCAGCACGCCTCCGCCGTGACCGTAATTTGCAGTAAAGGACAATGAGAAGCCGAAAACACCATACGTTGAGCTCTTAAGCACCTCTGCCAAGTGCGGGTGTCGTCTCGACTCCAAGCACAAGCCCGGAAAGCAAAACGCTGCCGCTATGCAGCGGTCGCTGCTGTTTAACGGGTTTTCCCGCTCCCGTTAGATCAGACGTCATTACAAAACAAAGCACATTCAATTGGACAGCTGCGAGAATCGGACCTGGAGACAACCCTGAAGAAAGGGAGTAACGCAGAGCTAGGGCTGGGCGATTTTGGACAAAAATAAAATCCTGATTGTTTTTCTCTGAAAACCCGATTTTCGATTTCAATTTCGATTTTTTTTTGGTAAAACTACAAAAGACAATGGAATAAATTGTTTCAAATATTTTATCTTTATTTTTAAAGAAAAATAGCAAACAAATGTCCCTATTGGGAATGAAGTGCAATTGAAAGATACTGTAAGAGTTAAGTAAAGTGACAACATTTACAATTTTTTGACCAAACAAAGCTCTGTCTGTAATGCAGACAGCTGCAAAAAAAAATCGATTTTCCGATTTTCCTTTTTTTAACATCGATTGTGATTAATAAATCCGATTTAGATTTAAAATCGATTAATCGCACAGCCCTGCGCAGAGCCTTCTCTCCCGGGGGGCTGGCGCCGCCATCCTGGGTCTAACCTCCTCTTTTACCACTGCTTTTCCCCAGCGTCCATCGTTCTTTTCTGCTCCCAGCTTTGCTTCAAATCCAGGGCAGTTTGGACAAAAAAAAAAAGCGTTAGAGTCTTTGTAAAGGGAGGCGGGGAAGGCCAGCAGGGATGACGGAGCCGGTGGCCCAGAAATGTATATTTGAACCTCTCTTGACACAGCTTTTTATTGATTTCTGCCGGCGGTGTCACGGGTATTACGATGCTGGAAGCGGACGCCACTTTGTTGCTCCGGACAATAATAAAAAAATAAAACGCCATCCATGTGAGCCTTTGGGTAATTAAATCACTGAAGGCAGCAGGATCTAGTCAGAGGCCGGTTCTTCATCTTGATGGTGCTGAACTCCAGAAAATGACAGAGAACTGGGACCCGTTGCCCAGAAGAACCAAATAGTTGAAAAGGAGTTAATCTACATTATCTGTAGACTCAAATGCCAGGAAATACCAGGCTCCGAAGTCATCAAAGATGACGTTAGTCAGTTGTGACCCATGGAAGTGGTTGGATGCTTGGTTCCCAGGTCCGATTCCCGGGACGTTGCTCTTTGCTGTCTGTATTTCTCGCTCTCAATAAAAAGCCACTTTAGCCACTGTCTCTGCTGTTTCCTGCTCCCCATTACAACGTCTAAAACTTGTACCTGCGACCTGCACAAACGTCCGCGCTTCGAGGTTTGTGATCCCCTGAAGGTCTTTCTGCCGTGATGGCCTGAAAAACATGTTTTTACATGAATCCCAAAAGTAGATGTAGAAGAAGTAGAAGACGTAAAATGACCAAAACAAGAAAAAAGATAACCTGATTGTAGTGGGTCTCAGTATTTGACAAATACAACCCCAACCAAACTACAATATACCCACTGACTATTCTATTATGTCCTTAACAAAGATGAACTAATATGAAAAGATGGGGGAACAATCTTGCGGGCAGTACTAAGTACCCCGTTACTGCTCCTGTCGTAAGCTGAAGCCAGGTGCTGCTGATCGTCGGCAGGTTTTCAGACCTCAACTAAAGTCCACATCTCAGAAGTTTGCTGCTCTGGAGCATTTGGGTGTGTTAACGCAATGCCAAAAGGAAATGACAGAAGCTAGCGGTCTTACAGAAGTGAGAAAAAGTCAAACACGGTGATGTTGGGGTTTCGTGGTTGGGGTTTTCCTGCAGTCACAGGACCTGGACATATCGCAGTCCTGGACCGTGTCCCCCTGAGTTTTCTTGAAGTAACCGTCAGGACAAGTGTCTGACTGCTAATACCTGGTTATGTGACTGAACTGGACCAAAGAAGCTTTCGATCACGCCGGATGAAAAATGTGCCATATGAGGGTCTTCGAGTCTGATTGAAACGCTGAGGTTGCACCTTCAGTGATGTGTGCATATGGGGGCGCCCCAAAATCCTCAGAGAACTAAACACCTACACCCAGTCATGGGGGTACTTAGTATTGCCCATAAGATTCCTTTTTTTCTCTCTTTCTGGCTTTATTTTTGTTAAATAATACCACAGTTGGGGGGCGGTATCTGGTTTTACAATTACATAAATAATCCCAAAACATCCGCTTGAAATAGATGATTTTAATTATCTTTTTAAACTTTCAGCAGGATTAAGAAGGTGTACTTATTTTTGCATGACTGTCATTAAGTCTTATTTTTGCATAAAACGGTAATAATCCTCCTTTTAAAAGTGTTTTGGAGCCCCCTGACCAGCTGGAGCTGTGACTTGCGCTGATGCTCGGATCTAAAAATACCACATTCTTAAGCGGGTTGATGGATGTGACCCAGATGTTTTCATCCTGCGTTTCCTCAGTCAGGCCGCTGAAAGTCTGCATCGTTTGGGAGTTTCATCGAGCGGAGGGTCACAGGAAATGAAGCGGGGCGCCCTCCTTGCTCGTCTATGAGTCCCAAACGCTCAGCACGACCAGCGATTAATGCGGCTGAAACACAAAAGTGAACCCCCCCCCCCAAAAAAAAATAAAACAGAAAAAAACGATAAATGTATGACATCAGCGGGTGACAACTGACTGCGATCAGGTGGACTTTAATTTCACCAGGCTTGCCTCTCTTCTTTCTTATTGTTCTTTTCTCTGGTCCGCTTCATCTTTTTCTTCCTCTGATTCCAACCCCTCACTCTATTAATCCTGAGTTGACTTTTCATGCTCATCCCGACTCTGAAGGTAACTTTCACTGTCGCTGAAATCTCTGGATCCAGACCCAGAGAAAGGGAGGGAAAAAATCCAGGTTTACTCTGACTTAAACCAAACGCAGAAAGACCGAGAGGTCCCACCGCGGACAGAAAGACCAGAATGTTCCACCATGGATTCAGTCCACTGATGGTTTCAGTGGACTGAACCAAAGAATGCCGGCGCAGCATGAACACAACAAAAGAGGCTATGAGGACAGGTTTACTTTCATTTCCATTTTGTAGGGCACGTCAATCGGATTTGATGATACGGAGCCATGAATATTTTTGTCTCGTCTCCAGGGCTGCCAATGAGGACTAAAAGCTAGTAGCAATGCAGAGAAAATAAAAAAAGAAAGCGTTTTGACACCCCTCTTTCAGGGTAGCGGATGCAGCATGGGTTGACATTGGGTGGAAATCAGGGGCGGAGATGGAGATGAGCTGGTTCCTCTGACGCACCGGTAGTCGGGAAGTGTGAACGGCTCGCAGAGCAACAGATCTTTCAGGGTTGGATCCGTGTCACCGGAGTTGGCGCTGTTTCGGACCTGTAATTGGGTCTTTAGCGTTCGCAAAAGCGAACATTTGGATGCGGGCTCAGATAATTCAACTTGATGATGAAGTCATTAGAACCCAGAGACACGTTATAACCCATTTAAATTGATTTTACTGGTTACAGATATTTTCAGGGCGTTCTGAGTCAGCGTCCTGCAGCCCCACGAGACCCAGCTTCCAGCAGGGCGTCAATCTATCTGTGTAAAATCCTGTCATCACACAAAAGTCAAGTTTACACAAATTGCAACCATTCAAGGACGCCCCTCCCCCTTCCACAGCCTAACTTTGAACTTGGTTGTAGTTTAGTTTTCTCATAAATGAGACCGAAGTGCAGAACTCGACTCGTTCATGTAATCTCAAGTCTCTTGAGATTACACTGCCATCTTTTTTGCTGTTTTGTTACCGTTTCACATTCACATCAGGACGACTGAGTCATCATCTTACGAGACGTGCGGCCGTGTCATCACTCTGACTAGATAATGCCTTGAAGTGATGTGGATTTGTAAACTGAAGGTTTTTTTCTGTTGGCTGAAGATTCTAGAGGTGTTAATCATCTGAATCATTAAATCTGTTTCTGAGATTTCTCCTCCATAGAATATAAAAACACTTGTCACCCACGAGAGGGTTTTAAAGCATCTTTTTTTTTCCTCGTGGATCATGGTGCTTGTTGTAAAGGGGCACAGCAATCCGGCGAGAGCACGCCCACCCTCTGTCAATCAAAGTTGGCCGTGGCTACCGGCTACCGCGCAAAATAGTTTCACAATCAGCAGAAGCGCTTCACAGATCCATCCTATTTATTCCTTGGAAGGAAAAGTCCGCACTGACGGCGGTGCAAACAATCGCTTGGCTTGGCAGTGGAGCAGAAGACGCTGGGTCCGTAATCTGCAGTATACAAATAAATGATGAATGTTGTGCTAGTCACGGGAATGTTTCCACTCCACTTCAGATACTGCATCCTGTCATCATTTCAGTCATTACCACGGTAACAGGGTACAAACTAGCGGTGCCCATTGCACCAGCACAGTGACAGTACACACTTTTTACTACATCCAATTTTCTCATCAGTGTTATATGTTGTTTTATGATGGCAGCATCAAACTGTTGAATAAATGTTTTATTGTTTTCCATCTTCATAAACTCTAAAACCTTTGCTGTAATCTCACATGTGACTTTCACGTGGATGCAAAATGTCTTTGCATGGACTTTAGTAGCTGAGACATGCTCTTTTTAATTTAAGCGAGTCATTCTCAAACAGGAATCTGAAAATAGGCTGGGGTTTGGACGATATTTATGCTTTGTGGTTAGCTTGCTGCAGTTAAACAAAAGCCTACTTTGATCCTGTTCTGACAATAGGCTGGCAGACAAATAAATGAGCCAATGTTGGCAATAATCAGATTGTCATGACACTTGTTCGGTCCGTCAACAGCCCTGCGGCCTGTGGGGCCGGGCCAGCCACAGCCAACCTGGCGCGCCAGATGGTACGTTACACTAAACCATCTGTGAAGTCGTCATCGTGGAGTGTTTTGAGGAGGGCCAGCACTTCATTAAATACTTTCCAGGTGATTGGATGGCCAATCGATCTCCGTAAATCCTGGGTTAGCTTCAAGCACCCTTCAATCAAAACAACGGCGACTCAAATCAAACTCTTGCGGGATTTGAGTTGAGAGAAAAACAATAACATCTTCAACAAGGGGGAGAAAAACCCCCACAGTTTTTTGTTTCTTTCAGTGTTTCAGAGCTGTAATTGCTGGTAAGAAAGGGCTGCAGTACATCCAGGCTTGAGAAACCGTCTCTTAAATCTGGTTAGACCTGAAATCAATCAGCGGTTGTCAGCGCGGGGCGTTGATTGCTCCCAAACAACTGTTCCTTGATCAGAAACAAAAAGCTTTGAGCCTGGCAACACAGGTTCTCTGACTGTGAAGTTACTAATCTCACAATATTCTGTTAGACTTGCAGGGTATGGCTGCAGAAGCTTTTTTCGGGGGAGAAAAAAGCCTGTCAGATGTATAACACACCCCTGAAGCGCGGCAGTGTGCAACAATCATAGCAAATAAAAAAAGGTAGAAACAAGACATTTGTCTGCACGTATGATTTGACATGCCTTCTCCAGCGCAGCTGTTGAGAGAAATCTGTCAGTTCAAGTTGATGGCCGTCCGAGCAACATGCTTCGGTTTGTTGTCTCCACCTGCTGCACTCTTAATCTGTTTTTTTTACCTCCCCTGAAGCTCTGCTCATTGCATCCTATTCATAGGATTACCGGAGATGCAGGTGTTTCCATAGCAACCGCAGTGCAGGCAGCAACTGTGCCGTCGACTCGCGGGGCCTGATGGCAGTAATATGTGCTCAAGTGCTCGAATGCGGAAGTGTGAAATTCACGGAGGAAACGCAGAAAACACTTAACAATTGTGTCGACGTTCGTCTCTAAATGCATGACTCCTGGAGTACTGGTGTGTGTGTGTGTGTGTGTGCGTGTGCGTGTGCGCGTGTGTGCAGGGGTGTGTGTGTGTGTGTGTGTGTGTGAAGAGCTCTGCCATATGACCAGTTAGGACATTACAACTTGCCAGGATTATCCCTACGAATCTTAATCACTTCAGCAAAGAGGCAGCGTGACTGAATAGAGGTGTTTTTGTTGTGGTCTTGTTTCTTCTTCTTCCTCTTCTTCTTTGTAAGCCGAGGCGATCTGCTCCATGAAAATGCTGTAGAAGCATGCAGGGAATTAGCACAGTGACATGATCATCACGGACAGCAGCTTTGTGTTGTAACGGTTCGTACTGCAGCTGCTAAATACCGCCTGGGCTTTAATGAAGCCGTTGGTATTATTCTCTGTCTTCTCATTATGTCCGCTTTGATTGTTTTCCTTTGTGATTCCTTCAAGGAACACGCTGTGAAGATGAAGTATAAGGCATGCAGAGGTTTTCAGTTAAGATAGAGGATGAGTAGGAATCATGTTATTCTCTCCCTCTTTTTTTTTTTAACTGCTGAGACAGTGTGGTCAAAACATAATCTTAAATACTTGTATTCCACCATGAATGTCGGTGGTCTTGTTGGAAGTCTGTTTTGTCATCACTTTAGCGACTCAGCACTTTTGGTAAATGAAGACTTAAAGGGGACCTATTATGAAAAACATGTTGTTTCTTGCTTTAACATATATAAAGTGGTCTCCCCTCAGCCTGCCAACTCAGAGAAGGAGGAAAGCAACCAAATTCTGCAGTGTCTGTACAGCCGTCCGGATGAGCCATCCAGTGTGATGTGGCTTTACGAGCCGTTCAGATTCTGCTCCCTTTCGTTACGTAACCAAAATGCAAACTACGCCCACAACTAAACACCGTGTCCTAACTGCATACGAGAGTCCGACTATCGCGTCGCACTGCGTGACATCGGACACTCTCTGTCCATCTCCCTCCAGCAGCTGCCACTTTATTGAGGTTTTTGTAGTGAAATGAGGAGGAATCATAGAGATAACTTCTCATTTCAACTAACTGGATCAGCCGTTCCTCATCATGACTGTTTCCTACAGCACTTTCAACCCGGCTTTCAACGCGAGCGACAGAAAGAAAATAGAAGCAGGGCGTCCGACAAATGTTCATCTCAAAACGGCGCGCTGCGCAGCGCTGCGTCACTCACGGCCAGTTAGGACGGTCCAATAGAAAATAAAGCAATGGAATTGATTTTGTCGCTGACCCTCACTCGCATCGCATGCAGTTAGGACACGGTCTTCAGCCCAGAGCGATGCTTTTCCGCCCTCCCCTGCTACACGTCATTCAGGCAGCCAATCAGCACAGTGCCTCATCATCATAGCCTCCCCGCCCACTCAGAATGCTGCATAGAGAATGAGGTTAGAGAATGGGATGATAAAGACATGGCTCAGAGGCTGAATTTCTAATTTATTTAGAAAAAAACAATCAAAAGCTTGTTTTTAAGACATTCAAGGCCTGTTTATAATAGATACTACATGCCATAATAGGTCCCCTTTAAGAGAGCTTAATCATAATCTTACTTTAAAGATGAAATATGGCAGCCCGGACTAGTCTGAGGGCGAAGCTTAGCTCAGCAGCTACGTCCACCTGCTCACCGAGGTGAGCCAGATGACAGCCGGTTGCCCTCGCAACTGTCGGGTTCTAGCTCTGTCCTAGCAGCTTCCACTCGGACCTCTCCATGCTGATTAATCAGACCATTAGGTAATAACTAGTGGACCTCGTTAGCACACAGCTGAGCTATGCTAAGCCACAGCTAGCCAAGGGTCCACAGCATCTTCGTCGTCTGAACACGAAAGCATCCTGGACTGGATTCAGGGTCTAATAAACTAAATCAGGTCTTTATTACTGTATGTTTATTCATCCAAATTCGTTTAGTACATAGGTTGGATCTGATTTATCTTCATTTTGGCCATTTTGGTTATGAACAATTGTTCCCAGCTGCAACTTCTGCCCTTTACAGGCAAAACTACTTCAGAAGTTAGTTTGTGATTTTCACCCATGTAATCACTCAAGGGGACATGACTAAACCACGATTAAGAGAGTTGTGTTGGATTTGTCTTTAGCAGTACTACAGTAGCCTACTACTTGCAGTACCACTAATGCTGTTTGGGAGCTATTGTTAAAAAGAATACTGTACATAAATCCATGTTTATTTGCGTCCTGTAAAGATCTGATCCAATCACTGAAGATGCATTTGTGTGCACATCTTAATGCCAGGTGTGAAGAAGCGTGCAGTAAAGGTTTGGTGGAGTTTTTCCAGAGACTTTTTGTTGCCAGGTCTAAATGAAACCTGTAAACTACCAAAAGCAGTCACTGCAGGTAGATCTCACCCGAATATTAACCTCTGCAACGACTTATAAACAGTAGACAATAGAAAGGTCGAGACACGTGTTAGATATGTACGCTGTGATGGGATCCAGCCATCTCCACACCAATGAAGATGAAGTGAGTGAGGAAATTGGAGGGATGGAAAGCAGTGAAAAGATGCAATTCAAAAATTATGCTTACACTCTTTTTTGATCTATTGGCAAAAACTTGTAAATGAATCAATTACTTCTGTTTTCCAAACAAGAAGTGGCTTAACTTTTTCCCCATCTTTTCATGCTATGCCATCCTGTATGGTAACGGCTAAAATCTTATGCACCATCTGTTTGAGATGAGTCACAGAGAACCCAAGAATAGAATCAGCTGCCAAAAGTGGAAACATTAAGACAATAAACTGGTATAATGCATCCCGAGGCAGTCCAAAGCAAAATGGAGCGCTATAACGAATGAGCTCTTCTTTTTTTAATATATTGCATTTTGTTCCCTAGGCTACAATTTCCAAAAACTGCAGTGCATATTCTGTGTGAGAATGTTATTTGGAGGCAGCAGGGAAAAAGATATGAGTGGGGCATGTCGTCTCTCCCAGCGAGATGAATGAGGTGGAGTCTTCTCAACATGAGATGTTATCTGCACCCCACCAGCAGATTTACAGCTGGGGTGCTCTCAAAAAAGCAGAGATTAGATGGCCCACCTGCTGATAAGGAGTGAGAGCTAATGCAGGGTTCTAGCTCTCAGTTCTCTCTGAATATTTAGTTGAGGGGAATGACATTGCATTAACAACAGTGTATTTTGATCTCCAAGGGGATGCGTTCATATCTTAAATGTTTGACAAAGGCCCGATCCCTCAGCAGCTCATCGCCCATTAACACTGGAAGTCCTAGTCGTTGTGTTACTAGCCACAGCTCAGACATTAAACCGCTGTCTGCACCACCTCCATGTCCCAAAAGCACCACAACAACAGTAAGATTACTGGGTTGTTTGCTTCGTGGCTAATGTCTGAAATGTTGACTTAAGAGCAGGAAATATCAAAGTGCGCCAGATTTCCTTAAAAAAAACTGGACTATACTGTATATGCTTTTCTATGCTTTCTGACTAATCTAAAGTGTTGCAATGATGAATTCTTACCTTTTTACGTCATGAGCTCAAAAGAAATGTATGAGGTTGTAAATCCATGCAAAACAAGCATCCACTTGAGTTTGGGATTAGCTACGTCACAAGGTGGACATTACCTTGATTGGTCACAAAAAGACACAAAATGTTGATGTGCGTCATGATCTCGATGGTCCAGCCAATGGAAAACGGTAATAAAGCTAGTAATATAACAGTATAACTAGTCCTTAAAACTGAGATTGATCTGGGGAAAACTCCAAACAGAGAGTCCAAGACATCCAAAAATCACTGTGGAACCAACCATCACCATCTAAAGATAGCGTTTCATTAATACACTCAGCTCTGCTGCAAACATCCCTCCGTCATCTATACGGGGGTCTGCTGGAGACCATCCCAACTCTTTAGAGGCTAAAGGCAGTTGTAGACCCAATCATTATAAGTGATTAGCCTAGCATTCATGTTTTTGAATGTGGGAAGAAACTAGGTACTCCGGGTACTTCTGGCTGTGAAGCATCAGTACTAATCATCAAGCTGGCTTTCTGCCAAAGCCGTAAGCAATGAGAAAAACATGGCAATAGCTCACGTGTGGTGACCACCAAGACCCAACATTGATTTAAGTGTGTTGCAGCCCTCAATGTGAAGACAACTGGAGGGGAGTAGTTACCACTACCTCTAATCAGTGTTTCCCAGGGGTCTGTGAAAAGCTGGAGGCTGGAAAACAGAAATGGGATTCACTGGTAATGTTAAAATTCACTGTACCCCCACCTTTCACCCTCAATGAGCTGAGATAGGCTCCAGCAGATCCTTGAGACCCAAGTAGGAAGATGGGTTGGATGGATGGATGGATGGATGGATGGATGGATGGATGGATGGATGGATGGATGGATGGAAAAAAAAACTGACATTGTGATCTAAATACTGTAAACTTCCTGAAACTACAACAGCAAAATGACAAAACACCAAACAGAAGCCATAAAAAATAAACAAGAAAATCTCAGTCCCAAAAGAAGTTTCGATCTACTTTTATGGCCATCCCAACGGAGCTCTTTTGGTTGATGACTTTCATTCTCTTGAACGTGTGTGGCTGGAACTTGTTATTGTGGAAAACACACTTAATCTCCAAACGTTTTGTTTATCGGAGCTTGTTCCCCACTACTAACACAAGCAGTGTTTTTGGAAGTATGGTGGCTACCCTAGATGAGGAAAATATGTTTGGGCTAGGTTTTCTGACATTCACTTTAAACTTGATAGATCATGACAAAACATCCCTAAAGAGGTTATTTTTTTATGAATTGGCATACTGTATGGATTTAGCAGTTGGATGATAAAAAGACGACAACCAACTGGAACATAATTGTACTTGATTTAATTGGACTTCACTTACGTTTTTTTCTTTGTGTTTAAAGTGCTTTGAGATGACTTTCGTTGTGAATTGGCTCTTTTCAGATTGACTGGAACTGGTTTAATGCAAAATCAAAGAGCTGTTTTTCATCATCACCAGCATCACCAGTTCAGTAAATGAGTGTTATCTTCCAACAGAAACGAGTGAGGAGAGCAACAACAATGGCACACTCCAAAATAATCTATGTTAAATGCAACTGCTTTTCTCTAAGTTTGTCTTTATGCCTTCAGGTGTTCCGAAGATCTGATGCATATTATATTTAGAGGTAAATATTATATTGTCATTTTTCTTTTCCTTATTGGTTTCTGTATCTTCAGCTTCACACCAGCAGCGATAAAATGGCTTGAGAAAATCTAAAAGTCTGGATTTCTGCTAAACTGATGCACCATTTTCAGATGGATACCCCGGGGTCTTGTTTAAATTACTGTGGTATAAATGTCAGAAAATCAGAAAATCGCCTCACCCTTAATAGCTCCACCAGGCACTTCAAAGAGAACCGAGGAATATTAAAGAAGTATTTAAAAAATAGACGAGAAAAGTAGTGAATGATAA
Source organism: Cololabis saira (assembly GCF_033807715.1). Classification (NCBI taxonomy): domain Eukaryota; kingdom Metazoa; phylum Chordata; class Actinopteri; order Beloniformes; family Belonidae; genus Cololabis; species Cololabis saira. The sequence goes on from NC_084600.1 coordinate 30,268,521, forward strand.
GTGGACACATGTACAGCGATATTATGCGAGGTTATCTGCATGTCTGTCTGAAGACCCGAGCCATCTTACCTCATAAGTGTTTGATTCAGAACCTAAGAAAAAGCTTGTAAAGAAGTGTTTTTATTGGCTTTCTGGGAATGTTGGAGCCATGAATCAGAGTGGGGAAGGCCAGTGTGCGAAGGCAGCCGGGTTAACAGCTCGACTCGTCACTTAAAAGGCAGAGTCTGAAGGCCAGAGCTGCTTAGCGAAGAGATCCATTTGGAATCTATTTATCAGATGTCCACGGAGCAGCTCTTTAGTGATCTGAGTGGGTGGAAAATTGACCGAGAGGAAAATTCCACCCACCCTTACATGGCAGAGAAGAACATCACGTTCGGTGCACTCCTGGAGCCATTTTCTGATGAGCTGTAATTCTCTTTCATGTTGAGGGATACTGCGGCCCTCATCAATGTTATTCTCAGTTATTGCTCTTGTAGTTTGTCAAACAGAGGTGATTTGAATAGTTAAAACAACGATCAGGACGGCGAGTGTGGTTCCTACTCGTCCGAATTGTCTCTGAAACTCCTCTGGCCGTCTCTGAATTGAACTTAAAGTCCCTGGATCCGTTTATGGCTCCTTAGAGATGTGGAAGGTGGTGTTCAGAGGTTTGGCAGCCGGTGTCATACCAGCAAAGAAAAGCTCTCTATATTTTTATCCACTTTGGACAGAGGCGGACTTGGTTCGCTTGAGTTTGATTCTGATTCAGTTTGAAAGAAAAAAAATACAATCAAGAGAGTTTGACTTGTCCTTCGGTAGCCATGGGTGGCAGCAATTATATAAGACGCAGACCGCAAATGCTCTGACGTGACTCCATGTTGTTTATTTGAACAAAAGTTTATTTTGCTCTCTCTTCCAATCACGTCTTGGTTAGTTGTGGAAATCCGAACTAACTGTACGTTCAGGCAGCCCAATATCTCAGTGGCAACTTGGTTACCTTCAAAGTGAATGCCAAGAGCTTACCTCCACGAGTTCCTGATGATGTGAGGTGCTCTCGGTGTGACAGAGAGGGCGTTTTCCACAGAGCTCTTTGCACTGTCAATAGGTGTTGGGGTTAAAGTTTGGACAGTTTTGAAAGAGGCAGAAACTTAAGCCAAGAGGCCCAAACCTCCCTCTCTTCATTCACCTCCTGCAGCCCTTCCGGGAAATACCGAGTCAATCCCAAGCCGACTGAGAGACGGTGTGGCCAGTGTGTCCTGGGGTCCCCACCCATTTGGACAAGCCTAAGACTCCTCTTCAGGGTGGCATCCAGGCGGCTTCCTAACCAGATTTGGGAACCACCCCAACTGGCTCCTGTTAATGTGGAGGAGCAAGATATTATTCAGGCTCTGTTACGTAGGGGTCCCCACACCGGATAATTGTGTTCGGAATATTGATTTGGCATAGGTTGAATACCTTGCCTGACACAATCGTCGCCATTGATCTGGGTTTGGGGCAGCACAGACTCCCGAGTGGCCACAGCAACAGGGGCAATATGGGATTTAATATCCTGCCCATGGATGCTTTGGCACATGACGGGACTGAGGATCTATCTGGTGACCTTCTGGTTGGAGTACAACCTGCTCTACCTGCAAAGCACCAAGTACTCAAAATACTAGTTCAAATCAATAACAAGAATATAAGCCCACACATGTATAGAACTTGCAGAGTAAGTTGAATTTATAGCTTTTGAGCTCGAAGCACGATCATTTTGTGCAGCAGACCCGGCGCTTGTGCTGATTTGAACTGTATGTGTTTTATGATTTTGCTCTCATCTGGTGCTATGTGCCATATCTTTACACACAGAGTGACCGAAGATGTCCTTGGTTTTTGATTGTTTCTCGCATTTTATGGGTTTTTTATTGAGATATTATAAGTAAGTGGCAGCCATTGATTGTCTTCAGCAAATCGGCCGTCGCAACATGGGGTGCTGCATTAATCCGTGGCATTTTAGCCAATAGTACAGGAAAAAAATATATTTTTGAGGTTAAACGCAAGCATTTTAGAAAATGCCACTGGCTTGCTGTTAATCAATTTGTTGTTTGGGGTGACGGTGCCCTTTTTCAGATTTTATGCATGCTCCATGTTTAAAGGACATGTTCCTTTTTTTATTTGCGCTCAATATGATGTCCCTTAGCTCATGGAGATGACTGACTGAGCTTGAGATGTGATCAATCAGTGCATGCAAGTTGTGTACAAGACCACAAACATGTTCCCTGTACACATATTTAATTCTTTTTTTTTTCAATTTTGCAATAATCAGAACCTTTTTCCGTGATGAAATAAACAGCAAAGGAGCCGTGAAGGTCCATCATCCCAGGACAACATGCCCCAAAGGCTCTCGCTGCTTCATCGACACACTTAACATATTAATTTGAGCACAGGAGACGGCGCAGCCATGTGCTGCAGTCGAATGTTTTAATTATGGAGCAGCCTAGTTCCCATTCGAACCAGTCTACATCACGTAGTCTCCTCTCATCAGGACAATGTCATGTTCTCTTCCGCTCTAAGTGCACTTCCATGTTCATTTACGCTCTCTTGGTGCCTGTGAGATTCGTCCACATTATTCGTTTATAAAACAATCAAGTGCAGCATGATGACTAACATGTCATTCACAGCCAGATGATGACTTTCTAATTAAAATGTGTGGGTGGGATGTTGGAGAAGAGAAAGACCCAGCAGATGATTATCAACCCTTCTCTGATCTTTTGTGCTAGAGGAGCGGTTAAAATCTTTGATTCACCGTTTCTTACTCACATTCCACCATCTTCCATTAATGCTGTTTCTTTAATAATGCATTTGATGGTGCGCTGTTTTTTTTTTTTTATGTATCTTTGCATTTGATTTCCATTTTGATTCATTTAGTGTTTCATGCTGCCTGCAAAAAAAAAAAAAAAACCCCTGCAGAGTTCTGTTGAGCTGCTCACACAAGGAAATGAAAAGCTTTTCTGAAGGTGACACCGGCTTCGGTTTGTGGGAAATCAGGAGTGAAACTGCTCTGATGTTGATGTGTGTTCAGGGCTCCTCAAAGGAATATGGTTCTCAAACATGAAAACGGGAGAAAGGGGAAATGTTAGGAACATAACGGGTGTCTAAGCTGGAGAGTGCAATGGGAAAGACTATTATAAACTATTTACCATTTCATTGGCTCTTTGATTAGGGTTAGGTCTTTTTTCTTGGTTACATTCCAAGCTGCTTTGCCAGGTTTGCAGCATGTTGGATGATGATGCTGGTCTACGAATTAAAAACTGAAACAAGAGGCAGACTTACTTTGGCTTTGTGTCTGGTGGAAACCGTGTGTTTGGCATCTGTAGTCACTTATAACGTTGAGTAAATGATCCCCTAAACAGGCATGGACGCAGCCATCTCTGCACCTGCTACTGACGTGTACACATTTGAGGGACATTTCCCTTTTCAAGCACTTAAGGTTTGTGGTTTATTTTGCTGCTGACAGATTTATTGTGTCCTCTACCACGTCTGGACGATGTGGGCTAAAAATAATAAGATGATTCTTTGTGCATTTAAATTAGTTTGATATCACAGAAGAAACTTTCTGAACATACAGTTTCTTAGTCAAGCCTCATTATAGGTGGTCAAAGCTTTTATGGTGAACCAGCAACATAAGAGCGCTGCAGTGGGGGATCCCAAACTTTTACTCCTGTCAACCTCCCCAGAAATGCGACTGCACATCAGGTCAACGCAGACAGCAACAAATGTGATTGATCCGCTAAATCGCACTCTGTTTTTAAATTCAAGTTAGTTAGACTTTGGTATTGTGTGAGTGCAGCAGAGAAAGAGGAAGGTTTATAATCTCCAGGGATCTCCAGAAATATCCCGGAGTGTTGAATTTGTGACTTTGACAACAAATCGAATGGCTTCCAGTGCAGGTTCAGCAGGTAAGACGGGTGAACCCATTCGTTTGACAACAACTCAGAGCCAACACTTCAGTATCAGGATGCACAGATGCTCCTTCACAGTCCAGGGGTCCACCATCTGTAGGCATCCTTTCAGTCTTGCTGTTTTGATTACAGCCTCTGTCTGCAAGTTGGAAAACTGAATAGACACCCGAGTCCCAAATATGTTCCTCCAGACAAGTCTTGCTGAAACACATGGTGCTTAATTCTCTGCGTTCCAGGTTCTTCCATTTAAAGTACCAGCGATCTCCATGACAGTTTAGAGAAAAAATTATTTAAACTTTCTCCTCCACTCACATTTAATTCTACTTGATTTCAACATCTCTTCAGCCCATCTGGGACTGGGAAGTATTTATGCATTAAAGACTCAGTCAGCTGCTCCCACATGTAAACAGCTTCTACGTTGCCGTGGTTACTCGTCATAACAGATGTTGAAAAGTGGCAGAATTACCAGCAGCAATCCTTTAAGTAGCACAGCATCCAATCCATTTAAAAAAAAAGTTTAAAAAATGAGCATTTTAATGGAAAAAAGCCCAGAGGAAAACATGATGAGATTTCCAAGAAAAGACACAACCTGACCAAAACTGCTGTCACACGCCATCAGTATGTTGCCACTCTAGAAAATTACTATAGTCATTTTAAATGACAGTTCTGAAAGACTTGTTTCGTCTTTATTCATTGTTTAATGGATGTTTAAGTATTCAGCTTGGATATCAACCACACATTCATGGGCGTTGATTCTGACTGCAGGGGAGTAAAATGTTACCAAATGGCACTGAAGCAGTGATGCACCAGCAGGGTTTTACTTTACTTACATGCCTTCATTTTCTCTCATAATATCTATCTGCATATATCCCGAAGTGGAAAATAGGCTGTAATACATCCACCGGTTTAGGACACTAATGAAAGTTTATTAAGGTAGTTAATAACCAGGCTTTTTACATCTAGGCTTGAGCTGGTTCATGCTGATATGAGCTTTGTTCTGAAATGTCACCTTTTTGTGCTCATTGTTTTAACAAGCTTGTCACACTTGTTTGTAAATTAGCAAGGTTTCAGGATGTTGCTAACAAAAGTAGACGGCCACATTGGTGGCATTTCTGATGTGCAAGCCCCCGCTACCCTTAACGCAGGGTGAGGGTAACTGCATAGTTTTAGGATGGCCATCGGAGTCAGCAGAGTGGGATGAAACGGCATCACTTAAAGCAGATATTTAATTGCTTGCCACGTTTGAGTTAGCTGTAATTTTTGTTGTTGTTGTCTTTATTTTCAGAGCCTAATCTACTTCTATCAGGAATTAAACCCAATTAGAAAAGGATTTCTGTCCCACATTTGGCCCATACCTGAAGTTTTTGGATGTGGCTGCCTGGGCTGGTTGCCACGTATGTACCAAACATGACCCAATTCTTAATTTTCTTTGGGTTTGAGGGCCATACCTGACCCTCAAAACACTTGTTATATCCCATGTGAGAACTATAACCCTGAAATTTGGGCCAAATCTGGCTCATACATCTGATACCAAAACCAAGGTTTTAAGGGGTTCATGAATTCTGGGACATTTCGGATCCAAGTAGTAATGCCAGTAGTGTAACTGAGCCATACGTGCCAAAATCAACCCAGAACCAAAGGTCAACGCTATCTGTGAGGGGCTTTAAGGTTCATTCTGACATCACAAGAGCCGGTTTTGGCAGCCCAGGATCAGAATGCTGAGGCCCATGGCTCTGGCTGCTACCCAAAACGAATTGCACTCAACCCATACGACCTATTCTGCATCCCATGGGTAGAGGCCAGCCCCATCCCCAGGCCTGGCTCCAGGGTGGTGCCCTGGTATTCCCAGTCTAGGCAAAGTAAATAGAGCTCCTAATCTTCCACTATCCATATGAGACAATTGAATCATGTTTTTTCGGGCTGATTCCAAGGACAATTTCCTTGGGAAGTCCTACCAGGGACAATGGCCTAAGAAAACATAGCTGCTGTGATTATTGGTGCATGCACATCCCTGCACCCTGATAACTGCCCCAAGGTGGTGATTCAAGAGGGGGTCAATCTGATTAGTTTTAGTGGGAATGGAGATAGCTGTGTCTGATACAGTTGACAGTGGAACTATTTTTCTGGTTCTCTGAACTGAGCTTGATTCAAATGAGGCCAATCTAACATCCTGCTGCACACCTCTGATGATAGGGCAGAAGTTTAGAGCAGGGTATGTATTTATTTCTCTCAGTCTTAAAATGTTAAGAACAATTTTTATCAATGTAGGAGCCACTAAACAGAAATACCATAATTAATGTATCCCGTGTCCATTTTCATGTTGCCCTTTTCCAGATAGAGCACTACAGTAGAGCTTTTTCTTGGTGATCAAAGAGGAAAAAGTTTTTTGGGGACAGGACAAAGAAAATTCATGTAAAAATAAGAACTTGGTCTATGAAATTGTAAAAAAAAAAAATGTGTTTTGGTTGTTTCAAGTGTGTGTGCGCGTGCGCGCGTGTGTGTGTGGCATGTTTATGTCACCAGTTAGGAGGGTCGGACCATTTTAAGATCCCACATGTTTTTTATTTATTTTTTCATATCATACATCCGTAATTGGTCCAGTGGGTTGCCATAGAAACCACTATATGTCAGATTAATTTCTGACAGCGGTCGCAGTCAAAATAAATGGCTCTGGGAATTGGGGCGTGTTCCACATAGCGGAGGAGTCGGGTAAATTTAGCTGCCCTGAGCGGAGAGGAGCGGCAGGAGCCTGAAACTCAAACTAGAGAAAGATAGCAACGTCCCAGGTCCCTTGCTGGACAAAAAAAGGTTACTCGAAGTCTTAGAGGTTCAAAAAAAGGTACATCTTCACCACACATTGACTCGACCATCTGTCAGCTAACGGGGGGAGAAATATACCAAGATTATTCTCTGCAAGGACGACAGATTGTACTTTTACTTCTGGAACTCTTATCAGTTGAGGAGAAAAAAGGTCCTTTTATCTGTAAAACAAACTTGAAAAATATAAAAACACAGTCATAACTCTAATGTTAGTTTTTTTTTTCTTCTGTGGGTGGTCATTGAGGAACAGCATTTCATTTCTATTCAGATTCAGCTCATTTGTATCAATACACAGTAGCTCTGATTCACAGCGAAACAGAAACTTCAGATCACATTATGCAATGGTTTCCCTGTAACGTAGGTGCTGGGTCTGTCCACAGCAGACGACCAGCAGCGGTTCCCTCAGATGTCCAGGTCCATTCAGGAGCTTTAACTCCTGACACATTCAAATCAGCAGGAAAGAATTTCATCCGACCATCTTTCCAAGTACCAAAACTGATGATTATAGTTTTGTGAATGATGCGTGTCATTGGAAAAAACCCTAAACTCAATGTAGCCACAAAGGGAAAATAAAACTGCCCATTTCCAATGACAATTTAGGAGTGCACAGATTAAGTAAGCCTTACTTCACACTACCTGCCGAAGTGACTTGTATCCAGGTTTCTTTTCCCGCTCTTTGGAGGGCTGTGTGGAGGCAAAACTTCGGAGCGACTGTAGTTAAGAGGGTGTTTTTTCCTCTAAAGGCTCATAAAGAGTGCACGATGTACGATCATCGACTTTGATCTGATTCATGTTGGGTAGAACATCAAGAACGGTATGTAGACTCAACCACATACAATGATGACACCTGGGGTCGTAGACTACTGATGCGCAGGGATGTTGGGGTGTGTCATCAGCATGTCAACATACAAACAAAACGTGAAAATTATTCACTCTGTTGTGGCTTTTATCCGTGCCAACGATCCTTTAAAGAGTGTCCGGTGATGGAGAATGTCTCCTGGTCATGATACGGGAGAAGAGGCTGTGATGTGGTCCAGACTGCAGATGCAAAGCTGGTGTGAGATATCTTGCACTGTTGTGGTTGTGTTCACTTCTGTAAATACATCATGTTATGTGCATTTTAATTGGCTCGTTAGTGGACAGTTTTCTAAGATATAATAATAATAACAATAATAATGACTTGGATTTATATAGCGCCCTTCTAGGCACCCAGAGCGCTTTACAGAAATCATTAGCCAGAAATCATACCATCATACTGAATTAGCAGAAATCATATCTGGCTCTGAGGGGGAAACCAGGCAGTCTTTGGTCACAGGACCGGAGTGAAGAAGCTGCTGCATAAGTCTAAGGCTGAAAAGTCCTGAGAAGTCCTGCAGCTCTCAGCCTGTTTACCTGCCCTGAGGCTCAGCGTTCATCGCTGATCTAACAGGTCACCACGCCCGCTCCTCCCACGCCTCCGCAGCCAGTATCGCCAGCCTTCTGCTCACCGGTCCTAACACTAGAACTCCCAGCATTCCTCAGTTCTCTTCACCATGGACTGCACCTGTACCTTACTCACCTTCATCCGTTTCACCTGGTCTCATGTCTACTTTCTTGCACAATCCCCAGCTCTCCGTGTAGGACTGTTTGGTCCGCATGATTACACCTGTGTCTCTGCCTGAGTCTTACCGCATGTGGGATTAATATTATTAAACCTGACACAGATGTCCACTTCTGCATGTGTCCAAGGAAACGTAGCATCTTCTACCTCTGAACACTGCAATGTTCTTTCACGTCTACTGAAGATGAGGGATGTCAAGTCCATGAATTACAAAAGCTTCGATCTGTTAATGAGAACGAAGGTTCACGTCCTCGATCGGAGAAGGCTTAGGAGCATTCGGGCAGCTGGACTCGTGCTTGGCGTCAGTGCAATAACGTTTTACTGCCTGGTAGTTTTCCTTTTGCTGTTTTGCATTTCTCAGCGGCATGCAGAACAAAATCAATCTCCTTTTGTCTTTTCAAATAAAGCTGAGAGTCTTTCTCATCATCTGGAGCTCAGTGTCATCAACAACACCTGCGACCGCGTCCAGTCTGGACTGTTTGCGTCCTGCCTCTGTCAACTTGTTTGCTTCACAAATATGATGGTTTTTTTGCTGTTGATCCAGATGATGCCTGACGGGTATCCTATGCACACGTGTGCTGTTTCAATTGTTTCTTGCTTTTGCAAGAGAACAAGCTCGTGATTTATTACTGACGTATTCCTGCAGACAGACTCCTCCCAGTATCCTGAATCTTTCCCCTGGTTCTGTTGCAGAACAGTGGCTGTTATCTCCTCTAAAAAACACCCAACTTTCAGTGTGAAGGGTTATAATCACGTAGTTTAAACCCTTAGGAGAATGTTATCCGTGTTTGCAGTAAAGTGCTTGAAGAAACACTTCTGTACGCACCCCTGACACTGCCGCCGCCACACATCCGTGACCTGTGGCTCTTCGTTTCGTTTTGTTTTACATCAAATAAATTATTGCTGTTGTTGTTACAAAGCAGAGCAGAAAGTGAAAGCGAAGCTGAGGGGTAAATGTCCTTCGTCTGTGGCTAAACTGATGTCCTGGCTGAGCTCCGGTGGACTTCGCACCGCCAACCGCGAGCACTCCTGAAGCCTTGGCTGCTTTTGCTGCATAAGTCTGACCCCCTGGGAACCTTTCTTTGTTTCTGCGGTTGACAGAAGGCAATAGACTCTCCCGGTGAAGCACACAAGCTCTCTCAGCTCTCCTCTCCCATGACAAAGCTCAGGGCCACGCAGGGGCCGCCATCGCCAAAATCAAAGCAACGCGCCATCATGTAAATATTTCGACGACACGCACGTAGTTGCACATACACTCCACTACTAGTGCAAACAAATGTGCTGAGTCATGCACACCAACACAAAGCTAAGAAAAACCCAGAAAGCCGCCACTCAGAGCAGCGCCCTGCAACACGCCTCCCACACGTGACCACAGACATGCAGCACGCAGCGACTGGAAGCATTTGGGGAGTTCCAGGGTGTTTGTTTGTTCCTTCTTTTCTCTTCTTCAAGATCTTTTGCAGGCGATGCAAAACTAAAGCAACGAGTCACTGCCATCATCGGCTCCTTTTATTCTAATTGTAATTTATTTTTCTCTCAAACAAACTTTAGGAGCGTTTTTGGAGAATATGAAATCAATATCCCATTTTGTCCTTTGCCATGAGTTAAAATTCGAGCCGATAAACTTTCAGCAGCGGGTGTAAAAAATTTTTATTTTTTCCTCACCGAGCCTTCGCTTTCAGCCTTCCTTTCCCTGAACCTTCAAGTGCCCTCTCACAGCAGCTGTGGTTTGCAGGAAGAAGATGAAATGAAAAATCAAACTCTTTTCAAATTTATTCACTTAGTTCACGCAGTTCACGGGCCTCCCGCACACATCACTTTATTTTCCAAGTTTTTAATCTTATTCTGTCTAACAAATCTGGCCTGCACAAACCTGTGTGGAAGATTAAGTCCTCGTGGCTTTTGGAATAATCTTCAATTAGATTCGAACAGAAGAGCTTGCTGGTTGCTCGTTGCAGAGAAATGAATAACTCGAGAATAATGTCACTGAAGGAATTTCAGGCAGGAAACTGTCTGAGTGTCGACTCACTCTTGTTGTGAGGAGTTGTATCGATCTGTATTTATTTACAGAGCTGTAGTGGCCACTATCATGATAGGAGCTGACTCTGCCAACTCCAGATTAATACAAAATCTACTGATCCAATCATCATTTCAGTAGCGACATCTAAAACGAGGGCGGGGCCACCTGGGTCCTGAGCTCAAGATGTTGCCCCGACCACCCTGGCTGCAGCCCCCCGTAACCCCACCCAGTCTGGCCCCAGTCACAGGCTATCGCTGAGGCCGTCGATGTGTCGCATGTCAATCAAGACTAGGGGTGGGTATTGGGAAGGACCTCACGATACGATACGCATCACGATACTTGAGCCACGATACGATACACATTGCGATATCCCGATTATGCGATATCCCGATTATTATATTCTACATAGTTCACCGAAAAATTTAAAAATGCATTACACATCTTAAAATCCAAGTTGTATAAATGTACATCAGATGATAGTGATGGATCTTAAACTCCGAGTTGCACGTTCATCAGATTATAGTGACAATTCATGGGACAAACTGAGTCAAAACAATGTTTTATTATAACTATACAAGCTAAAGTTACAACATATTTGTATATGTTTTTCATATTATTTACATCATATGAAATTAACATTAAATTTAGTATGAGGTTGCTTTAATTATGTGGCAAATGATAATAAACACAAGAAAGATGGGTACTAAAACCAAGGACAGGCACAGTGATCAGTCAGTATAGATATAAATCCATAAATAAATAAACCTCTGTCCATTATTTTTCATTTTTTAAGGACAGGCAATTGTGTTATATAAAAAATAAATTATAAAATGAAATAAAACGTGAAATAAAACCTGAGCTCAGTGCAGGGCCCTCCCAGGGTTGGTAGAGAGTGGTAATGCCCAGGACTGTCACTTAGGTAGGAGCACTGGGTGATATAATGGGGAAAAAATCGGGGATAAAAAAATAAATAAATTAAAAAAAAAAAAATCGATATTCAAATTTTGAATATCGATATTGAATCGGCTGGAAAAGTATCGCGATATATTGCCATATCGATATTTTTGTCCACCCCTAATCAAGACAGCTACCAACAGATATCTCAGCATGTTAAAACTGGAACCTTCAGAGGAATCTACAGTCAATGACAGTAAGGACTTCACAGACGTCACTGTGCGCTGTATTGTCTCTTCAGCCAAGACTGAAACTTCAACCTTCTCTGGTGATGCTCCATCAGATCAGTCATGATTTTGTTGGTTAGATATGCCTGTTTAGCTCAGGTTTTTGAAGGTTTCCTTCCACGTTGAAGCTTTCCTCTTTGTCTTAAAACTTTGGGTCTATTGTACAACTCAGAAAAGTAGCATCCTGCCAAAAACCAACATCTCCGCCGTTTTCACTTAGGTCTGTCGAGTTCTGTCCCCGTCACTGAGTTTTTGCTTGAACCAGCCCAGGGACAGCATGCGTGTCCTTGCAGCTCAGTGCAGGAACCGACTCCCCCGTGCTCCTTCTGAAACCTCTTCGACGCTGCTAAACTAAACAAATACATTTGCTCTCTCTATCTTGATGTTTGCTTATCATGTAAACATTAACCCAGAAGTGTTGCTGATTTCATCAAATAAACATCATACTGAAAGTCACTGAGTTGCTCTGACCCTCTGGACGTCCACCTGGATAGGTTGCAAGTTGTTTCTTGAAGGATAATAGCACCAGCTTTGCCTCGACTAATGAAACTGAAACAAAAGATTAGTCATGTGGTCCAATGCTGATTACATATTCAGCAACAATTTTTTGGATTGTCCTTAGTGATTTCCTGTCTAGGACAGGACAAGAGCGGCACTTTCTCACATTCGGTGCAGCAGAGGATCATTTGAAGTCGGTCAGAGTTGTTTACGCCTTTAGAAACAATCAGAGCTGAAAACAACATTAACAAACCAGGAAGAAGGAAGAGTTTTAGGCCATGGATGTGCTCCGGGTGCCTGATGATTTTTATTTTATTTTTTTTCATAAGCGGTCGTGGAATCTCACATCTCGGTAACCGTCTCTTCTGTTGAAATATAAACACAACGCGCTACATCTGAGCGTTTCTGCTCTGTTGGTCTGCTTGGAATTCAGGAGAATATTCGGAAAAGTCGATTTGCAGAAAGTTAAGCCGTCCCCAAAAAGCAAGCTGCACAGCGACCGTTGTTTACTGGAATCTCCCTGTGAAACTGAGCAGCCAGATAGTGCGTTGCTTTTTCTGCCTTGTTGATAGCAGCGGTCAGCAGAGACAGCCGGAGCTGGCACTCTTGGCTGCTAACAACAGATTGAGGAGATGAGGGAGGAAGTGAAGCAGTTGGCTTCCCGGGTAAAAGAGGACACTCCTTGTTAAATTGTTGCTTCAGGGAGTCACTTGCTGCATCCTTGGCAGTGGACTGTGTCTGTGCTTGTTTTTGACATTTTTATGCATATATTATATTTAAAAAGTGCTGCAGAATCCCAGCTCACTTCTAAAAACTCTGCAGTAAAAAACTTTCTGTTCAGTTTGACACTTTTTTTTCTTTTTTTAAAGTCAAAAATAGCAGCAATTTACTCTCTCGCCTCCTGTTGTCCTCACTTCAAAAATAACCCGCCCTCATTAATTTATAAATTAAAGCATTTTCATTTATTTTCCTCATCTATTTTTCATGAAAAAAACAGCCTCATGATTTATCAGAAACTGTGTGAATTTCAGAAATTAAAGTCAAACGTCAGTTAAAAAGAATAAAACAAATGAAATGCAAGAAATAAAGGTTACAGTGCATTGTGGGAGATTACTGAAATGCAGCAGTAAAAAAAAAAAGGTTTTCAATCTTGACTGAAACCAAATGAGTTTCAGCAGCACTGATGCATTCTGGGTAAGTTAGTTCCACAGGTGAGGAGCATAAAAACTGAATGCTGCCTCACCGTGTTTGGTGGGTACAGAAAGTAGGCATGACCCTGACAACTTGAGGGTTCTGGCTGGTTCATCGTAGACCAGGAGATCAGAGATGTATTTTGGTCCGAGACCATTCAGGGATTTATAAATCAACAGCAGGATTTTAACATCTGTTCTGGGACAGAAGCCAGTGTAAAGATCTAAGAACTGGAGTTATATGGTCCACTCTCTTGGTCTCAGAGTAGGGACTCGGGTATCTTGGTCTAAGTGAGGACTCTGGCAGCAGTGTTCTGGACAAACTGCTGCTGGTTGATGGAGGTTCTAGAGAGACCAGTGAGAACAGCATTACAGTACTGCAGTCTACTGGAGATAAAAGCTGGACACATTTTTCTAAGTCCTGCTGAAACATCAGTCCTTTAATCCTCCATATCTTCTAAAGGTGATTATGGAGTCACTACTGTCCAGAACCACTCCCAGATTTCTGGCTTGGCCTTTGGTTTTTAGCTTCACTCCTTGAATCTGAGTGCTGACATTTAATCATGCTTCCTTGACTCCAAACATTAGTATTTATTATTATCTATTATGTTCTGTCTTCATTTAACTGAAGAACATTCTGGCACATCCACTCTATAATCTGATCAATGCATTTGATTAATGTTATCTCCTGGTGAGATGGTTGTATAGATTTGTGCATCATCTGCGTAGTTATGGTAACACTTTTTTTTTTTTTTTCATGATTTGAGCGAGAGGGAGCATATAGATGTTAAACAACAGAGGCCCCAGAAATGAACTGTGAGGAATTCCACATGTTGTTTTTGTTAGCTACGAATTTTAGTTACTTAAAGACACAAAATAGTCCCTGTCTTTTAGATAGGACTCTAACCAGGCAAGTGCTGTGCCAGAAAGTGTCACCCAGCACTTCAACCGGTCTATCAATATGCTATCATCGACCGTGTCAAATGCACCTCTGAGATCAAGTAATACGAACACTGAAATGTTGCCACTGTCAGTACCGGAGCGGATGCCATTAAGGACCTTTACTAGAGCTGTCTCGGTGCTGTGATGTGGCCAGAAAACAAACTGGAAGATCTCACAACAGTCATTCAGTGTCAGAAGGTGGTACAGCTGTTAAAAAACTTCTTTTTCTATGATTTTACTGAGAAAGGGGAGGTTTGATACAGGCCAAAGCTGTTCATGAGTGGCCTGTCTAGACTGTTCTTTTTTAAAAGTGACTCAATAACAGCCGTCTTTAGGCATTGAGGGAACACTCTTAAAAAACCCTGTTGGCAGAGAATCAAAGCAGCAAGTGGTGCTAAGATCCTTTTCAGCGCTCCCATCTCCAAGCTGAGTTAAGAGAAGAGCACTGACTGGAATCATGGGTAGCCACTGCCACCATGACATTTAAATTACTCAAATTATCTTCAAGCTCAAGTCGCATGAGACACACAATGCTAGCGCCGCACCACCTGCTGAGAATCGACAACGTTGTAGTCAATAGTGGTGGCAATTATAGAGTATCTCTGCATCAACCTGGCGCACAGGGACGCAGAACACGGTATGTGGCGGGTCAGAAGCATCCTAGAGAGGTTTGTCCGCTTGCTGCGTTGAAAATGCATTTTACGTCAATTTGGCGCTCAACCCCTGCTAAAATACACTAATTTACACACAGCAGATCAAGCTGGCAGGAAGTCAGATGTAAGAGTGGGTATAGACTCCAGTGGGCCGCCGTAAGTCTTTAAATGAGCACCCAACCATGCAACGAATCCTATGGGAATCCTGCTGAGGACCCTTGGACACGTGCTTACTTAAACTCTCCCAGCAAGACTTGAGGTCACGATGAAGACAACAGGATGGTCATAAAAGGGTTTTAACCGGACCGCGGTTTTCTTACCAGCCTTCACACCCTGATTTGAATTGAATTGAATAATTATTTTGTTTTGAATTATTTTTTGACTTCAGATATTTAGTTTTGTGCTTGTAATTCATCTTTATATCCCCCCCCCCCCCCCCCCGTGTTGGCAGTGGTGTGCTTGTATGTACCCAATTCTCTGGAGGAATACAATTCTGAGAATATCAAGTTGCTGCAGTTGCAAAGAAGACTCAAACAGGATCATCAGTGATTTTGAGAAATGGACTAAAGTCGTCCTCCGGATTTCACAAGAATGCAGTTTGTCAGTTGTTATGGGGTCTTTCTACACTCAGTAAAAATCCACCTGCAAAAGACTCTGGATCTCATGTGCATCATCAGATGTATTTAGTTCTCTTGGGAACGGGACTCAGCCTAGTTTTTGATGCTTGTCTCCATTTTTCAAGGACAACATATTTTTCCATGCCAGCAGCGGCGGGCTGCAGCAATCCCCCTGTTCTTTCACCGACTGCTCCATCCGTACGTCCCCCTCTGTTCTCGTCTCTTATCACCGCAGCTGTCTTATCTCCCGCCACCTTGTGTACATATATTATTTAACGATCTGAGGAGCGAAAAATGCTATAATAGAGTATCTCTGCATCAACCCGGAGCACCGGGACATGTTATTTTTACAATGCTCATATGATTTAATAATATATGTGTTAGCGGCACGTGCACTGCTGGATGTGGAGGTGGGTGGGGGTGCAGGTGGGAGTCATCAGTATGCCAAGCGTGTCATTAGGATGACACCATTCACTGACGGATTGTGGCTTTCGGACAAATTTCGCCACCGAGGTCTTGCAGTGGAATGGAAATGTGGTGCAGGGATCTGATTTGTTTCCCAGTCTCCGATTCCTGCATCCCCGTCTGTTAATTTCTCTTCACGCTGGGTCTTTTCATTAAGATCTCTGAGACAAGAGAGCAGGAGCAGCTTTCCAGCTGGATTTCTGAATTGTGTTCCTCTTGATCAGTCCAATGGATGCTTCAGCATCTCCACAGACGAATGTCTCACTTCCCTCTTCTCTTGTTTGTACATCAATAATCCATCATATCTCTTTTATTAGCCATGGCCAAGACTCACAATGACTCTGCAATTTTCAGCAAAATTCAAATTTTTCAGTACTTACAGCTGTTTATTTTTAAACAGAAAATACAAACACACCAGTAATGTGCAGTGGGGACCTTTGGGATATGTCCATCACTTCATGTCCATCACAAAGGAGTTCATGTTTGAACCGGCACAGCTTTGAAATGTCAGCTCAGCGGGTCCCCCTACAGGTGTGGAGGCACAGCTGCTCTCGCCAAGCTGTTGCAGGTTTATTTGTGTTTGGTTTCTTTGGTTTTCTACTCCATTATTATTTTCTTGAGTCTCCTGGTCGCCTCTGTCGTGATGTCACCTGTAGCTCTGTGAAATAGTTTCATCGTTGTTTTTATAGGACATAGTGCCGTAAAACTGTACACAGTTGTCCCAGCAGGACCCAGAAAGATATGCAGAAACTGTGCAAAAAATGACTCTGGCTGGATTTTATCCACTTTAGGGATGAGACACCAACAGACATCAATGATGGGAAATTGAAAGTGATATTCTGACATGTACAAAAGTCCTTTTTACTGCGTTAACACATCACTTTTAATTGCTTTTGGAGGAATTTTTGATTACTCTTAGGAATCGTCATTGACTTCTCACGGTCCCCCATCTGCGCTACTGACAAACCCCCCCCCCGCCCGGCGTAACTTTGTTGTGCTACTACTGCTTATTGCTTTTATGTTGCACATCAACAACAATGAAAACAGTTTGCAGAACGTCGAGTGACTAAAACGTTGGAGAAGGTGACGGCGCAGGAGAAAAATGAAAGTGACTGACGATAAGATCAAACAAAGGTGAGTCTCTGACAGTATCCTAAAAGTGACTCAACCAAGACTAAACCAAAATGCAGAAGCAGTGTGAGGAGAGAAATGCACAAATGCTTGATCGGTGAAGTCGCTGGTATCTCATTGGTTGGTAGCCAGTCTAAGCACCTTTGCTGCCATAACATGATGTCATTTTCTTTTAATATCCCTCTCATTCAGGAATTTTGGCCAATCTTTTTCACAACGCTGCATCATTTCATCGAAACAGAAATATATTTGTGGCAAACCTGTGTGCCGTGCACTCTATTGGCCGTGGAAATGCAGACTTTCTGCGCCTTGTCGCAACTACCGCGCCTCAGCTACCGCGCCTTAGCTACCGCACCTCAGCTACCGCGCCTTAGCTACCGCACCTTAGCTACCGCACCTCAGCTACCGCGCCTTAGCTACCGCACCTCAGCTACCGCGCCTCAGCTACCGCACCTCAGCTACCGCGCCTTAGTTACCGCACCTCAGCTACCGCGCCTTAGCTACCGCACCTCAGCTACCGCGCCTTAGCTACCGCACCTCAGCTACCGCGCCTCAGCTACCGCGCCTTAGCTACCGCACCTTAGCTACCGCTCCTTAGCTACCGCACCTTAGCTACCGCTCCTTAGCTACCGCATCTTAGCTACCGCACCTCAGCTACCGCGCCGCCCGGCAGCAGGAGAAGAATTAGAGAAGTCAGCATCAAAGTGTTGGGATAAGGAGGCTGTATAGCGCCGTGCTCTCAGAACGCCGTGTGTTGTTGTTCACCATTGCAGAAAAAATAAAGCTTCTGTTTATAAAAGCCACCACGAGCTCCTACCATCCTTCATCTGCAGAGTAGAAATCTAATGGCCCATGGTGGGCATAATGGGAGGAAAAGTGGATATTATCTCATCTCATTTTGTAAATTATATCACACGGTTTTGCATCATGTCAAGACTTCATGTGAAAAGCTCAATTTTGGAAACAGATTGCATTATGCAACAGTGCAAAACACATTTTTAATTTTGTTGAACTTTGTTTGTTTCTGGGGGGTCGGCTGTCTTGATCCTATAAAACGAGTGGGTTTGGGGGCGAAGAAATATTATCAAACCAAATCTCCTGTGATACAAATGGTTAGACCTGCCCCCACTGGGATGGACGAAGGGCAGCGGACCCCAGCAGGCAGAGATTAGCTGCTGGTGGGTTGACATTGATGTGTCTTTACGATGACTGTCAATCAAACTAACGCCAAATGTGGTGGATGTATTCCAGATGAGGTCCAACAGTATCTGCTTGTAGGGCTAGGCATCGATTCTGGAGAATTTCATGGCCCGGATTGCTGATGTGAACAGCAAAAGGGGCAAACACAGAGATAGGAGGAGATGTTCAGTCATCCGAGAGGGAAAGGGAGTAGAATTGCAGCTCCTCCACCCTGAGAGGACCCCATGGAGCTGGTTCAGCCATCTGGTTCGGAGGTCTCCTGGATGCCTCACTGGTGAACTTGTTCAGGGCATGTACAACCAGGAAAAGGTCCTCAGACAGACCCAGGACATGCTGGAGAGAGGACATCCCCCAGCTGACCCGGGAACATCTTGGTATTTACTCCCCCACCCCCTACCAGTGCAGAACAAAGCAGTTGCGGGTCGGATCCAAGTGTTACGAACATATGAGACGCATGAAGCTGAGGTTAGTTCGCTACTCTGTTGTCCCTGAGTCCAGCTGCCTCATTTTTCAGGCTGTATTTAGGTCTTAAAAACAGATGTGATGGTCTGAGAGTCACCCAGTAGTTTAAACACTTGGTGAAGTGAAGCCAGCGTGGATTCTTTAAGCATATTTAGGCATAAAAAACTTCTGTTATCATTTCTTGTCGCCCCTCCTGAATTTACCCTTTAAGTGGCTGGAAACGTCCCAAGGAGCAGGGGGTGGGGCCTATCCAAGCTGCTACCTGAGTGTAAGGTGTAGCTATGATGATGGTGATAATTAAAACTCTCTTGATGACACTTCTGGGGATAATACCGATCTTGAATAGGAAGATTAAAGCAGGTCAGATCTGGAGATGAAGTGTGAAACCGAATGTTCTCACATTAGAAAATGCTTCTATCATTGAAGGACACAATAAATATAATATATGAAAGAAAACCACAGTTTTTTTTTCCCAACATCTAAGATTTAGGGAAACTCGGCAAGGCATCAGCCCCATCGAGGCGTTAATCGATGGTCCTCCGGCCTTTGTTGATGATGACAAGTGTCAGATCGGGTAACCTTTAGTGGAAGATTTATTCTAGATAGAAATGAGCAGAAAAATCCAATTAAAATGGAATCTGTCAGGAGCTAAAGATTGAATATGGAGATGCAGACTTCCTCCTTCCACGTCCCAGACGAGCCAGACAATTTGCAGATCTCACATTTTTCTCACAAGACGCCTAAACAAAGCACTGATATCTGTGTCCTCGCTTCCAGTCTGTTTATAAGCTGCGTCTAATGTCAGCAGAGCACTGTACGGTTCAAACGGCAGATGCTGCAGCCGGCTGCAGGAGTCGTGCATTTGCATTCATTAAACCAGACAAATTTTCATGTGATGAAACTGAGGGGGGGGAATGAAAGCAAATATGTGCCAAATTCACTTTAATCACTGTCATAAATTAGTTAGCACATATTTCATGGTCTGAAAATAATCAACTTCATCGTCCTGTGTCAGTGTGCACACAGTTTATTTTCAGTCAAAGGATTTCTGGGAGAATCTCTGCAGATAATAATGATTGGAGGAAAGGACTGCGGCCACACTGATTACTCTGAAGTTAAGTACAGATGCATGGCTAATGAAGTTGACATGGCGCTAATGCTCTTGATACGGTTCCATTTATTTTAGTTGTCAGTGGCGTAACAAGCTTAAATTCATCATGCTCTTGTATTTAGCAGGCTTATTGGAAACATTTGGACTGATGCAATTGACAGATTATATCGAGCCGTGATTGGCTCGTGTGGACACATCCTGAGTCGCTGTGGTGAGACGAGAAAAATCAGAAAACATCGTTGTTTACAAAAGTGGTATTTTATCATCATTATTGATATTGTTTATTTAAAACAAATACTCTGTAAATAGCACGCAGCCACATGTAAAACACTCCTCCAGGATGTGTCACGCCCGCTCCTCCCACGCTGCCACGATCAACGCTGCCAGCCTTCTGCTCACCGGCCCTGAAACCACAACTCCCAGCATTCCTCCGTTCCCCACTTCATGGGCTGCAGCTGTGCCCTCATCACCCACATCTGTTTCACCTGGGGCCTCATGTACAGCGTGGATTTCAACCTGAATCCGTTCGTGGGATTCTTGCGTACCCAAAAAAATGTCAGATGTTCAAAATTGTGCATTCGCCCAAATCCACGCACGTTTCTTTGAACATCACAATCGACGTAGAATTGAGCGTATATGCGGGAGCACAAACACTCCTCCCTGTCTCCTCCCTCAAGTAGACCCATTTGAATATGATAATGAGGATAAATACCCATTAAAAAACGCTCATCCTAACAAGGAACTTGGAAAAACAAGTAAAACAAATAAAAAATATCATCGGCTGTGAGCTGGAGACACCAGGAGGCCTGGAGAAATACTTTATTTGGGGGCATTTCTTCCAATTTAAGCTGTACAAGAAAACAAAGTAATGTATTGTAGTTGTGTTGACCGCATTGAATTATGGGTAACATTGTACTTTGCTTTGTTTTGCGTTCCGTGAAGAGTTGTGGTTTTATTACGTCCGTAAGAGTTTGGGAATGTCAATATTTAGCGTGCATCGTTACACTCTTTTTTTCTTGTTTGTATTTTAAGAACCGACACCAGAACTTAAGTGTGATGAAAAACGTCTCTCCTCATTCCGCTTTATCGTCACGCATATTATATACTAACGGATTAAGCCCAATGTACACGTGTATTGAGTCTCATAGTTGGCATTGTGGATGTTCGCGATCACCTCTCTCATAAGTATAACATTGTGAACAACATGAACTTACATTTAAAACATGAAGCATCATAATCTCCGCTGCAGAAAATAAAGACAAGTTGTGCCAACGTGATTATCTAGGTGCAAACATGAAAAATAAAGAACAAAGTTGCTAAAACACACTATTTGGAGTATTTTTTTAAATCAAAAAAAGGTATTTTTTATTTTGTTGGAAATGTCTTTTGCGGTTTGTTGTTATATCTCTGCTCCATTCTCTCCGACATGGGAACAGGTCCTGTTCTGCACCTGTCCGTCACACGCTTTCCTCTTATTCCATCTCTTATCTCACAAAACAGGATTTTTGAAGCCTTTATATTTTGAGGTAATGGCTTGTTAAGCTACTGTCGCTGTCCCACTGGGCTGAGATGCAAATATTTCTAAAGAGATGCTAATAGAAGAAGAGTCAAATAATTAAACCACATTGATTTGCAATAATCACCTTAAATGAAGATCCATGAAGCGTCGGGATGTGACGGCGTTTCCCAGAGTTTCTGCACTGTTGAAGGGCGGCGAGTGAATAATGGAAACGCCGCGCTTGGATCGTTCGCTACGGTTCTGTGTTGTGTAGCTTCGTCTTTAAGGTGCAGCAGACTAATAAAATGACAAGGTTCCACTTATTTGCATAATTCCTTCTGAAACAAAACCCGGGGAGGGTTTCCTCCTCCACACAAGCCCAGAACTCCTTGACAGGACACATTAGCCACCCAACACTTCCCATCATCCCTCTGTGTCTGTGTGGAATTTTAATTCAAAGACATAAAATGTAATCAAAGCGTTTCGCTTGATGCTAAATTACTGCAGCGGAGCAGCGTGGGTTTGTTTCATTCAATTCTACAGTTTTACAAGAAATTATGAAATCTAAAATTACAATTAAGATTACCGAAAGAGAACATAATGCTTAGAGGGAAGAATATAAGCAATGGTCTTAGAGAAGTGATTGTTGTTTTATATCAATGCAAAAAATAATAATGTATTTAATTTCAAGCAGCTCGGAGTTCAAAGTTTTTCCACTGAGAGGTACTCACAGATGGAGATCACTCGTCAGTCTTCCCAGGAATGCCAGGGTCTTCATATTTAATGATTTTGGTCATTTGACAACTATGTGCAGGAGGAAATGCTTTTCTAAGATTTTTACTTATGTCTTCACCTCTTGGCATTAGGTTCTACAGCTGCTGTTCATCTGAGCTCATGTTTGTCGCTTTTTTTATTTCACCTGCCGTTCTGCGTCACAAAGAGAACGGCGCTTATTATCGGCTGCCTGCCTGATCCGCTTCACCCGGGAGATTCAGGGCGAGGAAGAATTTACCGAGCAAAGGGCAAAAGATGACGGCAGAATTAGCCGTCCTTTCAGAAAGCCTTCAAAGATCCGCATGGAACCAGCAGCTCACCCAATGACAAATGTCAGAGGAGGTTTTTGACATTTATTTTGGCAGCAATTGATATTTTATTAAAAATGCCATAGGCATGTAACACATAAAATGATTCGGCACTAGAATTTCACATTCGGGAGCTCGGCTGTAATCGTCCTCTTGCTGAACTGCAGCGATGAGCGTTTATGGAGGCGTCACCTTTTCTGATTAACTTCCTCTGCATCTGTAGAGGCGCCTGTTGCTGCACAAACTCCAACCAACTGCAGGAACTCTGATCTCGACTTTCATTTTAATAATGAAAAATATGGGGGTATTATTGTTCCAATATTATTTGTGGGTGCGTATCTCAATCTGTGTGTGCGTAAAAAGATTTGTGTGTCTGTATTCAGATTTGTGTGTGCGTAAAAAGATTTGTGTGTCTGTATTCAGATTTGTGTGTGCGTAAAAAGATTTGTGTGTCTGTATTCAGATTTGTGTGTGCGTAAAAAGATTTGTGTGTCTGTATTCAGATTTGTGTGTGTGTATTCATATTTATGTGTATGCAAAAAATCAGCCGGGAGCTCTCGATTGGTTGTCTTTGTACACGTGGATTTTGACACAGTTCTGCCGTGGCAAATCTGTAAAAACGATCCGTGTGTAAAACGATTCGTATGTCCGTAACTTTTCCTTTGCCCTGAGCTCGGACTCACAGGCTCTTGCCAGGCTACAGTAGCAATACAGCCTTCACACCACTAGTCGGCGCGTAGCACTCAGTCAGTACGTTTACCTGCAGCAGTTCAATCGGGTTTCTGATCTTATAAGACATCGTTCAGACTTTTAAACTGCATGCAAACACCTGAGCCCCATCTACTTCGGACCTATGTCGGACATTTAGTAATGGGGTTGCATATGGAGTAAGATAACTTCCAAAAAGATGTGTCCATGTTATAACTATTCGTATTCGTAATGATAAACATTTGTATGTAAATAGAAAAGTTGTACCCCAAATTCTGCTGTCACACACATGAGTCTGATCAATTTTTAGGGTTAGGATTGTTTTTATGTGAGTAAGAAATTAGGTAAGAAATTTACCTTTTACGTCTCATTTATTCATTCAAACACGCACTAATATACTTGGGAAACAGTTAGGCACCAAATATAATATATTTAATTTTCCCAGATGGCAAAAATAAGAACTTTATTGATCCCACATAGGAGTAATTCATGTTATATTAGAGAACAAGGTAGTGCCGAAAAACAATATATAGCCTATCCCCCCCCTCACAAAAATAAGAAAAATATATTTTCTAACCAACAGCATATTTTACATAAACATATTTTAAAAATTTCAAGTAACAAAATAACGTATTTGAACAATTCTTCAGATTTTTTCAGTTCTTTTATTGTCTGAAAAATAGTTCAAATGTGTTATTTTGTTATTTGAAAAAATTTAAATTTGTTTTGTTGATGAGAAAATATGTTTCTCTATTCTTATTTTTGTGAGGGGGGATAGACTATTGTTTTTTTCAGCACTACCTTGTTTTTTATAGCTGATGTGGGATCAATAAAGTTCTTATTTTTGCATCTGAGAAAATTAAATATATTATATTTGATGCCTAACTGTTTCCCAAGTATATTACTGCGTGTGTGAATGAATAAATGAGACGTAAAAGGTAAATTTCTTACCTAATTTCTTACTCACATAAAAACAATCCTAACCCTAATAATTTATCAGACTCATGTGCGTGACAGCAGAATTTGGGGTACAACTTTTTTATTTACATACAAATGTTTATCATTACGAATACGAATAGTTATAACATGGACACATCTTTTTGGAAGTTATCTTACTCCATATGCAAAACGATTACTAAATGTCCGACATAGGTCCGAAGTAGATGGGGTTCAAGTGTTTGCATGCAGTTTAAAAGTCTGAACGATGTCTTATAAGATCAGAAACCTGATTGAACTGCTGCATGTAAACGTACTGACTGAGTGCTACGTGCCAACTAGTGGTGTGAAGGCTGTATTGCTACTGTAGCCTGGCGTGAGCCTGTGAGTCCGAGCTCAGGGATAAGGAAAAGTTACGGACATACGAATCTTTTTACACACGGATCATTTTTACAGATTTGCCACGGCAGAAGTGTGTCAAAATCCAAGTGTACAAAGACAGCCAATCGAGAGCTCCCGGCTGATTTTTTGCGCACACATAAATATGAATACAGACACACAAATCTTTTTACACACGCACAAATGTGAATACGGACACGCAAATCTTTTTACACACGCACAAATGTGAATACGGACACACAAATCTTTTTTACGCACACACAAATGTGAATACAGGCACACAAATCTTTTTACGCACACACAGATTGAGATACGCACACACAAATAATATTGGAACAATAATACCCCCATAGAAAAATGTGTAAACGCAGGAATCATCTTTATTTATCTTCAAATTGGAAGTATGACGTCTCGTCTGGTGGTCTAAAATTTACATTTTTACTGGATTGTTGGAATATAATCATTGTTTTTTTCTTCCCAGTTTTAAGGTTAGACTTCACTAATAGCAATTTTATGGTAATATTTTGTTATAGTAAATACGATTACCAAATATTAATTTCTCGCCACAGAAAAAACCCCCTTTGGATAAAAACTCATGATCTACCTGCCTACCTTTGTTTTTTTATTTTTATCTTTTGGTTTACTATTCTCAAAGAACCTTTTGGTATCAATATCATATTTGTGTCCAGAGGTCAACAGTTTTTCTTGCTGATTTAACTGGACTGGGACTCCACGCACGCTCCACAGTTCCTGTCCCGGGTTCAGACCCGGACGTACTGGATGAACCCCAGAAACTGAAGAGGAAATGAAGTCGACAGGGCTCACAAAATGGACAAAACTATGATCAGAGGTTTATCTGTCGTCTTGCTGAGCATCATAATTGATCAAACAGAGATCCTCAATTCTCACAAGCTGAAAGGCACAAAGCCACCTGTTTTGGTGGAGTCTCACTCACTTTGGCCGGTGTATTGATTCCCTTTGTGTGCATGTATCCTGGGACAAAGACGGGGCCTGAATTAAGCAGCCTGTCTGGGCCGTGGCCGTGACTCGACTCAGATGTGAACACGCCGAGTTTTAACTAAAAGTACACACATGCAGGGTTAATCAATCAATCAATCAATCAATCTTTATTTATAAAGCCCTTTACAACACACAGGGTGACCAAAGTGCTTTCCATTAAAATCCACATTAAAACAAAACAATTTAAAAACAACATAATAAAACCATTAAAATTAAATTAAGAATATATCACAGCAATACTATGTATTAAAAGCCAGTCTAAATAACCAGGTTTTCAGTCTGGATTTAAAAACCCCAAAGTCAGTGATGGTGCGCATTTCTGGGGGCAGCTTATTCCAGAGTCTGGGTCCAGCAACGGAGAAGGCCCGATCACCCCAGAGTTTAGTCCTGGTCCTAGGGACTTCCAGTAGGAGCTGAGTTGAGGACCGTAGGCCTCTAGTGGAGTTCTGAACTCGCACTTGTTCACATAAATAAAGAGGGGCAAGCCCATTGAGGGCTTTAAAAACAAAGATTAAAATTTTAAAATCAATTCTAAAAGAAACAGGAAGCCAGTGAAGAGCAAATAAAACCGGAGTGATGTGTTCGCGACGTCGAGTACTAGTTAAAAAGCGTGCAGCGGCATTCTGAACAAGCTGAAGACGGCTAAGAGAAGACTTGGAGACGCCAACATACAAAGCATTGCAGTAGTCAATTCTAGAGCTTATAAAAGCATGAATGGTTTTTTCCAAGTCTGCGCGATTTAAGAATGGCTTTACTTTTGTTAAAACCCGTAACTGATAAAAACTGGTCCTGACCACGCTGTCAATTTGCTTGTCAAATTTTAAGCTGCTATCAAAAATAACTCCAAGATTCCTCACAGATGTTTTTACTTTAAAAGATAGATCACCAGAGTGTGGTGAATCACCAAATAAAATACATTCTGTTTTACCTTCATTTAGGTGCAGAAAATTTCGCCCCAGCCACATTTTAATTTCTGCAATGCAGTCATAAAGGGTTTGAAGAGCACCACTTTTGTTTGGGAGCACAGGAAGATACATTTGCACGTCATCTGCATAGCAGTGAAAAGATAGGTTGTGCCTGGCTATGATAGAGCCCAAAGGCAACATGTAAAGAGAAAACAATAAAGGGCCCAGTATGGAGCCTTGGGGCACACCACAGAACAAAGGAGTAGCAGAGGAGGACAGGTCGCCGATCATTACAGAAAAACTTCTGTTTGTCAGGTACGATTTAAACCATTTCAGTGCTGTGCCACGAATACCAGCACACTGATTAAGGCGAGACAAGAGGATTGAATGATCCACTGTATCAAATGCCGCTGTCAGGTCTAACAAAACTAAAACAACAGGACATTTGGCATCAACAGAAAGGGCAATGTCATTATGCACTTTCAACAGTGCGGACTCAGTGCTATGCCTTGTCCTGAACCCAGACTGAAATTTTTCAAGCACACAGTTATTTTCTAAAAACGATTGCAGTTGATTAAAAACAATTCTCTCGATGACCTTTGAAATAAAAGACAGATTAGAAACAGGTCTAAAATTGGACAGAACACTGGCGTCAAGATGTGCTTTTTTAAGAAGAGGTCTCACTATGGCATGTTTAAAAGAATCAGGGACGCATCCTGAGCTAAGACAAGTGTTCATTAAAACCAAGAGGGAAGGCCCAACAGTAGAAAACACCTCTTTTAGCACTTTAGTTGGAAGAATGTCCAGAGGACAACTTGTAGTTTTCATATGTACCACAATATCAGTGAGGGACGAAAGAGAAATAGAATCAAAATGGTCAAACACGACAGAGTGTGAGGCAGTAACAGGCTGGTCCGAGCCTGTACTGCAGCTGCTCAGTGCTCTGACAGACTTCACTTTATCAATAAAAAAGTGTAAAAAGTCCTCACAGGTGGATACAGTAGCATCACTCAAAGGAGAGGTGTGGGGGTTCACAACAGAGTTCATGGTACTAAACAACACACGAGGACAATGTCCACTAGTAGAAATAATATTGGATAAATACTTGGACTTTGCCTCTTTCACAGCCTTCTGATACTGAGTGAGACTGTCCCTCAGTATTTCAAGCGATACATGTAATTTATCCTTCTTCCAGCGTCGCTCTGCCTGTCTGCAGCGCTGTCTGAGGGTCCGGGTAGAGCCATTCAACCAGGGGTCAGCCTTAGGTTTAGAGGACCTGCGCCTAAAAGGAGCAATAGTGTCCAGGATCCCAGTGCATGTAGAATAAAAAGATGACAGAAAGCTGTCCGGGCATTCAGGAGGAACACTCTTATTAAGGGTAGAGAATTCAGAGTCCACAAAAGCAACAGAAAACTCCCCAGCTGTTGAAGAAGTAATAATCCGACGGCGAGAACCTGGAGCCGGAGGCTTACTGACAGGTGGAGGAGCAGGGACACTGAAAATTATGGGCAAGTGATCTGAGATGGGAGTCTCAGAAATTTCCACCATTGTGACAGGCAGCCCATGAGAAATGATTAAATCCAAAGTGTGCCCGGCTTCATGAGTTGGCCCATCCACAAACTGAGTCAAGTCAAATGATGCCAAAAGGCATTTAAAGTCGTTCGCCATTTTATCAGGACAGCACAAGTGGATATTGAAGTCCCCACAGATCAGGAGTTGATCATATTTAGGAACCACCTCAGCTAAAAACTCAGAGAATTCCTCCATAAACTCTTTGCTATATTTAGGTGGACGGTAGACAACAGCACATAAGATCGGACAAGCACAATCTATTGTGAACAACTGCACTTCGAAACAAGAATAGTTATTCACACAGAAAGGCTTGCATCTAAAGTCATCCCTGAATACTGAAGCAACTCCGCCTCCACGGCCAGATGATCGCGGTGAGCTGAGGAAGGAGCAGCCAGGGGGGAGGAGCTCAGTGAAGGCGCTGTCATCACCTGGTTTAATCCACGTTTCCGTCAACAACAGAAAATCCAACTCACGTGTTGAGAAGAAGTCATTTAGGATGAACGTTTTATTTGCAACAGACCTCGTGTTAATGAGAGCAAAGCGCATCGGTGTGCGGTCAGTTTGCTCAGATGCTCGAGCAACGGGTCGCAGGTGTTGCTGCACGGAGCCCCGTCTGCAGACGCTGACCCGCCGCGGGCGGCGGGGATGTTGGGAGGCGGCGCCCGGGACAGGTGAACGGAGCCAGCTGATCTCCGAGGAGCGCCGCACGAACAAGCCATCATACTTCCAGGAAAGCCGACGAGGATCATGTGCTGAGGGCCGCGCCAGGTAGGCTCTCAGTCGGACGAGTGCACCGCTTCGTTTCCCCCGCTTTCTGTGGCAACGTTTGCGGGGCAGGTGAACAGGTGGACGCTGCAGGTAGTGGGGCACAGACGCCAAAAACGGAGGGAGCGTCTTTGATTGTCCATTACATCCATGGATGATAGGCTTGATCACTGAATCCTGTATATTTAGTAAGGTCTGGCGATCATACATCAGCAGAGGTGACACATTCTTAACAAAAACTGTTATTAACAGCAATAGGAGTAAAACACAGCGCAGAGGTAGACGGCCTGCCATACACAGCGGCGCCATCTTCCCAAATGTCAAAACATCCGTTAATCATTCAGCCAGAGCCTCATTGGACTTTTACTAAGAAGAAAATATAAAGGAACACATTTTTAAATGGGCTTTCACCCAATTTCCGCTCAAAGGGGCTCCGTGGTGGCAGTCCACACACCTGCACCTGTCGGCTGCCACGTTCCTGCACCTTTCACCCGTTGTATTGCGGGAGCCATGATGTAGTTTCCTGCTCTCTATTCCTGTTGGAAAATAGAAAAGGGGCATAACAAATGAGTAGTGTTAACTGCCTGTGCTTCCTTATCACAACTGGCCTTTAGTCCAGCCCCTAAAACACAGATGACCCAATGGCTGTTGAGTATCGGTTCCACAGGGCACAGAACTCGGACATCTGACGGTCTTAGCGTCACAGAAAAGCGCTGGTAGAAACTGAACCCTCATCTGTTTTATGGAGCTTATGCCAGAAATAATCTAATTGTGTATTGTAGTACTTGTGGTACCCAATCCAGGTCTTCTGAGAGGATGGACAATGTATTCAGGAAATGGAATAAAATCAAGTCCCAACAAAACAGATGTAAGTGTCTGTTTTGGGTTAAGCTGCCAATTTAACATCCAAGAGATCAACAAGGATGTCTTTTGTTCTCAGCAAACAGTGGTTTTAACTCTGCTTATGTTACCTAAAGTGACTTAATCACAATCGTTACTTAACATAACAGACTTTGTCTCAGATAAGTTAGCCCGCATTACAATTAGCAGAAGTTAATCACCAGTCTCGTCACGAGTTTACCTCAGATTATGGAGCTGCTGAGCCCCTCACACAAACGTTATGACTTTAACTCGAGTGTTAGCTTAATCTAGTATTACCCGAGGGTGTGTGAATGTTGTCCATCCTGAACGTTGTCATCTGTAACCATGACAACAGGAAGCTGAGGCTTCTCCGAACCCTCAACTCCAGTTTAACCTCTTTGTAGATTTCGTAAGGCCAATTGCTGTTTGATGAAAGGTGGTCCTTATGTGTCCTTTTGTCTAAAACATCTTGAGACAAATTTTTTAACACAATTCAGCAACAGTAACTAAAGGCGGCGGGGTTTACAGATACTTTGATTGATCAAGATTGGAAAAAAGACTCTGTGGCGTCTTAGATGAAAAGGAAACATTTTGGGAGTATGTACATCGTATTTCCGTCACCCGAGAATCCAGAGGATCAGATTGACGACCAGCCGGGATAGAGTCAATGAATCTGTCTGTTTATACCCTTGTTATGTGTGGAAGAGCTGTTGGCTGTCGCTTTAATCACTGTTAACAGCGCTTGGTCACAAACGGACGAGCTAACAAAGATTTAATTAACGAGCCTCTCTGTTACGTGAAATAGTTTCCTTCTGTCCCTAGCAGCGTGAGGTCCTCATCAGTTATGAATCCAGAGTGAGAGCCCAAGAGGTCCCGGTTCCTGTTTCTTAACGCCTGCTCCGGCTCCTCATTACACTATCAACTGCTTCTGTGTTGCGGGTTTGCGTCTTTGTGCGGACGAGACGTTACTGATGGCGCTTGCTGGGAGCAGGAAGTGCTTCTGGTCCTTTGAGGAGAAAAGAAACTGATCAGAAGTCGTGAAGCAACCAGAAGATCCAGCTGGGTCTCAGGTTAGCTTCTGTTCATGGATCTCATTAAAGCCGCACCCAACAGACGGCGCGGCCTGATTCAGTAGACAGTGATGTGTCGAGGTGGCTTTGATTTGGACGGACGTCGCATGACGTCCTGCCTCCACCGTGGAGTGAAGTGGTCCTCACAAGGAAACCCTCTTCACATGTTTTAGAGGAGCTTTCTATGTATTTTTCTATTCAGTCTCTTGGCGACACTGGGGACGCAGTTAAAGCATCCGTTTCCTCTGAATTTCTTCCGCAAAAGCAGCTTTCTCGTCTTTGCTCGTGGCCACGCCGGTTTTAGACATGAAAAAAGAAAACTGGCCCCACAAATTGAACGTGTGTTGTATTCATTGTTTGGCTACCTGTCGAGCCAGCTCGTTGTAAACGTGACCTTTTTATCTGAAGAATGGTACTTTACAAATATGAAAGGCTTTAAGCAGCCGGAGCCAGCGGGCTCTCCGAGGTGCCTGCAGGGGAAGCTCTGGCTGACTCCGGCTGATGTAAAGCTCTCGCTGCCAGGAATGCCTCTCGGGTCATTTAGCCACTGTCAACAATTCAGACGAAACCTGTGGCCCATGAAGGATAAGAGAGCAGCAGCTCCTGAGACGCCGGGCCTGCTGGGAGAGCTTCTCCTTGAAAGATTCGGGTAAAGCAGGCGTTTTTAACGAAGTGTATTTGGGTTTATTCTTCATCTCCGACCCTCATGTGGATGACACATGGTTGAAATGATGGTATGAAACACTCACAAGATATTTAAAAAAACTGCATACAGAAGGTTGTGCTTGAATCCTTGTGCAGTTGTCAGTTTGTCCGTCGTTGAGTTACTCCCCTCCAGGAAGACGGTGACCGCACAAGGAAGAATTCACATTAATTTGAATGAAAACATGTTGCAGCATGCCCGGGATATCGACAAGAATTCAAGCCAGCCTGGATTGTGACTTGGAGAAGGTGATTATGTGCGTAAGGAGCAGAGCCTTGGACAAAAAAAAAACAGAAATCATAATCAATTTGCTCGTCCTTTCTCATTTTAATTTGGCATGCATGTCACTTTACTCACGATTTAATAAAAAAATGCTCTTTCACTGACCAAAGTTTGGAGTTTGTTTCCTCCTAATCGAGGAGCTGTTTTAGCAATCAAGATCCAGCGTATTGCTGCTACACTCAGAAATGTATTTATCTATTTATTTGATGTAATTAGGATGCCAGACGCCATCCTCAAGCTCTCTCCGGTGAGCTCAAGGAGGTGCAGGGGCACCTCAGGGTCAAACAAGCAAACACAGCGGAGGCAGCGATCCAGCCCTGTTGGCATCATTAGTTAATTAGTGGACGACCTGCAAGTCTCACTCTCCCTGGCCTTCGAGCGAGTGCAGATAACGCAGGAAAGATATTGTTTTTTGAACCAAAACAAAGCGTGAGACTGATTCTGAGTGACTGAGTTAATGCGGCACGAGTTTGGCCATGCCCACCAACTGAACATGAACAAACAGCCAATGTTTCCATTTAATAATCAGTTATGAGACACACACGTCAAAAGAACCTAAATTTATGATTCAATCTTTTTGTTTTTTGTGCTAAAACATTTTAAAAAGTCAAATATACGCTCAGACTGGGATCAATAAAGGACATCTTTTACTGTACTGTTACTGATTTGACGAAATTAAAGTAAAAAACAACAAACAAGTGGGAAATACGAAGTATTATGTATATAGTTTGTTTTTTCCTGTCTCTTAAGTAGTGATGCACCGAAATGAAAATTTGTGGCCGAAACCGAAACCGAAAATAATAATAAACACTTGGCCGAATACCGAACAATACCAAACATGGTTCTTCAGCAGTTTTTCATTTATTTTGCCAATTTCTTCACCATTGCATAAATCAAATAAATTTGATTTAGGCATGCTTTTCAAAGAAAAAAATCTTTTACAAAATTACAAGGTAGAAAATATTTATTGAACATAAAAAAATGAAAAATTTTTCATTTCCCAGCATTATGTTGTTTTGGTTCCACCTCCTGGTGAATGTTAGGTAAAATTCTTATGGGGTTAGTTTTTGGTTGGCCAACGATTTATGTAGTGCGCAACGTTACGGGACGGAGCGGCCAGTCTATTTCCTTATTTTACAACGCCGTTATTAATTGTTCAGTTTTTTTCCCACTTATTCCACCGAACACCGAAAGTGTTTTTTTGCCATTTTCGGCCGAACAATTTCGGTTACCGAATAATCGGTGCATCACTACTCTTAAGGTGTTGTGGAGGGAGTCTGGTCTATTTCTCTTTACGACATTTCAGTTTGTTGAGGTTTCTAGACGTTTACTTGTCCGGTCTTTTGAGGTCACGCCACATGTTCTCACATCCGTGTGTATTCTGGTCAACAGGGGACTTGACTTCCGCTCAGTGGCTGCAGCATGTCCAGGTCAACAGCCCCATATCATCACCCCTCCACCATCATGCTTGACAGCAGATACGAGCTGTTTTCGCCAAACGAGTCCACTCATCTGTCCATCAGATATGACGCCTAAAGTGTCTTGGTCTGTTTAGATGTAATCTCACACCCTTAAAGGTGTTTCTGGGTTCTTCCTGGAGAAAAGAGGCTTCGTCGACTTCATTGCCCGCTTCTTTATTTGCCAATAAATAATGGGATGGTGGAAGAAAAAGATATACGCTTAATACAAACACTGAGACTCACTACATTCAGATGATTTTTTGTTCTTTTTTAATTAAAATGGATTAAAAGAGTGGGAACTAACCGTGGGTCCGTGACTATAGCTAGAGAGAGAACATTTCTAATGTTTGCCAGAGGATTTGTTGTAAAGCAGATAAAACATTTGGCTTGTCATGCCTGAACCGAAAAAAGGTGCTTAAAGAGCCCTAAACCCGGCCAGACTGTAAGAGAGCAAACCAAAGCCTGGTGGGCGCAGTCCCAGGCAGGAGACGAGCTCGGGCCTCGCCTGATGAAACTGTCTCATAACTCCTGTTTGTTGCCATCGCTGAACCCTTAAGATGTTTGCTGTGTTGCCAATAGTATGTAGATCCTTTTTATTTCCTTTTAACTTATTGGTTTTAACAAAAATTCAAAGAAAATTGTGTGTCATGATTAGTTTTACTCGCCGCTATGGGCAGGCAGGTTTAGAGAAACTTAATTGCACTTTTCCTTTAATAGTTTAAAATCGGCAAAAGAACCAAAATTTCAAGCTGCACATATTTTTATTCAATTCTATTCAACCTAAGACTCCGAGAAGTGTTGAAATATGAAAGGCATAATCGCCAGTGGATATATAAATAAATTACACAACTGCTGTTCCTTCAGCGAGCGTCAGCGAGGTTTTTCTTTTAAACAATTTTCAAGGACCCATTTTTGCAAACCAAAACATCACGTTTTCTCAGCACTTTACTGTCCCTGGCGAATTGGTTTTACAAGTGTTAGTTTGACGTCTGAGCTGTGATTCAGGAGCCCAACCATTCTTGCAAAAAGAATAAAACTGAGTTGAAATGGGACAAACGGGCAGTTCAAGCTCTCTCTTCACTTGTCAGAGCTGGAGCTTTTTTTTCTAGCCATGGTCGTTCAGCACAAACAAGCCAGAGAGCAACCTGTGACGGGTTCATACGTACACATCATCTTATGCACGTCGGACTATTAACTGAATGTAGGTTGTTTCTCCTCGTTAACATGGTTATTGCCGAGGTGGAAGCAGATCAGTTACAGTGTCTGCCTTCCCCTTCACCTGAACCGTATCACGTTTTCCTTTCTCCAAATGGTTGCGTGGCCTCGGTTGTATTGATGTTAATTAAAATGTACCTGGGGATTTGACCTCGGGACAGAACAACCCTGCAGGAAGTTAATTGGTTGGAGCCGTGGCATATCCAGGTCGGACCTGGTTCAAGGTTGGAAATACTTCTCATGATTAGCATTAGGTGAGACGTGGCGTGGGCAGGATCTGTGAATAATGATGCGATAAAGCTTGTGAGCCCAACTTCTAACTGACAGATTAGGTTTTTTTTCAATAGAATGGTCAAAAGTTTTTCACAAAATTACACCATTTACAACAAAAACCAAACATGTTAGCCAAATACTGTTCTAACAGCTTCTGGACACATTTGCAAGGCTCTCCAAAGCCACCAGAAGTCTCTAACTGGTGTCATTCTGCCATTTCCACAGTTGCTGTGGTTTCCTGGCATGAAATGAGTCTTGTCTGCATCGCAGGGCTTTAGGAAGCTGAGCTGAACCACAGCGGAGAACTGCTTTAGGGCTGGGCGATATATCGAGATTTTAATATATATCGACATATTTTCAAACACGATATGGTACGAGACAATATCGTTTATATCGATTTTTTAAAAAAAAATATTTATTTTTTTACATTTTTTTTTTAATGATTTTGATATAGCTTATTTTGTGACAAATTGACTTGAATGTTTTATTTGAGATTTGCACAAATGTTTTGTTATTTGCACAACTGTCAACCTCAGTGGAAAAGTCTGTTACTGTCTACATTGTATTAATTGCACAGTGTATTTTAATGTAATTGTTATGCAGGAAAGGGATATTTGTTTTATGTTATTCAAGAAGCATTTTTATTCTATATATGCAGGCAGTTTATTTTTATTTCATTTGTTTTTATACATTTTGATATTGTGCAGAGCTCTGTTAATAAAGGAACCTGTGTGACATTTGGCACGAGGCTTTGTATTAAAACTGACTGTTTTTTTTTAAGGGTTTGCCTCAGAAAAAAATGAAGCTAACAGAGATGCTATGCTATAATGCTTTGGGGGAAACCCCAATTAAGGCACAGAAAAAATATCGAGATATATATCGAGTATCGCCATTTAGCTAGAAAATATCGAGATATGACTTTTGGTCCATATCGCCCAGCCCTAGTCTGCTTTAATCTCAAGGTTACAAAGTTTTGCTTTAACTCGAGTTGTCTTTTAAAGTATCACGAATCATAGAGACCAGAAACTAGTTGTTCGCCGTTGTTGCTACGTGCTGCTTCGGGGATGAATCCACATGAAATTAGAGGAATTCTGCCACTTTTTGTCCAAACATTTGCTTTAATGCCCCCCTTACACAAGACAGCCGACCCTGTGACTCGCCTAGATCTTTTTGATTTACTTTTCTACATTTACTTTTTCACACTTTAAGGTGCAACTTTGGCGTGAGATGGTTTGTTTTAACCTGTTTTGTCAGGTTTTGAGCTTGCAGACTGGTTGGGGGGGCTACTGGTGATCAGTCAGTGGTCTTCCGCCAGTACTTGATCATTACGTGAACTTAAAGGAGCTTGAGGCTCCTTTTAAGAAATGAGACTATCTAGCGCCACCCTTCACCACGGCGGCCGTTGGGGGTACTGCAGCCAACAGTGAAGCCGGCACGGGAGAACGGGGAGAACGCACATGCAGCGTCATGTGACGTCACATCCGCAGGACAGCGCGGGAAATTCGGGACCGAATTGCAGCACATTTTGCAGCACACTGTTCAAGGCAACGGAGAGATACACTAGAGCAGTGATTCTTAACCATAGGGCCGCGGCCCAATGTTGGGCCGCGAGCGCCATCTAGTGGGCCGCAAAAAAAAATTCAGTTTTGTAAGTGTGGGCCGCGGGGGCCGCGGGACTGCATAGCAACTCCCGACCAAATGAGGAGAAGACACTCAGCTAGCTGTACGTGTAATAGTAAGAGAAATGGTGTGTATTTACAGAAAAAATCATTTATTTTGCACAGAGTAGGTTTAGATCCACCAGGATCAGGGATTCTACGGCGTAGGCTCTGCGTCGATTTACGCGGAACCATTATTCAGGCTTAAGGCGGACGTAATTGAAGCCACCATGAGAAGGGGGAAGGGGGGCGTGATTTGCCAGTGATTGCCCGGCGGCGGCTCTGGGCGGGACACCTGGGGCGGACGGCGAGACCTGGGGCTCGCAGCCGAGAAGGAGACGAGACTCCCGGGGGAGCTGCCCCGCGGAGGCGGGCCGGAGAGCCGGAGGAGCCGCCCGACTGAGCGGGAGCCGACGCGTCCCCGCGGCAGCGGGCTCCGTCGTTACTGCTGAAGGATGGTAGATGCGTGGGCTGAAGTGTCTGCTGGACTGGACTGTTGTTGCAAAAGCATCGGAAAGTGACTGGGCTGCAGCGCGTCGCAGCCCGTCGCAGCTGATCAGGCTCGGATGAAGCCCGACACGCTGAGTCCTGACAACTGATTAATTTAATATCTTAAATAAAATAAATCTTAAAACACCCATGTTTGAGTCCAGATACAGCTGTGAGGCAGCTTTCTCCACAATGAACATAATTAAAACTAAATATCGTTCCAGGTTCACCAATGAGCACCTTCACATGTGTATGAGAACCTGACACCATCCAGCCCAGATTTAAAGTCCTGGCAGGAGAAATTAGAGCTCAGTTCTCTCACTGAACGACAGAAAGTGGGGGCATACGATTAAGGGGAAGAAAGACAAACTGCAAAACTGTTCAATTTCTAAGATGTGTTTATATTCATTTATTATAAAAATGTGTTGAGACAATTAACAAAGAAAAGGGGAAAATCAAACTGCTGGTAGAGAAATAAAATAAGATAGCATTTGAAAAATAAAATAAAATCAATTTTATTTTTAAGAGAAAAAAATATGTGTAATTCAAGTTACACATGTTAAGTGGCAAATATTTTTGAAATGTACTTTTTTTAATCTAACAGTCAGATGCAGATGTTGATACAACTATGAGGTTACTTGAATATATACACACACATAATATATATATATATATATATATATATATATATATATATATATATATATATATATATATATATATATATAATGATGTTCTGGACCTTCGCTTGAGTAAATTTTCTCTAAATGGACCTCTTAATGTTTTAGTTGAATACCCCTGCTATACAGTGTTAATATTTAACGGGCCCCGGGCCACTCTGTACTGAAAAAATTGGGCCCCAAGGTCAGAAAGGTTAAGAACCCCTGCACTAGAGGGCTCATTCTTTTGGGTTTGGAACGCTTCATCTGACATTATTACTAGAAAACTTAAAATGTATACGGATTTTTTTCATAAATCTTGCCACAATCCTGCCTCAAGCTCCTTTAAAGACGGATCAAACTTTTCCAACTTCTAATGGACATTAGCTTGTGAGATATCTGGGCTCATCAAGGTAAACCCTGATCCACAGATTTGTGCTTTGAAAAACATTTTCTATTACCATTACAAGAAACGGGAGCTGTAAATGAAAGCTAGAGCCTGTGGAGCTGGAAGCTGACAGCTCTTTAAGCTGCGTTTGCCCTGTGTTTTATAAGATTGAACTATGTTGTCCTTTTACTCAGGCTGGTGTTACACGCAGTCTCTTTAAAGTGGACCTTATTCCGTACATATTTCACATTCTGTTGCCCTCTTAAGCCGTATTCTGTCCAAGCGTGATAATTATGTGTTTTTTATAATGAGAGGAGTTAAAACTACCATTTTACCTGAAGGCTGATTTAAAATCCACATATTTAAAGTGACGGAGTAATAACTGTTTTTGTAAATATGAGGGTGCTCCATATTGGGAGCGTGTTGGGTAAGATGGCATGTTTTTACATTTTCAGTAATGGAGGCCAAATGTAAGGTCACATTGTTGTTTGCTTAAAGTGAGAACCCCCTCTGGTTACTGTGAACACGGTCAGATGTCAACTCGAGGGGTTAGAGTTTAAAAAATCATGGCAACAACCGGACCCCGAGAAAGCTTTGATGAATTACTGAATGAAGTGAGCAGCTGACGCCCAGGTGAAAACCACGTGGAACCCAATGTTTGGTGCTGTGGCTCAAGGTGCTTGTTGATAAGTTGCGCAGTCACATTGGGATGTTACTTTTTGTGCCTCTGAAGAACCAAGTGGAAACATGATAGTCGGAAATGGCTCTGTTTGGAGAAGTTTAGGTGAGGCTGCCACATCCCACCTGACTCGTATGGACAGTCCCAGAGGTGGTGGGCAAACCCTCGTTGTCCATCCAGAATCTGGTCAGTAGGAATGGGTGATATTTTACCGTTCACGATAAACCGTCCAAAAAATTCCTCACGATAAGAATTTGTCATCTCTCGGTAAAAACAATATATTGCCTTTGGTGACGTTTTTGTGTAAAGCTGATTTATGGTTCTGTGTTAAATCCACGCACAACGTGAAGGAAGGAAGGAAGGAAGGAAGGAAGGAAGGAAGGAAGGAAGGAAGGAAGGAAGGAAGGAAGGAAGGAAGGAAGGAAGGAAGGAAGGAAGGAAAGAAAGAAAGGAAGGAAGGAAAGGAGCCTGAAAGAAAGAAAGAAAGGAAGGAAGGAAAGGAGCCTGAAAGAAAGAAAGAAAGGAAGGAAGGAAAGGAGCCTGAAAGAAAGAAAGAAAGGAAGGAAGGAAAGGAGCCTGAAAGAAAGAAAGAAAGGAAAGGAGCCTGAAAGAAAGAAAGAAAGAAAGAAAGAAAGAAAGAAAGAAAGAAAGAAAGAAAGAAAGAAAGAAAGAAAGAAAGAAAGAAAGAAAGAAAGAAAGAAAGAAAGAAAGAAAGAAAGAAAGAAAGAAAGAAAGAAAGAAAGAAAGAAAGAAAGAAAGGGATCTGAGAGCGAGATAGATTTATGCTGTAGTTGAAAAGATGGAGTTGAATTGGTTTTTTTCTTATCCTCATTTTTATCGTTATCAGGATAAATGCCAGAAATTATCGTGATACATTTTTTAGTCCATACCGCCCATCCATACTGGTCAGGATGCCTCCTCTGTTAGGGGCATGTCCAACCG
This sequence comes from Cololabis saira, assembly GCF_033807715.1. Taxonomy (NCBI): domain Eukaryota; kingdom Metazoa; phylum Chordata; class Actinopteri; order Beloniformes; family Belonidae; genus Cololabis; species Cololabis saira. Next base: position 30,307,889 of record NC_084600.1, read on the forward strand.
GAGACGGCCCCGGGGCAGACCCAGGACGTGAGAGAGATTATCTCTCTTGGCTGACTTGCTAACGCCTCCGGAAAGCCTAGAGGAGATTTATGTCCCATTTGTGTCCATAATTTGTATAAAACATTGTCCAAGTTAGCAACAGTAACTAAGGGGGGGACTTAATGATGGGTCAATTTCAACTTTTGATGGGAAATGGCAGCATAACGTCTTAATTTGAGGTTACAAAACACCCACACACATTTTTGTGAGTAGAGAGAAAAAAGTTCAATTTTTCTTCACAACTTTGTGAAAGTCCTACTAGTTGTCACTTTAAATTATATGTTTGCAGAGAAACATAATGACAAAAGAAAATTCCAGGCGAAGTGAAAACTGTTTCGGGGTACTGCACCTGCTTGTTTGTACTGTAAAGATTACAGCGGGTTGTTTTTTCGGCCAAAAGAAAGACAAAAACAGAGCAATAAAAGAACTGGTGATTACAGGCCTGGGTTGCTCAGCAGACGTGTCGAGGCTGAGCAGAGCGATGCATTTTCTAGAGGCAATCAGAGTCAGAGAGGAGGTTCAGTAAAATGTTGAAGGGAATGAAAGAGCCATTAAGCCAAACAGAAATTACTGTTGTGGTTGATCCGGAGAAGATTTTTCAAGAGTGAAGGTACAGCAGAAGGAGTTAGCTCGGGAGCTTAAATGTCAGCCGGAGGGTCAGTGGACACGTTTTCGTCTGATATCTGACAACACAAGCTGAAAGGCTGCCGTCTTCTTTGTGAGATGTGACCGAGCGGAGCTGCATTTCCTGTCAGACATTATCATCGTTGTGGGTTTGCGGGTTTACGGGTCCACGACGGAACATTCAGTCGGGTCTGTTGGCAGAAATGAAATATACCACCCGTAACCGTGTTTTTTTACCAACGTAGAACTGAAGGTAATGGCGCAGTTTTATCTGCAGATGGTTTATCAGGAAGCACCACCATTGTTGCTACGGTAACCAGCAAAGTCAGACCCCAGCAGTTTGATCAGAAGGTGAAAGTGACGATAGGACCACTTAGGGCTGGGCGATATATCGAGATTTTAATATATATCGATATATTTTCAAACGCGATATGGTACGAGACAATATCCTTTATATCGATTATTAAAAAAAAAAAAAAAAAAAAAAATTATGATTTTGATATAGCTTATTTTGTGACAAATTGACTTGAATGTTTTATTTGAGATTTGCACAAATGTTTTGTTATTTGCACAACTGTCAACCTCAGTGGAAAAGTCTGTCTGTTACTGTCTACATTGTATTAATTGCACAGTGTATTTTAATTTAATTGTTATGCAGGAAAGGGATATTTGGCGGATGGTGTACATGAGCCCTCCGTATGATTGTATGGACTCAACTAACGAGTTTCAGGTGACAACCCTCCCAAAGCTCCTCACCACCTAGCTACTTGGCGGTGAATTGCCTCACGGCAGTTCCACCTCAACACATGAGAGCCACAATAACTTCAAGAACCATTAGCAGAGCTTCAGAGGACGTCATGATGGAGGTTATTATTGGTCTCAAGAAAGACAGGACAGAAACAAAAACAGAAGAAACGACCAAGGCAGAGAAATCGTCAACCACGTCGTACTAGGAGTTTGACTTCAGCACCTTAAGGGGACGCTGCTTCATGTTTTGGAGAGATCAAAGGAAATCTGTGAAATGCATTCAAATGGAATATGACAAATATAAAAAAAATGCTTCATTTCATAGGAATTCCGGTATGACTTCAAATAAACAGTTTTATTATTTATTAACAACTTTAATAAAAATAATTCAGGCCTTTATTTGTTTGCTGTTTTGTCGAAGTGGCTCTGGTTGCAAAGCTTTGAGAGGGTCACATTAGCTGGCTGGTTTCCTTGGATCTTATTCAAATCTTTGTCCTCAGCACTGAGAGAGACCTTTTTGCACAAAGAAAAGTAAAGGTCGAATAAAAGATGAAAATAGAACTGCATTTTCCGGTGTTGTGGCCGTATCGCTGTTGCTGCCTTTCAAGCGCCTGTGCCTTGGAAGCATGCACCTCGGTAAAGCCCTCCGCAGCGCCGTCTGGCCCTGATCGCTGTGCGCGCGCTCCGACGCGACTTGCATGTTAAGCACCAACAGCTGACTGTCGGAGCCTCGTTGTAATGGAGCCAGTGCTCACCGGCTGCCAGGGTCCAATTAGACACACAGCCCTCCCGAGTCAAGACGGGAAAGAAGCTGCCTGAATCTCCAGGTTTCCTTGAGAAAACCCACCACTGCTCGTTTGTTGAGTTTACCTACTCGCCCACCCAAACACATGAAGCATGGATGGCCTGTATAAATATTTGTGCCGTTACAGAACTCTGTGGTGAAGCCGTTAAATGCTTGTTTACAGTAGTATGTGTTAAAGTCCATTAATCCCCGCGCTAAAGAACAGTCAGCGCACGCCGGTCATTGTTAACAGATCCTCATGGGCATATTTGCTTCAAAATGCGCAGGGATTAGCAGTGTATTAGTACACCAACGGCGTATCACTTTTAAGCGTCTCACGAGAGGTATTACATGTGCTCTGCCAACTTCTTTCCTTATTTCAACCTCAAATTAACAGCTGGAGTTATTGGATGTCTGGAAACTTTTTCATTGGCTTAAGGGAGGCTTTTCGTTTGGGCTTTTATGAGCGACACAATGTCTTGTTTATCAGTGAATAACACTTTTTTTATTGAATAATTAAAAATAAAAACGGTCAAAGAGGATAATAATAATAATAATATAAATGAAAATTAAATATGGTACAAAATTTCAAGATACCATTAGGGGAGAAAGAAAGAAAGAAAGAAAGAAAGAAAGAAAGAAAGAAAGAAAGAAAGAAAGAAAGAAAGAAAGAAAGAAAGAAAGAAAGAAAGAAAGAAAGAAAGAAAGAAAGAAAGAAAGAAAGAAAGAAAGAAAGAAAGAAAGAAAGAAAGAAAGAAAGAAAGAAAGAAAGAAAGAAAGAAAGAAAGAAAGAAAGAAAGAAAGAAAGAAAGAAAGAAAAACATTGTCATCAGGCATTTGAATTTAACATAAAAAGGAGCAGCCAAACAATAAAATTAAATGAAATAAGTTATAATTTAGAAAAGCAGAAGATGGGCAATATCCTGGTTTATTTTCGTGGCATAATTGCTTTTTATCTTTTTAAGCGATGAAAAAAATTACTTGAAATCATCAATAAAACCAGGGAAGGAAGGCCTATAGTTCCTCCATTTAGCCCAATGGATATGATACAGTATTTACTAGGGATCCCCCGATACCATTTTTTTCACACCGAGTACGAGTATTTTAATTTGTCTACTCGGCGATACCGAGTACCGATCCGATACTTCTACCATAAAAATAACTAGGCTAAAAATGCAATGAAAAATGTATTGAATTGGAAGACAGGTTTTATTTGCAACAGAAATTCAATTTTAAACAAAACTCAGCCGGCCGGTGTTCTGCCGATCCTTGCTCCCTGCCGAGAAATGCTACTTTGTGGTTCTGCGCACGCTCACAGTCGTTTTTCAAAGTTTGATTGCCACGCCCATCATTTCTTGCACGATGTAAAAATGGACAGAGCTAGGGAGTAAAACACAGTAAAATTGTAGCTCTACAAAGGTAGAAAACAATCAGGTAGCATTTTTCGGCAAAGCAACAGAAATCGGCAGAACACCGGGCTTTCCTCCGCTCAGGTGAAGCACCGCACATGCGCAGCCGATGCACCCGCGATGAGACCACGTTGTACTGTGAGTTACGTGGAGTGTTTAATAAAGTTCCCCGTGAGTAAGGGTAATACTCCACTGTCCAGTTTGTATAATTAAGGAAGATAGAACAAACTGAAACACGGAACAGCTGGCTGAGCAGCGGCGGCTCGGCGGCTGCTCCACCGCCAGGCTGCACACTCACCCTAGAGGCGCTAACCAGTAACTACAACAACAATGAAGTATCGGTGCGTGGTATCGGACAATTTTTGCGAGTACGAGTATATGAGAGCAGTATCGGCCCGATACCGATACCAGTACCATACCGATACCAGTATCAGTATCGGGGCATCCCTAGTATTTACCCAACAGAATGATAATGTTAATAAACAGCATCTTCGGGATGAAGAAATATGACGTTTACTAAAGTATGCATGTAAGTTGAACTGAAATAAATGTTGTTTTTTGTACATTCTATGTCATGAAGAGCGACCGGGCAGGAGCAGTCGCCACTCTATTATAAGAAGCCGCTGTCATCAGCGCATCCTCCCTGTGGATGTTGTGAAATAACTTTTCCGTGAACGGTTTCAGGCAACAACTTTCTTGTTTTCATGATAAAAGAACAGGATGTTTTAAAGTTTGTTGGTAAAAACTGTTATATATATCTGTTTGCACAGCCATCTTGACAAATGTAAAAGCTGTGGAGTGTCGCCACAACATGACAATGGTTTTAGAGTCGTATCCGTAGAAGTGCTGTTGGTTTGTTGAAATGCATGTTGAGCTCGTGAATTGCGGACGGAGATGTTTGCTGAGTCGCCTGCTGCAGATATTTGCGCCATCCAGAGGCCCAAAAGATTCTGCTTCAAACCAACAGAAAACCTGTGGATGATGTCGTGTAGGAGGTCCGTCTATTTCGGTTTCACTGAAGCTTTCGCACCAGATCTGTTTGACCCAGAGTTCGTTACTCGGGCAGTCCACTTGGTTTTGGCCAGGTGTGAAAGCTCGCTTGCAGTGCGAACGGACCTTCAAGCAGACCAAAGAGAGGAAGTCATGTAGGGCGCGGCAGCTCACTGCTCGGGTTTTATTCTTCCTCGTGCTTTTTTTCTGGTCAGCGCTCGTCTCGGGAAACGCTGCCCTCGAACAAGCTGCTGCTGTGACCCTGTGATGCTATCAAGTGAAGTGTGAAAATGGAGTGAACCAAATGAAGATGTGGAGTTTTTCAGCGGTATGAGGAGACTGTCTGGGTGGGAATGCATCCTAGATCCTGTCCAGATTCCATTGACCTGGTTCCAGTCCAGAGAATCAAGGTGTGAATGCTTCAAGGCTGTATCGTCCGTGATTGACAGATGAAATCTACCTCCTCCTTTACGTATGTGATTGTGGTTTTTACAAGGTTACTTCAAGCTAGCCTAGCCTTGGTTTGGGACATCTGTCCAACCATGAAGAAGCCCCCCCTCCTCATAACCAGACAGTGAAATACTGCAGTTTTCCCAAAGCGTGGCGCATGTCTGTGACACACGGTGGTCTGGAGGTTGTGAATAACGTAATGACCTCCAGCAATATTTACCACACAGAGCAAATTATGCTCCAAGATTTGCTTCTACATTTGCAACTACGGAGACATTCTTAGCTTTCCTAGACCAGTGAATTCAGCTCAGTCAGTCACAGATGTACATGTAGAAATAAACTCGGATATCTAAGCTGAAAATATCTAATAACTACAATCCAGCCTCCACGTTGCCTCAAACCCTTTTATTTTTGTCACTACCCCAATAGTAGTTGAGCCTAATCTGAGCTACTTTTGACATTTAGTTGCAGCACTGGCCACCGCTAAGTGGGCCAAGTGTTGATGTGTGATGCACAAAGTGTTGTGAGGGCCACAAGGGGCCAAAGCGTCACAGAAAAGGAAGAATTGCATTATGTCATGGTGACCGTATGGCAAACATGGACCAAAGAAAAAAGGCATATTTCTGCCAAACGTGGGCCAAACATTTGATGGTCCCTGGGTTCAGGCAGACTTTGACAGGCAGACTGCAGAGTCATGCACTGCAGCAATGAACTTTTTTGTAGGAATAAGGGATATTGTGCAAGATGTTATGATAAAAATGAGACCAAATGGTTCTGAAAACAAAGAATGTCATTTCTAAAAAGTGTTCAGCAGTTTGCTGCCTTGCTGATAGGCTCATATTTTCTACCAAGTGGAAAGAAGAGTAAAGGACTTTGCAGTATAGACAGAATGTTTTTAGAGTCTTAACCGACTGTTTGCAGCAAGGGGAAGTCTTAGAAGATAGCTTTTAGATTGCTGCCATAAAAGAGCATTTTAGGACAAAGATAGCTGCATCCTTTATCGAGGCTGGCTGCTCATTGTGCCAGGCAGTTCCCTCGCTCTGCTGTTAATCTACTCTCCATCTCCTCCGCTTCTGGGCTTTTTAGTTGAACTTTTTATTCTCACACCTTTTGTATCTCATGAAGGCTGAAACCAGAGCCTCCTTTTTAACCCAGCGTGTAGTCCTATTTTTGCAAATTAGCACGATCAAATGGACGTTGTAGTAATTGACAGGCCCCGGCGTTTCTGGCGCGACTAAATTGCTGTGAATGGATTATTCTGACACCCAAGAACACTGATGTTTAAAAAACGCTGCTACGTTTTTCATTTCCATCAAATAGTATCGTCTTCCTTCTGCAGAGAACAGCTATAACTCGTACTCTGCTTCTGGCCTTCCTGCCCGTCTTTCACATGCAACATTCATGACAGATCACCTCTAATATCCACCAGGACAACAGAGGGACAACGATATTCACTTATTTCATGACAGAAATCAAAATTCTTTGAACGGGAATCTGTCGTACCTGGAGGTGTTTCCGGACCAGCTCTTGGCAGCCAGAAGTAATGTTGCCCTGACAGGATTTCAACATTTGCTTCACCTCTGACAGTATATGCATCTTTCATATACTGTCTGAAGTTTGGTTCTGCCCTTACTTTCCCGTCTTCCCCGTCTGACATCAACGAGTCTTTCTTTTCTCACAAGGAATTCACATCGGCTGCAATGAACTCCTTGTGAACTCAATGGTTTTATAAATGTCTTTTTTTTTATCCCGACTCAGAGGTCGCAGCAGATTTTTTTGCTTTACCGCAAGTTACCAAACTCTGAGGTATGTGTAAAGACAAAGCCAATGAGGAAAGACGTGAGCAGAGAGCTCAGAGAAGCAACTGCATCCGTCCATCATTCTGGGAGAGGTTATAAAGATAATTTCCTCACAATCTGGAGTCCATCATTCTGTGGTGACAAATATTATTCAGACGTAGAAGACCTTCAAGACAGTTGGCTGCCTTCCCAGGAGCTGACGCCCCAGCCAGTTCAAGTCAAGATCAGACTGTACAAAGCCTGGAAACTACAACGAAAAAAGTAAAAATACAAAATTTCTGTTACCAAGAACAGTCCTGCCACCTTTCAGAGCAGACCCTCATCCCCGCTCTGAGCGGCCCTGAAAAACTGCTGGTTGGTATAGGGCAGGGGTCGGCAACCCAAAATGTCGAAAGAGCCATATTGGACCAAAAACACAAAAAACAAATACGTCTGGAGCCGCAAAAAATGAAAAGTCTTGTATAAGCCTTAGAATGAAGGCAACACATGCTGCATGTTTCTATATTAGTTAGAACTGGGGTAAGATTTTTTTTTTCATTATGCACTTCGAAAAAAAAGTCGAAATGTTGAGAAAAAAGTCGAAATGTTGAGAAAAAAGTCAAAATGTCGAGAAAAAAGTCAAAATTTCGAGAAAAAAGTCGAAATGTTGAGAAAAAAAGTCAAAATGTTGAGGAAATAGACAAAATTTCGTGAAAAAAGTCGAAATAGCGAGAAAAAGTAAAAATTTCGAGAAAAAAGTCTTAATGTCGAGATTGAAAAGGAAAGGAAAAAGGAAGAAAAAAAGAAGAAAAAAAAAAAAAGAAAAAAAAGAGGAGAAAAAGAAGAAAAAAAAGTCAAACATTTCTGAAAAAGCTCCAGGAGCCACTAGGGCGGCGATAAAGAGCTGCATGCGGCTCTAGAGCGGCGGGTTGCCGACCCCTGGTAGAGGGGGTGCTGACTCCATCACCAGTGAATCTACCACTATATCAGCGCTAAAAGAAACACAGCAACCATCTCAGCTTCTGCAGTGTTCATCTCTTCATTCCAGGTAGTTTTCTTTTTTTTTGGTATTTCTTCTTTTATTTATTGGCGGTTGACAACACCAAAGGCAGTGCACCGCTAGCAGATGGTATCACGCGCTAGTTTGCTACTGTAAGTCAGCAGATGCTGCCGGGTCTGTCACTGTAGATGAAGTGAAGGGAGTCGATCCTGGTGCAGTTTTAACCTCTGGGTTTAACCCCAGACCCCCGCTAATGGAAATACTGTCCAGCACGGTGGTGGAGGGGTGATGATTTCACAAGATCTGAGCACCTTGCAGTCATTATTTCAACAAACATGACGCTGTCCGTTCGAGAGCTGATTTTCAGAACATTGTCTTTCTGAAACTCCCCCAGTACACCCCAGCACGGGGTTTTACTCACATTTAAGACATGAAAAAGACCAGGTTTTCTATGTTTCATTGTGTCCTCATGGACCAAATGCAGGAAAACCTAAAGACTGAGGGATGGTGTCCTCTCTCACTCACTTGTCTGTAGTTCAGTGTTTACTAACTTGAATTTGTTGCGTGATCAAAGCTGATTGATTCAAACTGACAGCTTAATTGTTAGCTCTTCCCTCAGAAGAGAAAACTTCTCACTTTGTTTGAAACCGAAGACTGAGCAGCCACTTCATTGTGGAAAAAGCGCACCGCTGGCTATTTAGAGGCAAATGGACAGAAAGTGGTTTAGGGAATAACTATCTTTCCCACGCCACCTGAGCTCCCTTTCTGTTGACTCTAAAACTGCGGATATGATCACTTGATTGTTTTTGGCCGGTGGTTTTAGTCCTAGCAGGCATGGTTAGAGTTTACAGCGTGGCACTCAGTCTGTGATCTTACCAGATGAAGGAAGGAAATGGATATGTGGTTGTTTTTGTATCTAATGTATCTCCGGCCTGCATAAGTAAATATACTGAGGGCAGTGGTTCTCCGAGCCTCTGAAACCTGCACTAGGAACAAAGGCCAGTTCATTCATGTGGCAGAATCACAGGCATCATTTGTGCTTAAAGAATAATAAACTAGCAGCAGGACAAGTCCTCTTCATTTTCAATCATTTCCGCTTTAAAGTAACAATTTAATATGAAAAGAATCGGTTGTTGTCGAAGATGAAAACAGCGCTGGTGACCAGGGACGGATGCTGTAGTCCGGGGAGAGAGAGGTCTGGGGGTTCCTGCTGACGCTGCTGCTCCAACAGCCTAAACTCGGGTCATCGGTGCTTGATAGATGGATGGGGGGTCTTTGAGGGGCAACAAATGCAGATGTAAATGTGAGTGAGGTAAAAGATGAAGCAGCGTGATAATTCTACTCTCATCTAGATCTGTGATCTGAAAAACTCACTGAGCTACATATTCCCAGACCGAGTTAGAGCTCAACCAAAGTCAAAGGGTGCTGTTATGTTGGGATCTTTTGATGGAAACCTCAAAGACCCAAATATATTCACATTATAAGTTATCCTGATGTTAAACTGAGCTGTCTCTGCAGTCATGTGTAAAACGGTGCACCTTTGACTTTAACTAGGAACCTCTTGCTCCTCCTTCTAACTTATGAATCCTCTTGGTCACAGCGGAAAGTTGAACAGCTGTTTTTATAACCATCACTGTGTTGCAACAGTTACTTTACTGCTTATGTCGTCTCCTTTTGGCATTACTTTACCATACGTTTAAATGTACTGTAGCTGTGATGAAATGTTACTTTTGTAAAGGTCTGCACGCCTCCTGGTCAGTTTCATAAAGGGCCGGAGATCAGGTGCAAGGTTCCCTCCTGAATCTTATGGAAGGGGGTTCTTAGCATTCATTTGTTGTTCTTGTTTTTTCCCTCATTTTTGCCTAAGTAATGGTACGATAATAAAAGTAATCTATTTTGTTCACCCGAGGTTGTATTTATTTGCATACATTTTTATGAATGAGGATTGAATAATCTTGTGGGAATTTGTGGCGCCATTAACTATTTTGTCACCAAAATTTAATCCAAGTGGCATTTAAATGCAGCCAAAACATTGTTTGTTCTCTTGAGCATCGACCAAAATGTTTTTTCCCCTTTTTCTAAATGCTGCATACATTTTTCACCCCCCCATTTGAGCATTTGGGCTGAGGTTAAGCTTCAAACCATAATTATGTCTTTTCACATCAGCTGTCTGTGGGGAGAGAAGCACAACAAAGGCCGTTGCTTTGACAGTCTCTTCTGAGTCGCAGATGCTTTTTTTTTTCTTTTTAAGCTATGCAACTGCCGCATTAGAAAAACATCAATGTCATATTGTGCTGTGATGATAGCCAGCTACCTGTCTTTGAATGGCAAGTCCTTGCCAGCCGCTCCTCAGAAGCTCCTGGTGTGAATTGAGCTGAGACTGACTAACTCATTTGTGTGAAGAGGCAACATGCTGGAGGCTCAGCGGGATTTCTCTGTCGAGCTCCGGATCACGATTCACTGGTATTTCTGCTTCGCAGGCTGTGCTTTCACTTCCGTGCTGCACATTACCGGGGATATGAGTTTTAAATGAAACCGTGTCACGCACAAAAGTCACCAAATTTCATCTGGAGTTGATGAAGGTATCTGCTGATGAAGCCTTTGCGACGCCTCCCTCCGAATGCTCACAAGTTTTTGATCCTAATTTATTTGCCAACGCAGGAAGAGACCAGCGGCAGGTGTTCCTCTGCACTCGCTCCAGTGCTTCATGTGTCACCGTCGCTTCGGTCTGACGGTGAAGCACGTTGGAGCCTCAGTGAAAAAAGGATATTCTTGGATTTAAGGCATAATGCCTCCTAAATCACCTGCCATGGGATGCAGGGACGGGAGAGCCGAATGCTGGAGCATCCTGAGTGACTCCATTGAGATGCTGATAGGAGCGCAGAATAAATAACTGAATGTTTTGATTGTGTAACTAAATATGAAGCCTGCTGACGGGTGGAGATAAACCCCCCTCAAAAACCAGACGCCAATGCAGCCTCGCTCCAATCTCAGTCTTCGCTACGTATCTATAACGCCTTTATTTTGGGGTGTCACACGTTTTTACGTACAGTTATCGTTTGTGTTTTTTGTGCGTGCGTGCGTGCGTGCGTGCGTGCGTGCGTGCGTGCGTGCGTGCGTGCGTGCGTGCGTGCGTGCGTGCGTGCTTTCGTGCTTTCGTGCGTGTGTGTGTGGAGGAGGATTTGGCAAATACAACCTCACACATACATCAACGTAACTTGTTTTTTACTCAATATTTATTAAATAAAAATTGAACCATAAAGAACAACTGTGACGTGGGCATTCCTAAGTACCCCCTTTCTTACTACTATAGGATCTGAGAGGGTCAGTTACAGCCAAATGCTACTGATCTGTCGTCCCAGGCGAGCTGATATCATCTGCAGGCGTTCAGGCTCCAGCTGCCTGGAGTTCAAGGTGTGTTTTTAATGCAATGCTAAACGGGCACGTTATATGCAGTGACCTTAGAAAAGGTTGTTTATCAGCAAAAACCAAACCATTTGGAGCTCAGTGAGAAACTGCACACAAGTGAAAAGCGTTCAAGACAGCCAACGGTCTTCGCAGGAGTGGTCATCCCAGTTAATTTACACACAAGGCTAAAGAACTTAATATACAAGAGCTGCAACTCAGATCCGACAAAGAACATGGAAGCACAGCCGGTGTTGGAGAAAGTGCATCTGAACAAACTATGAGTTGTCTGGAACGATATCCTGTGGATGGGTGAGACCCAGGCCTGCATGTTCGGGTTCGGTGGCCAGCAGAAGGAGCTCAGAGGGCCTGGGGTTTGGGCCCCGGACACCTTGCAGCCACAGAGTGGACTGGGGACTCCACTGTGGACCAGAGTCTCCTAGAGACAAGTGTGAGTGAGTGAGTGAGATCTGTCTGGCGGCTTGGGCTTCATCTCTGCTAAATAAACAATGCCACTCTTGTTTAGCTGATGTTGTGTTTGCCTGACGCCAAGATGCACCACAGCGGGATGGTTTTTGTTTTGATTTAACACCAAAAACACGGGATTAAAATCAATTATTCATGCGACTGCAGCGTCTTGAGAGCGACTCACGAGTCCCGGAGTCGTCATCCTGTGAGCAGCAGGGAAGTCTGTGCTGAAACTCCCCCGTGATGCCGTTCAGGGGTGCACGGTAACTCTGCACAGTTAAGGTGAACGTAAACACAGGAATATCAAATACCATCCAGTGTCAAGCATTGGAGCTTTGTGTCTCCAACTCGTAACCCGTCTGGACATCAAGGTGTTCCAGTCCACTGAGCATAAAAACATCCTCCCGGAGTTGCAGGGAGATCTGCTCCAGCATGGCGGCTCCTTTGAGCAGGGAAGCCAGTCCAGCTTTGAACATCGCCTTATTGTGCTCTGCCCTCCCGCCCCCCATGTCACCATCCGTCCCCATGAAATGAGAAACTAATGTTTATCTTCTTCTCCTCTTTTCTCCACACAGCTGCTATTCAGGTGCAAATCACTCCGGCACAGGGGGAGATCAGCGTAGGAGAGTCCAAATTCTTCCTCTGCGAAGGTAAGAGAGCTCAAACACACTTCATTTAGCTCTGCTGGGTGCACATTTTACCTCGTACTACAATATTTGCAGCAGTAATTGAGGTCATTTGATGTGGGTGTGACGAGTCAGGAGAAATAATGATGCTGGTGGACAAAAAAAAAACATGGACAAATGGATGAAACTGTGGCGAGAGTCAGAAGATGAGATCAAGAGGGCTCAGGAGAGGAGGGAGACGGGATTCTGGGAAAATAATAAAAAAATCAGGTGATTTTTACTGTGTTTTTAGTGAATCGTAAAGGTGTTTATGACAAGAAATTCAGCTGAGATGACAAAGCAGATCATTGCATTCGAATTTAAACTGCAGATCCAAGAAAACAACATGCAGAGATCGATGCGTTCACCTTTAGATGTAGACAGCGTCCATCACGGCGGCGGTGCGTTTGTGTTTTTCTGCATCCTGAAGTCCGGAGTCGGTGGAGCTGTATTTAGAGAGTCTGAGTTAGTCTCAGACTCCAGATGAGTCATAAATCTGATTAGGATGCAGCTGACGACGGCGCAGGACGGCGCAGGAGCGAGGCAGCTGGGGTGACTCCTCGTCTCCCAGTACTTCACTGTCTTGTTCGGTGTTTTATGTAACCTGATCAGGTTCATAATGTGGATTTGCATTATGGGCCGTAATTCCCATCCTCTGCTACTGCAGCGCTCCGCTTGACGAGAGTCGATCCTGCAGAGAAACGTCAGAAATGAATCTCACTGATCAAAATCAGGATTTCAGGTTTTTGAACAGGGGAATCAGGGGAATCAGAATCACAGCGTCTTCCAGCCGACACAGACATTTGAAACGTGAACGACTACCTTAAGTTCAGAGGTAGACGTGTGTTCGGACGTCAAAGCTTCCACCACAGAGACGTTGGATCCGGCTGAATTCTCAACGACCAGGGGGATTATTTTTGCTGCAGAACCTGCTTTTGTGCTGCAGATCGTACAGAACCAGCAGCACAAAGATACACGTTGTCTTCAAGAAAAGGGATGAAACTACACGTTTAGGTCGACATTCACAGCTCAGATGGAAAGTCTGACTGAGATAAGCACTAACTTAAGTCATGACAACCGTAGCCAGCTGTCAATCAAAAGACCACACCCCTTTTTGAAGCCCAATGCTCTATACTCATACAAACATGTTTTTACTGTAGTTTATACCTGTCAAGTTTTGGGTTTAAAAACAAGGGAAATGTTCCCCCCATTTCGACATTTTGTACTTCGTCATGAGAGGATGTGGCGTTAATGTTCTTCTGTTGCACAAAAGCTGTTTCTGCTTGTTTTCACCTTTATAAAAACTAAATTAGGCAAAGAAGCTGCTTCTGTCTCCGCTTAAATGCTTTCATGTTCTATTTATTCTGATCTGTGACAGAAATCTGGCTCTGAAGTCTCTGTTTCATCTTCATAGCAAGAACTGTTATCGATTTTTTTGGTTTTATGTTTCAGTTTGTGTCGAGTTCATTTCTTGTCACATGGTCACATGACCCTCAGGTCTCAGGAACTCCGGCTTGAATGTTATTAGTAATTCCCCAGATATACACCAAGGATGTGAGGGCTTCCACATGTATAACGGTGATAAACCCTACGTTTATGTGGTGGATTTCTGTTTTACAGTGACAGGGGATGCTAAAGACATCGACTGGTACGCCCCGAGTGGTGAGAAGATCGTTCCTGGAACGCCGGACCTCTCTGTGACCCGCAACGATGAAGCCACGTCCACTCTCATCATCTACCATGCCAGCGTGGACGACGCCGGCAACTACAAGTGTGTGGCAAAGAACGGGGATCAGGAGGCTCAGACCACGGTCCCGGTGAAGATCTTCCGTAAGTCCCGTATTCTTCACGGTCCCACTTCACCACTGATGGTGCTTCACGCTTCGTTTCACCCAGAGGTGTCAGTCAGGGGGGAATGGCGCCCTCGGTGTCCCTGGTAGGGTGTGTGCAGGGGCTCTGGAGAAACGAGTCCAGCTGACAGTTGAACAGTGTGGTTTTCTTTGTGGCTGTGAAACGCTGTACCCTCGCCGGGTTCCTGGAGGGCTCCAGCAGGTCCACATGTGCTGTGTGAACTCAGGATAAACTGTGAGGCGGCCTCCGGCAGGAACTGGGCCCGTTGCTGTGGGCTACTCACAAATATGGCGAGACTTTGTCCCACATTGCCAGTAGCAAGTCGGATCTCTTCAGTGGTGGACAGTAACGGAGTAAATTTACTTGAGTACTGTACTTAAGTACATATCCAGAGGATTTGTACTTTACTTGAGTATTAGATTTCTTTGGTACTTATTACTCTTACTTGAATACATTTCCAAGACAAATATTTTTACTTTTACTCGAGTAAATTTCTAGGAAGGCTGAAAAGTACTCGTTACTTTCAGGTCTGCTCTTTTTTCTTCTTCCCTAAAATCCTATTGGACACAAGCTGTTTTTGTCAAAGGAGGAGACCTGTCACAGTGCACGCTCTCCACTGGGATGTACGTAAAGCGGAAATACGTCAAGCCTCCTCAAAACGATACCGCCAAAGTAGCCTGCGTTTGTCAAGACAGAGCCGCAACAATGGCTACGCCTGCGTCAGGAGAAGAAAGACAATCCGCTGAGTCGTCTGAGTCTGATAATGAGCCGGACTCGGAGCAGGGACTTTCACAAAATCCTTGAAAAAAAAAACACAGACAAAATTAAATTAAAATTAAATTAAAATTAAAATATATAGTAATTTACTGATGTGGAAAATAAGAAATTTACTCTTACTCTTACTCTTACTTTTACTTAAAGTAAATTTAAAAGCATTTACTTTTGGATACTTTAGTACCTTTAAAAGCAAGTACTTTTCTACTCTTACTCGAGTAATATTTTGACTGAGCTACTTTTACTTGTAACGGAGTACATTTTGACCAGTAGTATTTGTACTCTTACTCAAGTACTGGGGTCGAGTACTCTGTCCACCTCTGGATCTCTTTCGGTTTGGACTTGGACTGTCAAGCCAGTTCAGTTGGTACCGTTTATTTACAGATGACATCTGGTTCAACGGTCTCAAGATTTCAGCTCTGCTTTTTTGCAGATGATGTGGTCCCATTGGCCTCATCGCGCCACTGCTGCCAACTCTCGCTGAGGAGGTTTGCAGGAGGGGAGAAGTGGCAGGAATGAGACTGGGAGGTGCGACCTCTGCAGTTGTGAGGACCCTCTACCGGTCTGTTGTGGTCAAAAGGAGAGACTCTCAGTCTAGCAGTGGCTTTACGCTCCGACCCTCACCCATGTGACCTATGTTACTCTACCTTAAGGCTGAATTATGGTTCTGCGTTAAATCAATGCAGAGTCTAGGCCGTACGCGGGAGGCTCTCCGTAGCCTACACCGTAGCCTGACGTGCACCTCCCAAAAAATGTAACTACACGTCGACCCAGACCCAACACAGACCGAGAGCGCTGTGATTGGTTCGCTTGGTAGCAACGCATTTCCAGTTCCGGTTTGTGAAGCAGTAGTGAACTTTCAGCGCTCTTTTCTCACACGTGTGTGTGTGATTTTTTTTTTTGGGGTTGTTTTGTTTTTTGCACAATAGTTGTCCTTATCTCTTTGATTCACTGTGACCGGAAAAGCCGGAAGCTAAACAAAGTATCAACTAGCGCTCTGGGGGGTACTGCACCGCGGCGAAATGGAGTGACAGAGAAGTCCGAAGGGTTCATCACGACGGCGTCACGGCGACGGCGTAGGCTATGCGTTGGTTTAACGCAGAACCTTAAATCAGGCTTTAGAGCGAGAATTTGAAACACGAGTATTGGGGAGGGACTCTGAGCAGCTGGTGTCAGCTGAGATGGTTGGGCCATGTGGTCCTCCACACCTCCCTGAGCAGGTGTTCTGGCCATGTCCAACCAGGACACATGTTCTTGGCTGGCTTCGGAACACCTCAGTATTCCACCTGTCTGTGCAGATGTCTGCTATATGCTTGCTGACATCCTGGTCTGCAGTCCCCCCCTCTGACCACCTCAGTGTCTGCTGTCTACATCTGTTTATATAGTCATCCTTTTGGTGCACCAGTTAGCCATTGTGTCTGTGTCTCTCCTTTCTCTGTTCTTCATTCTCTCTGTCTGTTTTCTCTTTTCCTGCTCTGCCCAGCTGGCCTCCGGGCGGAGGGTCCCCCCTCATGATCCAGGTCCAGGTCCAGGTTTCTTCCCTCCTAAAGGGGAGTTTTACTTGCCACTGTTTGGCTTAAGGTTTTTCTCCCACTAGGGGAGTTTTTACCTGCCATTGTTTATGTTATGTGATAATTGCTCGGGGTCATGTTCAGGGTGTCTGGAAAGATCCTAGGGACAACTTCTGTTGTAATAGATGCTATATAAATAAAATTGAATTGAATTGAAGTATTCTCTTGGAGGAGCTGAAAGAGGGAAAGAGGGTCTGGCCCTTTTTGCTCAGGCTGTTGCAGCTTTAACTGCCAGAGCAAGCTCGGCCATCTACTGGTAGCCGGGGCTACCCGAGGCTTGTCACTCAGCTACAGCCAGTACTCGAGTTGTAAAAAAAAATCAGGGGGGATGGTGGATTTTATCATATGGGAACAGATAATTTGTGCGGATTACAGATAATATAATATATTACAAATAATAGCAGTGACCAAAACACCTGCAGAAATACTGCAGGAATGACATAGCAGCAGTTAAATGCAGCCTTCTGTAAGCTTTAAATATCCACTGGGCTTACATCAAGTACACCAAAACACAACAATAAAAAACAGTTTTCTGAACTTATCAATATGCCTCTGTCCTTCACAGGATAAGTAAAATGGATCACTGCAAAAACTCGAAATCTTAACAAGAATATTTGTCTTATTTCTAGTTAAAATGTCTCATTTTAGTAAAAAAAATCTCATTACACTTAAAACAAGACTCATCACTGGAAAAAACAACAATTTTCATCTGTTTCAAGTAGATTTTCACTTGAAATAAGTAGAAAAATCTGCATGTGGAACAAGATTTTTTTGCTTGTAATAAGAAGATAAATCTTGTCCCACTGGCAGATCTACTTATTTCAAGTGAAAATGTACTTGAAACAGGTGAAAATTGTCAAATAAGTTATTTTTCTGGTGATGACTCTAAATGTTGAAATAGCAGTAAAACCACATTCATTGATGAAATGACATAAGGGATGGAAAGGGGGGGGGTGGCAGTTTTACAGGGGGGATGATTTGGACCGTTTTTATTTCAGGGGGGATGCCATCCCCCCTCATCCCCCCTCATCCCCCCTCAACTCGAGTACTGGCTACAGCCTCACCACCAGTTGTCAGGTGTAGCTGCTCGGCAACGAGAGCAATGATGGATGAGCCTCGTGACCAGGCAGACTGCTACATAAACATCAAAGATGTAAATACAAACTGCAAAGATGTACATTTTCACATGAATGTCGGTGGAGGTTGAGCTCCTGTTGGCGCGGGACACTATTGGTCAGCTGAGGAACTGCACCTTCGCCACCTCGACGTTGGCGTCCGTTAGCGAGCCAGATGTGGTCTCCTGACCTCCGTTTCACTGTGCGAGTTTGGATACAGTGGTGCCAGGTAGACTGAAGATGTGTTCTGTGAATAATGAATCTAGGTAATGTTTGCTTGCTGCAGCTTACCATGAAAGTGTTGGCCTACTGCCTAACAAAACAGTGTTTGATTTCAAAAGGGATTCCTCCTTCTTTTCTTCCCTCTCTGATAGCAGTTCAACCCACACAAACCTCTAAGAAACTCCTAACGACTGTTATATTTCCCTACAGAGAAGATCCACTTCAGGAACGCACCCAGTCCTCAGGAGTTCAACGAAGGAGACGATGCCGACATAATCTGTGATGTTGACAGTTCACCGCCAGCCAACATCATCTGGAAGCACAAGAGCTCCAGGATCCAACCTGCCAAAGACGGTAAGCCGGCTGAAATAACACTCTTCCTGTGCTTGACCTGCTTCCTCACCTCCAGCCCACCACACCACCCAATCCTCTTGACTTCACCTCCCCGCAGATGCCGCCTGCCAGTTCAAGCTGTCCAATCAATTTTCCACACTCTTCCTCTTCTCCTTCTCCCCCTCACAATATCTATGGACAAAGCCGAGCATTTTCAGCAGGAAGCAGTTTCAGACCTCACAGATGAGTCAAGAAAATGGAAAATGTGTTTTTTTTGGCCTTGCAAGGGGATGATACCGTCAGCTGGAGGGATGTCTGAGGGCAGGGTGGAGTTTAATTTCCCTCAAATAGATGAAAAATTGTAGTTTTGAGAATCTGAGGACCTGACAAAAAAAGAAATCCCAGAGAAGAGAGTTACATGTTAACGAAACATATTTCCATGTTTCCAGGAGAGACACTTGTGCATGTTTGACAGGTGATAATTATCTCCGTAATCAATAGTTCACTCTGCCTAACATCTATCTCATCCGTGCATCAAGAACTTTCCGCCTTCAGGCTTGAAAGGAGGTTCAGATGGAGAAGTGGAGCCACAGAGGGCTTTGCTGTACAGTTACCATCGACTCTGCTGTCGGGTGGTGATCAGCGGGAAAAACTTGACTAAAGAAAATTATAAGAGGATCTATAGAAACTTCTGAAAGCCTGTTTGCATTGTGATCCCCTTTTTTAGCGTCGGTCCATGTGTTTTAAAGATTTGCAGCTGTGCCAGTGAACGGGCTTAGGAGCTTTGAAGCAGATGCAGAAGGAAGGTTTTCAGCTCTGTTCTGCAGAAACTGATCAAACAGAGAAGTGTGGAAATGAAGAGGTTGCATGGCAAACCCAACAGGGGTGGAGCTATGGGCGAACGATTCTTTCATCTCTGAAACGAAGCTCTGGCATCTCAATCAAGACGTTCAAATGCTTTCTGACCTGCAGACCTGCAGCTGGGGGTCAAAGTTCATCTGAACAGATGATGCGAATGCTAAGAAGACGATCCAACGCAGCAGTCTGGAGGAAGTCGTTGCGAGCTGTCTGTAGGTGAAACTCGCCACCACCGACGGTTCGGTGCAGTTCTTAGTTGTGGTACCCCTTCATGGCGTATTCATGTCCGTCTTCCCGCTGGCGCCGTCGGCCGTGTGTAAACTGGCCGAGAGCCGGCGAGGCTCATTTTTACACCTAAACCTCGGTTCTGTCATGGATGCTTCATTCAGCTGGACC
This sequence comes from Cololabis saira, assembly GCF_033807715.1. Taxonomy (NCBI): domain Eukaryota; kingdom Metazoa; phylum Chordata; class Actinopteri; order Beloniformes; family Belonidae; genus Cololabis; species Cololabis saira. The sequence goes on from NC_084600.1 coordinate 30,327,368, forward strand.
CAGTTTGTTTTCACACCACGATTTGTCAAACAAACTGAACCTTTTAACCTTCGTCTGTTGTTAGGGTCGCCACCGACCGCTTTTTGACTTTGTCAGGAACCTTTATTTCAACAAAATAATATCCAACATTTTTTTCACTAAATTATAAAATGCTCTGGTTGAAATTGTTACCTTTTACTTTTTTTCCATTTCCTTGAAGTAAATGGGTCGAAATTTACCCATAACACCTGAGATGTTACTATAGTTAATAATATTAAAATGAAAAAATAACTGAAACAAATTTATTTAAGATATGTGTTCTAATACCTCTCCGTAATAGCCAGGTAACACAACAACCTTTTATTTATTCATATGATTCTCTTGAGGCTCATTTTACCAGTTTTTAAAATTGAAATTAAGGGCTATACTGACAAAAAAAAGGCCCAGAGTCCCATACCAAACATATTAAAACCAATATTTTCATGGATAAGGAAGCCTAACAATGTAACCAAGAGATGAGAAACAAATTGGATGATGGATAATTGCTTTTAGTGTATTTTAGAGATAATTTAAAACACAGGTCAAAACCGACCCGTTAACATCGGAGATGGTAACAGAAAGCTAACACCAGACAAAGGTTAAGTAGCATTGCATCCTCGCTGGTGGTTAATCTGCAAACTTTATCATTCTTGTGAGTGCTAACTAACATTTAGTTTTTTCCCTCACTCCTCGTCGGACCGCGACACATTTCTCCCAGCTATCGCTTGAAGTGGACAGACACTTCTACGATTTCTAGCAGACTGAAGTTTGCCTGTACGACCCTCATCAGAGTTCACAAACTGGATTTTCTGAGGAATTGAACTGGGGTCTGGTCTGGCCGAGTCTGAAACAGGTCTGCTGGGAATGGGCCCATAAACTCAGCGTGTATCTTTAGCAAAGTGGAGCAAATGGTCTCTTGGAGGACGGTTCTCAAATGTGCACTTTTGCTGGTAATCTCACAGCACTTGGTTCACGGTGGATCGAGAGGTTCACCTGGATTTGACTGTGATTTAGAAGATTTGACTGATTTCCAGGGTCCAGTACCAACAGAAGAGGAAGAACAAGAACCATGTGACGTAGGCGGAGCGTCATCCCCACTCGGATCAAGAGAAGTCACCCAAAGCGTCTGGCGTGGAGCAGGAATGATGTTTTTCAGTTTAATCGTAAAAACACGTCTCAGGTGTTATCGTTAGTCCTGCAGCCATCTTGGTTGTTTTGAATTGTGGTTCTTGGACACTAAGCCCGCCCTCACGCTGTCGCGATTGGTTCGGTACGTTCTGAACCGATGTGTGTGAATGGGGGGAGAACCAGACCCACTCCCAGAGGCAGCGATGTGAGCATGGCCGGCTGGTCAGGCTGCAAGAATATTCTGACAAAATCTCCTGAAAACGCAGCTCTTATCGCCAGGTCAAGTCTAATTGCTGTAACTTTCACATAACGATGCCGTAGATGAGCGTTCAGTATCTGTAAATGGTTTGATTTGGCAATTTCGCGCGGCCAGCGGTTGCTTGTTTTGGCTTGGACGGCCGCGGTCCAGCTCTGCCTGGAGGGTTGCAGCTGTCAGTATTCTGTGGAAGGTGTGCACAGAGCAAGAGAAGTGTGCCTTTTGTTTCACTCCTGAACCGGGACTACTTTAGCCTCAGAGTAACCCCCCCCCCCCCGGTTAACGTCGGAGAGCGTGGAGACACCACAGCGCTGGGCCTTTCCTGCCTTTGTTCTTGGACTCCTGTCAGGGAATGTGTTTTTCCACTGGAGAAAAACCCACTAATTGTACCCAACACCGAGAACTGAAAACCCTCCTGTGTAATTTCCGTCGGAGCAGCAGTTGACCCGACTACGCTGCTAAGTGTCCGCACAGAGCTTCACATGCTGAAATGTGTCGGCGTGACACGAGCTGAGAGCCGGTGCTGCATGCACGTACGTGCAGAGGAAGAGCTGAGTTAAGGTTTCCTCCCAAACGCAGGAACGCACGGTTGGAGTCCGATGGAGAAAGACATTAAATACTTCATTTCAGAACCTCAAACATTTCCTCACATTCAGGAAGATTATGCGTTACCTTCCGCAGCTATGGTAATAGCACTCGAGGAGGAATTGTTAGTACGATAAATTGTATAAATATAAAACTTTATGGGAAGAAAATGTTCAATATTCCAAGCCAGCACATAATCATATGCATCGAGAGGTTTTATTTCAAACGCCCTCGCCCTCATTCATGCAGCACGCTTCCCTTTCAGACAGGTGCAGAAAGTGAAATCCTCATCAACCCTTCTGGCACTCTGAACTCCTGTGGAGGAGCTCCCACCTTCAAAGGGACACACGGGCTTCGACCTGGCCTGACATAGACCTTTTGAAAATAAGGATTTTCTTTGACAGAAGATGTGACTGAAGCAAAAAAAAACGTGCGTGCAAAAGTGAGAGTGCACCAGCAGCGACGGTGGTGGACTGGCGATGCTTTGTGGACCGAGCCACAGCTCCAGGGCAACACTTCTGCTGGGCCACTCAGAGTACAGTGATTTGCAAAATCAAAACAAAGACAAAACATCTCACGTTCAAACTGGGGAACTTTGTGGATGTTTTGTAGGATTTCACTCATTTTTATTTGATGCCTGCCACACGTTTAAAAGAAGCTGGGACGGGGCGCGTTTACCACCAGCTGACTGACTGAAGGTTTGTAGGTGGATGTCTGGTGTGACGTTCCACTTGAGTTGGTCAAAGATCTCCGTTGTTGTAATTTTTTCTTTATAATGCTGCACATGTTCGATGGGACCGGTTTGGACTGCATGAAGGCTCAGTCTAGTTCCTGGACTCCTTTACAACCAGGCCAACGCTGCTGTAATCCGTGCAGAATCAGGCATTGTCTCGCTGAAATGAGCAACGGACATCCCAGAAAAAGACAGCACGTGTTGTAGGAATGGGCGATATTTTACCGTTCAAGATAAACCGTCAAAAAAATTCCCCACGGTAAGAATTTGTCATCTCACGGTAAAAACGATAAATTGAGGAAATGAGCCTGAAAGAAAGAAAGAAAGAAAGAAAGAAAGAAAGAAAGAAAGAAAGAAAGAAAGAAAGAAAGAAAGAAAGAAAGAAAGAAAGAAAGAAAGAAAGAAAGAAAGAAAGAAAGAAAGAAAGAAAGAAAGAAAGAAAGAAGAAAGAAATGAGCATGAAAGAAAGAAAGAAAGAAAGAAAGAAAGGAAGAAAGAAAGAAAGAAAGAAAGAAAGAAAGAAAGAAAGAAAGAAAGAAAGAAAGAAAGAAAGAAAGAAAGAAAGAAAGAAAGAAAGAAAGAAAGAAAGAAAGAAAGAAAGAAAGAAAGAAAGAAAGAAAGAAAGAAAGAAAGAAAGAAAGAAAGAAAGAAAGAAATAAATATTCCCGTTGATGACACTTTTTGTATTGGTATTTTTTTTTATCGTTATTGGGATAAATGCCAGAAATTATCGTGATAAATCTTTTTGTCCATACCGCCCATCCCTAACGTGTTGCTCCAAAACCTGTATGAACCCCTCAGCATTAATGTTATCCAAATTACCCATGATGCCGTGGGCATTAACACATGTCCATACTATCAGAGATGCTGGTGTTTGAACTTTGCACTGATAACACTCTGGATGGTTCTTTTTTGTCTTTAGCCCAGAGGACCATTTGAAACGTGGTCTCATCAGACCGCTGCGCACTTTCCCGTCAGTCCATCTCAGATGAGCAACCAGCGTTGTTTCTGGGTGGTGTTGATACGTGGTAGATTTGACTTGAACTGTGTGAACAGACAGCAGTTTTCCTGAATGTTCCTGAGCCCTGGAGGTCACATCCGTGACAGCAGTGGTCCTCGACACCTCAGGATCCACCACCCTGCAAGACTTAGATGTCCAACTTTTTTGGAACATGTTGCAGCCGCCAAACTCACATTGAGTGAATATTTGCAACAACAAAAAAAGCAATAAAGTTTATCAGTTTGAACATTAGACATTTTCTTTGTAGTGTTCAACTGTATATTTTTCCTGCACACTTGGTCCAAAATCAGTCCATGCACATCGAAATGATCCAAACACACAATCCAGCGCCGAGCGAAAGGCATTGCATGAAAAACTATAGAATAGTTTCTTTGTGATGATGTATTGATTCGTGTAAGTGGATCCTTCTTTTCATGCGATGGTGTCACAACCAGGGATGGAAGGACAACAAGGCATCGCTCGTTACTCTGTAACTGACATTTCAAACACATGCTGGTCGTTTATATTGACGTGTTTTCTGTCCATGCTTATCTAAAAACACTCGAGCGTGATGAGGTCTGAGCCTGGATTTTAATAAACATGCCAGCACGCAGCGGCTCTCTGTCACTTAATTAGAGGTGAAACAGTTTATCAAGCGTTATACTGCGGGGTTATCGGGGTTAATTGTTGCTTCTCTTTTTTTTTATTGTTCCCTTTGAGTGATTTATTTAAATATTAACTGCACACATGAAGATAGTCATAGTGTGCTGCATCTCAGCTTTAGGCAAATACAACCTTGTCACTGTTAGTTTGTAACAAAAGTGCAGAATTAAACACTGAAAAAGACATGTGTGGGCAGTACTAAGTACCCTCTTAAAGCTTCCATAGGATTTAAGGCCGAAAGGTTCCTGTAATCATCATCAGCAATTAGGGCTGTTCGATTAATCGATTTTAAATCGGAATCGCGATTATGTAATTAGAACGATGTTAAAACGTGAAAATTGTAAAATCGATTTTTCAAAAAAAAAAATTTTTTTTTTTTTTTTTTTTTTTTTTTTTAACCTTGTCTGCACACATATTAATGATTGATGGAAATGCCTCTCAATACCTGCGACAAGTGCCCCATCGGAGAGGCTCTTTAGTGTGGGGAGGGGGCGTTGTAACGTGCCACCGGGCATCCCTCAAGCCAGACGCGGTAGACCGGCTCGTGTTCCTTGCAAAAAACTTGCAAATGTGAATAGCAAATGTAATGACTGACATTACACACCTCTACCTCCTTCATGGGTTGCATTATTATTTAGCATGCAAAGACCCAGTTTAGTTTCATTAGAAAATGTCTTGTTTTATTTAATTGGAAATATAACTTACTGTATGTTTGCAAGTGCTGATTTGCTGATTTTTTTTTTCAGAGATAAAACTTTATATTTTATTATATTTTTTAAAACTTTTTTTCAACTTATTTTACAGAGATTTGCACTTTATTCATTCATTTTTGGTTTAATAAGAGCAAAGTTTGCACTTAAAGCCCAATGGGGCAAATGTTCAATAAAAAAACAGCATATTTGAAATCATTTCTTTGCCTTTTGTCAATTCACAAAATAATCGTAATCGTAATCGAAAATCGGATTTTGAGAGAAAAAAATTGAGATTTTATTTTTGGGCAAAATCGAACAGCCCGATCAGCAATGAACCAATCCCCAGCCGGTGTGCAGACATCGGTAAAAGCAAATGTTTGGGCAGTTTTCTGTTTCTGGAGCATCAAAGTGCGTGATAAGACAATGCCAAGAGAGAAAGACATAAGCAAAGGTTTAAGTGGATGAATTGTTGCTGCAAATCCATCTGAAAAGGGTTTTAAAAGTTTAACAATGTGAAAATAAATATCCACAAGTGGGAAACAAGAGAGGAATTTGATGTGTTTCCAGGAGTGGACATCCCTGCATCAGACCGTGAGATTCTCAGAGGGATAGTAAATAAGTCAAACTCAACAGGTCTTGAGGAACACGTTAAATGTTAAACACATGTGGGTGGTAGGAAGGGTTTCCAGGAAGGAGAGTCTTCTATCTACAGAGAACATGGAAGCGTGATTAAGATCTAAAAAAAAGACTTCTGGGGCAATATCCCATGGATGGATGAGTTCAAAGTGAAACTGCTTGATCTTTATGGGCGGCACTGAATATGGTGAAAACCAAATACCTGTCAAGCATGGTGGTGGAAGGGGGGGTGACTTGGGGTTGTGTTGAAGCCACAGGACCTGCACAGTCCTTGAGTGGACCATGAAGTCTCCTGTGGCCAACTGTGTGAAGCCAGACCCCCGTCCCCATGAGAGACCTGCGGTGGGACGACGAGAGAGCTGTGAATTATTACTGAGAACTGAAGCACCCCTCCACAACAATGTGAGAAGATAATGAAGACGATGAAGATGAAGAAACCACTCATTCAAGTTATTTCTGCTGAAGCTGGATCCAACCCGCTAAATAATGGGGATGCTTCATGTTGCTCATATGATTATATTGTTTTTGCTTTATTTACATAATTAATGACAAAGTCCTGAGTTATAAGTTATATTATATGTAGTGCTGTTAGGCGATTAAAAAAATTAATCTAATTAATTACAGGATTTGTAATTAATTAATCTAATTAACGTGCTAAAATGACAGCCCTAATTATATGCAAAAAGGATTGCATTAAAGGTGGTGGGTGTGCTAACCTCTGCACCATTGTAAATCACTTTGGCATTAATGTTTGAACTTGACTAAACTCAAACATCCACAAAGTAGTAAAGTGTAAGTATATTAAATACTGTACATCATCATTAATCTGTGCACCTCTGCATAATAAGTTGACTGTGCTTTCTGTGCCTGCATAATTCTGCAAGCCTGAGCACGTTGAACTTTTCCTGATACTTGTCGTTCTCCCTTTAGTGCGATACGCTTTCCTGGAGAACGGCCACCTGCAAATACGAAGCATCAAGAAGACGGACGAGGGCCCATACACCTGCGAGGCTCGCGTCATGGCCAGAGGAGAAATCGACTTCAGGACGATGTCGGTCATCGTTAATGGTAGGCGCTGAGTCTCCACCACTGGAGCGAACCGGGGTGCATTGAAGGTGACTCTGGGAGACGGTTTTAAAGGTTAAGTTGTGGGTCTCAGGAAAGATACGAGCTAGCCGCCTCATCTGCCCAGCTCATGTCCTCACATCTATCTGCTTATGTGGTTACTGCTGTTCTGATATGTGTCCTCTCCTCTTGTATGAACAAGCTTTCCTCTTCGTCCTGAGCATGCATGAGGTGTTTTTACTGCCCTCGCGCTGCTCCATCTGTTATTTAAATGTGACTCTGCACCTACTACCCAAGCGTTTCACCACACTCGAAGAAACGAGGGAAGCACAGACAAAGGGAGGTGTGTTAATGAGGAAAAACAGACCCACAGTTTCTAGAGAGCCATTAAGACTGAGGGCTCATGAATAATTTCAAAGGCTGTTATGCTTATTGTGCTTTAAATGCTTTAAATAACTAGTGAAAATAAATGCTTTGCACTTATACACTGCTCTTTTGTAGCCGTTCTCCATCTCAGCGTGAACTAGCTTCCCTCTCGTTAGCCAAAGAGATATGAACCTCCTCTAACATCTTCAGAACCATTTTGAGGGCGCAAAGAGGGACGCAAGGTCTCCGGTGCCTGTTGTGGCGGCAATCCTAGAACCCGGTGGTGGACACCGGAATTAAAGGATGCCGTCAGACTGAAGAAGGAGTCCTACCGGGATATGTTAGCCTGTGGGACTCCTGACGCAGTAGATGGGTACCGGAAGGCCAAGCAAGCCGGAGCTCGGGCGGTCCTGGAGGCGAAAACTCGGGTCTGGGAGGAGTTTATTTGTTTATTTGCTTATTAGGATCCCCATTAGCTACTACCTAAGTAGCAGCTATTCTTCCTGGGGTCCATACACATAAAAAGAAAATACAATACATAATATACAATATACAATACACGATATACAAAGGTTTTACTGAGCAGTATAGAAAATGAAATACATGATTGCAATTTATTCTATAAAAAAATATTATAAATAATTAATGTAATGCATTCCACAGTATTAAATTACAAAGAACACATGATCATAATCCACTCTACAAAATCAAATACAACAAAACAAAAAATAACACTCCAGTCATGTAGTAAATGACAACAAGTGTTTCTTTATAGCATATTTAAATGACAATTTACTTTGTACTATATTAATATGGGGTGGTAACCTGTTCCAATAAGTTATTGATCGATACATAGCTGTTTTTTTGAGGAGGTTCGTTTTTGGTGGGGCCATGGAATAAGACTTTCGGTCGGCCTCGAGGAAATTCTGGCGGACCGTTCGGCGCCTCAGAAGGGGGAAGCAGTACTCTGCCGGCACCATTTACGGTGTGGGTGGGGAGCTGTTGACCTCGACTGGGGACATCGTCGGACAGTGGAAGGAATACTTCGAGGATCTCCTCAACCCGACTGACATGCCTTCCACTGAGGAAACAGAGAATGTGGACTCGGGGATGTGCTCATCCATCACCCAAGCCGAGGTCACTGAGGTGGTTCGTAAGCTCCTCGGTGGCACCGGGGGTGGATGAGAGCCGCCCTGAGTACCTCAAGTCTCTGGATGTCGTAGGGCTGTCTTGGTTGACACGCCTCTGCGACAGCGCATGGAGGAAGGGGACAGTACCGCTGGAGTGGAAAACTGGCGTGGTGGTCCCTCTTTTTAAAAAGGGGGACCGGAGAGTGTGTTCCAACTGTAGGGGGATCACACTTCTCAGCCTCCCCAGGAACGTCTACGCCAGGGTACTGGAGAGTAGTGATGCACCGAAAGGAAAATTTGTGGCTGAAACCGAAACCGAAAATAATAATAAACACTTGGCCGAATACCGAACAATACCGAACATGGTTCTTCACAGTTTTTCATTTATTTTGCCAATTTTTTCACCATTGCATAAATCAAATAAATTTGATTTAGGCTTTTCAAAGAAAAAAATCTTTTACAAAATTACAAGGTAGAAAATATTTATTGAACATAAAAAACTGAACATTTTTAAATTTCCCAGCATTATGTTGTTTTGGTTCCACCTCCTGGTGAATGTTAGGTAAAATTCTTATGGGGTTAGTTTTTGGTTGGCCAACGATTTATGTTTGTGGTGCAACGTTACGGGACGGAGCGGCCAGTCTATTTCCTTATTTTACAACGCCGTTATTAATTGTTCGGTTTTTTTCCCACTTATTCCACCGAACACCGAAAGTGTTTTTTTGCCATTTTCGGCCGAACAATTTCGGTTACCGAACAATCGGTGCATCACTACTGGAGAGGAGAATACATCCGATAATTGAACCTCGGATTCAGGAGGAACAATGCGGTTTTCGTCCCGGTCGTGGAACACTGGACCAGCTCTACACCCTCCGCAGAGTGCTTGAGGGTTCATGGGAATTTGCCCAACCAGTCTACATGTGCTTTGTGGATCTGGGAATGAGGTACACGGGCACATGGGACACAGGAGAAGAGTACCTCTCGCCCCTGAAATAGATCGACGGATGAGGTGGAGTAAGTGAGGCGACGTGTACACAAAGCGCTGCCTGTACTAGTTCCCAGGTGTCGTATTTTCTTATTTGTGCACATTCATATCTATTAAGGTCCGGCTTTTTTCCTCTCTTTCAGTGCTCCCCACCATCCGGGCCAGGCAGTCCGAGGTCAACGCGACGGCAGACATTGGTAGCCCGGCTTTGCTGGCTTGTGATGCAGATGGCTTCCCAGAACCCACCGTGACCTGGGCACAGTACGTCATTTACCTGTTCAGATTAGTTCACAGGGATCCGATTTACTCCAGATCAGATCGAGTGGAGAGCTGAACATGGGACAAACAACATGAAATAAAGCAAACGGGTGAAAGAAAATAGGCAGAAAGGGGGATGTGGTTTGAGCTTTAAAATCACACCAACTCTCCAAGGACTTTTAACAAAATGAGATTAAATGCAAAAAGAAAGTACAATTTGATGTGTTTAAAACTCCTAAGAACAAACAGTTGAACAGTTTGATCTGAATTGTTGTGTATTTTGATTCGTTGTCACTGTTCACGCTGCTTCAAGATTTCATCATTTTATGCTACAATCTACTTGCAAAGTGGATTAAATTAATTCCTTCCTCAAATATCTACTCACAATAATCCCATAATGACAAAGTGCAAATGTTCTCTTTTTTTCTGTTTTGTTTATGATATTTTCAGATGTATAAAATATGGAGGTATTCAGAGCCTCATCACCTTTACAGCCTCGGGTCTTCTGGAGGACGGTGCTACAAGCGTCCCAGCATCTATTGTGGGCTCTTTTTCCGAGTGTTCTTTGCAGGACCTCCCGAGCTCCGTGAGGTTGGATGGGGAGCGTCGGGGCACAGCCATCCACTCTTCTTCAGAGTTTTCCCGCCAGCCCCTTCTGCTTTATCTTGGCTGGGGGTTGAGGGCCGTTGTTGGGAAATGAACCAGTCTGAGGTCCAGAGCTCTCTGGAGCAGGTTTTCATTAAGGTCGGGGCTGTGCGTTGCTGCATTCCTCTTCCCCTCCCCAGTTCCTTCCCTGTAGGAATGGTATTCACCAGGTGGTGTGCAGCGCCGTACGGGCCTGATTGGTGGAGTGCTGCAGAGCTGGTTGTCCTTCTGGAAGCATCTTCTCCGTCCACAGAGAAACACCATCAGGTTCTCGGTTTCCTCCCTGACAGAGGCTCTGCTCCCTTGATGGCCGAGTTGGGCCGGGTAGTGAACTCACTGCACACATTGGGACTGTCAATGCTGCGGAAAGCTTCTCTGGACCCTTCCACGTAGGGTTGCCACCCGTCCCGTAAAATACGGAATTGTCCTTTATTTGAGAACAAAATGTTGCGTCCCATATTGAACTAATACGGGACACGATTTGTACCGTATTTTCATTAACTTTTACACCATATTCTAGTTGAATTATTGAAATAAATTAACCTTTACACCATATTCTAGTTGAATTATTGAAATAAGTTAACTTTTACACCATATTCTAGTTGAATTATTGAAATAAATTAACCTTTACACCATATTCTAGTTGAATTATTGAAATAAATTAACTTTTACACCATATTCTAGTTGAATTATTGAAATAAATTAACTTTTACACCATATTCTAGTTGAATTATTGAAATAAATTAACTTTTACACCATATTCTAGTTGAATTATTGAAATAAATTAACTTTTACACCATATTCTTCACCTGTATGTATATTATACATCTGGGCTGATGTGGACATACGTAGCATAGGATGCTATTTCAGTTGCTAGTATGGTTGTCTGTCTCTACAGTCATGCAAGTTCAATGCTATTAAAGCACTTTAAACTTTAAATCAAAGAATTTTGTTTTTTCATATACAATAAACACATTTTTATTCAGTTTAGAAGTTTTGGGGCTTTTTTTTGGCTCCTGCGCTGCTGAAATCAGGGCGTCCCTTATTTCTATTTCTGAAAGGTGGCAACCCTACTTCCACGTATTTGGTCCTCAGTGCAAGTCCATCTCAGAGGTCCACAGACGGTTCTTTGGACTTCATGGCTCGGCTTGTGCCCTGTCGACTGTTGGACCTGATGCAGGTCTAGCAGGTTTACCGCAGGTGATCTGTGGCAGCAGCTGCACCTGAGCTCGGGTCCATCCTGGGTGTCGTGGCAATGGCTGTTAATACTTTGTCATTATGGGGTATTGTGAGTAAAATAGCTGGAGAAAATTAATTGAAATTTGATTGAATCCATGTTGGATTGAGGCTGTAACACAACAGGATATGAAGAGCGCGAAGCTCTGCGAAGACTTTCCAGAAGTACTTTATTGTTTCCGTGTCCCATTCTTTCAAGGTTGCACTTGCTGCAGTTTTAATTAATTTGTGGCTTTGTATTAAAACTTAATTAAAAGCCTATAGATGAAAAAAAGAAGATGAAGGGGAACAGATTATGTTATTTTAATTTTCATTTCCTTATTAGCATAGCTTATTAGCATTTTCCTGTTTGGTACCACCAGCGGCAGAATGACAGACAGACAGACAAACAGACTTTTACTTTATTCATTAAATGTTGTAAATAGGGCACAAATATGTTTTTTGGCCTTCCTGTGTGGGAGAGAAGCTGCAAAGTCATGAAAACATAATTTGCGTGACTGTCACAGGTGTAAAGAGGCTTTGGGTGTTATTTTGACAAGGTGTCTTTTTTTGTGCTCACATTTAAATTTCATACTAGTTTGATCTGCTTATATAAAAAGATCTGTTGTGCAACACAAGCAGAGCTGCGGAGAATCTGAAACCTGGTAACACAGCTGCTTGTAAATGGAAAACAAAAGCTGGGATTAGCGTTTATTAAAATGTATGGATTCATCCAAGTTTGTGAGCTGCAACTTCCACACAAAAGTTGGAACATACGGATTTGTAATAAAATAAAAAAAGAAGAAAGGGATGAAAACTATCAGAGAATCAGTATTGCTGAAACAGCAAGACAGTAAACTCCTGCAAACCTCACCAGGCGTGGTTTTGTCTCGTCGCACACTAACTTTGGACCAGAACTCCAGAGCTTTTTGTAGCTAAGAAAAGAAACCCGATCCTGCCTCCGACTACACATTGAACTCTCATGACTAAGAAAATCAGATTTCACTCTGCTTTCAAACCTGGTAATGGATACTTAGTCAGCTTTCCTAGTTTGTCTGAGGTACTGTTCGTCAGTCTGAAGTCACAGAGAATAATTAAGACTGACTTTAAAATACCCAGACTTCATTACTTCTCATGCTGGTGTGCCGCATTTGTGTCGCATCAATGTACGGCGTCTTGCAGCACAGCAGCACTATAGCTGTGAGAGGAACCTTTTAAATAAAGCATTTTTGTAGAGCTGGAGTAAATAAAATGATTGAAGTCAGATTTTATTTGCAGCTGTTGCCAGCGCAGCAAAGCTGCCGTGTGATGTACGTCTGGCAGCTCAGACAGATGCTTGAAGACGCTCTGAACAGATAGTGAGGTTTGTTGCAGAAACACGTGGGTAAGGAAGCGAAAAATAAGAAAGGCTCTGTTTGTTCTGGTTTGTGAGGGCTGCTGACACGGTTGTCATTCACCGCCTGTACGATGCTTCATGAATGCTGATACAGCAAGCAAGCAAACAAATGTTCAGGACTGGTTTTCTGAGGAGTACTCTCTCAAATGGGATTTTTTTATTATGGGCATGCCAAGTAGTGGCATGACCATATTACAATTGTCCAAAACGGCCCAAAGGGCAATGTTGCTAGCATTTTGCTAACAAGCTAAAGTCGCAAAAGTCCCACTGTACACCAGCGGGTGTAGAGCATGACCCTGCTCTGATATGGAAAATAAAAATCCCCAAAAAATAAAACACGCCCGAAAAAACAGGGAAAAACATGAAAATGAAGGCGATATATTAGTATACAGAAAAGGATTCCCCTTTTCTTCTTATTCCGCACGCTTTTTTCGTCCGTTAATGCGTCCCGAACCGCCCATGCATGGCATATATCGTTAGATGCGTCTCAATCGTGCCTCGATGGGCATTACTTTTCTCAGTCAAAACTGTTACCGTGGCAATGCTACAAAAAAAGGCGAAAATTCGGACCCTTATTGCTCGGCCGAACTTTATCGTAGAGACATAGGCTACATGTAGTTCAAACTTTCCAACACTCGGCCCGATTGGCACTAAAGGACCATACAACCTCATTATGCCAATTATTACGGTTTTTTCGATATAACTTTCAATTTAAAAAAAATTTCCATTTCACTTTGGACGCTTGTTGCTAGGCAACAGGTTATCGTAGAGACATCGTACAAATGTTCCCCGACTCGGCACGCTGTGGACTTCAACATATTCAAATTTCATGAAGCTGTGATTTAAGGAAATTTTTAGTCAAAATCCATGCCAAATGGCCCAATTTGGGGGTTTTTACCATGGTGAAAAAAAAACCTATCCGTTAATGTAGCCTGAATTGAAATGTGCACGCACACATTGCATACATCTTTAGATGCGTTTCCATCGTGCTTCGATGGGCATTACTTTTCTCAGTAAAAGCGTTACCGTGGCAACGCTAGAAGCCAAGAAGCGGAAATAAAGGTGGAAATTCGGAGGCTTATTGGTCGGCCGAACTTTATCGTAGAGACATCATTCAAATGTTTCCAGACTCGGTTCACTTCGGAACAAAAGATCTTTCAACCTCATTAAGCCAATTATTACAGTTTTTGAGATATTAAACTTTCAATAAAGAAGAAATGTCCATTTGACTTTGGACGCTTGTTGCTAGGCAACAGCTTATCGTAGGGACATGATTCAAATGTTTCAAAACTCGCCTCGCTGTGGACTACAACATATTCAAAATTCATGCAGCTGTGACTTACGTAAATTTTAAATCAAAATGCCTGCCAAATGGCCCCATCCCCAAAGGTTTATTAACAACCTTTAACGGTTTATTAACAACCCTAAACTACTTCTTGGCCATTATTAATCACCCTAAACCACACCACCCCGAAGCAGGGGCTGTGGTTTATTAACAACCCTAAACCACAGCCCCCGCGGGGAGCACAGGAATGAATGCAATACAACCATAAAAACCTCAAACTGAACCACCCCGAACACAAACACTACAGGCCCAAACCAAAGCAGCGAGAGGGGAGGAATGGGCAGTAGGGAATGCCCATATCAAAATTTCCAGAAATTTTCTAGTTTATATTTATTAACCTTCAGTTCAACATCCAGGGTGCAGAGTTGCTACTTCGTAGTTGAGAATGGCATCTCCGGTTGTTCAGAAGTGCCTTGAGTCCTCCTGCCCCACTACGGTCCGTCTTTCTGGAGTCTTGTAGAGATCAGAACATGCTCCTGGATACTCAACGGATAAAAGCGCTGATAAAACTCGACCATTGAACCAGACTTGGGTTGTGACAGAACATCTGCAACAGGCTGCAGACCGAGCAGCGCAGTCTGAAACAGCTGACAGAATTTAACAGAAATGAACAGAGCTGACCCTCGCCATTTGGAAATGTGATGCTTTAAAAGATACTAGCAGTAGAGAACAAAACGTGTGAGCCCTCATCTTCTCCCTTTCTCTCCGCTACAGCAACAATGTCGACCTTGAGACGGGTGAAAAATACAGCCTTAACGAAGACGGCTCTGAGTTGATTATAAAAGATGTCACGAAGGTGGATGAAGGAGATTACGTTTGCAAGGCAAAGAACAAGGCGGGAGAGAAGACGGAGGAAGTCAGCCTGAACGTGTTCGGTAAGAGAATATCTACATTGCCTACTGTAGGTGTTTGCTTTAATTAAAGGTCTTGCCTCTCCAGCTCCTCCTGTGGCACCGAGGAACATTTCCTGTAGGCTTTAAGCACTTCCAGCAACTGAGTAGCCATACGCAGCATGATGCACACAGGAAGTCCTATTAAAAAGTAATTAATACATCCTTTAGGGCATTTAAAAACACATCAGAAAATGCTTTTCTTTATGAGGAAATTATGTTATTATGTGCTTGTGGCTCCATTAACGGTCAATGAGGTATGAAATCCAACCTCTAATAAAGCCTTTTTTTAATACATTACCACAGTAAGCTAAATACTGTCTGTCTAATTTGCTACTTTGAATCAGGAATTACCTGAAAGTGATCTAAAAGTTTATTTTGTGGAGACAAAACAGGCACATTTAGTTTGGCTAACCTTCCTAATTATTTTGCTGTTTGATAGAAAGAACTCCCTCTGAGGTAAATTACATTGAAAAGATGTTTATAAGACAACATTACAGACATCTGAACGATGTTTTGATTTTGGTTGAAAAGTGAAATGTGAAAAGCAGATGAACTAAATGCTCACCAATACAGAGTGTCCTCTTTTTGGTCTAAATAGGGGCAATGATGAGCCGACCACATTAAGCCCTAAAATGTCCAGAAATAGATGCCAATGGACATCCTACATCTGGATTTGATTTCCAGCGCTTGGTCCCAATGGGTGTAGATGGAACTGAGTGTTATTGGATGGCAGCCCATCAGAGAACCGAACCGTCTGACGGCCGAACCGTCTGACGGCCGAACCGTCTGACGAAGCTCTTGGACACCCCAAGATGGTTTTGAACTCTAGTCTTATTTGCGATGAGACAGGAGATCTAAGAACAGATCGGTGTGGTGCAGGGTGTTCTATGGACAGGATGCTCCTGGGTGCTACTGTGTCCATTCCTACAAGCTACTCGGTCTCTAAACATCTGAGGTTAGAGTTTGGGAGTTTGACTGATTTGAAAGAGTTTTTAGTTTTTTTTAAGTAGAGCTGAGGACGTAGAGCTGAGGAACAGAGGGGGGTTTAGTTTGGTCGCTTAGGACTCCATCTCCGGTTTTGCAGACAATGTGGTCCGTCATCGTTGGCTTCATCGTGCCGTGATCGTCAACTCTTACTGGAGCGGTTTGCAGCCGAGTGTGTAGGGAATGAGAATGGTGTGGCGTCTGCAGAAATGTGAACAGAGAGCTAACATTGTTGACCTTGAAATGGGTGGTTGGATACATGGATGGATGGAGGGTTGGCTGTGTATGGATAGATGGATGGATGGAGGGTTGGATGCATGGTTGGATACATGTATGGATGGAGGGTTGGATGGATGGATGGATGGATGCATGCATGGTTGAATGCATGGACGGATGGATGGTAAACAGTAAAGAAGTATTCAGGTCAGATACGTTAATGTGCAACTCAGAGATACCAGGAGATTTGACAGAAAGTCAATAATTGATGCCCCGAAGATGAAAATTAATTTTGATTTAAAAAAAAGGATGCTTTGGACTCGAGTCATTGGAAGGAGAATCGATCCAGTTGCCAAGTGTGCTTTGTTTGGGCTGTTTTCTGGTTTTGCATCTTTGTCCCCCTCACAGAGGGATTGTTTGGCCTTCCTGAGTATGTTGGCCAGGAGGGTCATTTTGCTTAAATGGAAATCACAACTGCCTCCGTCTCATATCCATTGGCTAAGGGATGTTCTATATTGTTTAAAACTGGAAAAGATTAGGCTTCTCTCTGCGGGGATCCCCTGATAAATTTGCACAGTTATGGGGACCGGATTGGCTGGACATATGGACCTTTCTTCTGTCCCAGACTCATTTTCTTTTTGTTTTCTTGTTTTATGGTATATCCTTTTCTACTATTATTTATCTGTTCATCTGCTTATGTAGTCATCGCTTTTTTTTCTTCTTTTCTCTTGGTTTTCATGTGTTACATTTTGAGCATTGTGACTAGTGCACTGCCTTCTCAATAACATTATTACACACGTTTTGGGACTGGCTTGAG
This sequence comes from Cololabis saira, assembly GCF_033807715.1. Classification (NCBI taxonomy): domain Eukaryota; kingdom Metazoa; phylum Chordata; class Actinopteri; order Beloniformes; family Belonidae; genus Cololabis; species Cololabis saira. The sequence continues at coordinate 30,344,394 of NC_084600.1, forward strand.
GTTGTTTGTGTGTTTGTCTTAGTTCTTTTTTATGTGTGTTTTTGGTTTATTTTTTGTTTTTGTTTGTGTGTTGTTTTTTCCTTTATAAGACTGTACAGTGTATTATACTTATCTTACATTGACAAAGAGGTGTGTCTGTGCAATTCTTGTGCAAAAAATCTAATAAACAAAGTTTTAAAAAAAATGTTTTGGACGAACAATGAAAGCGTCCAAGGACATTTACTGTGAAACTCTAGTCGACAGTAACAAATAAAATTTCTGGATGAACGCTTTTGATATATCCTGATCAGTATTTATTACAAACGTGTTTGATAATCACTCTCTTCTGTTTTCAGTGCAACCCAAGATTACTTTCCTGAACAACCAGACTGCCTCGGAATTTGACGAGCAAGTCGTCCTGACGTGTGAGGCGTCAGGTGATCCCACACCCACGATCTCCTGGAGTTTTGGAAACAGGGTCTTTACCGAGGGAGAGCAGGTAATGCTGGATCTTAATCCTCGTCTACATACGCTGAGCCTCTCCTGAGTCTCAGCTGTGACTGAATCCAACTGTAAAGCACAGAAGGCCTTTAAACCCATCACTGTCTATAATTTGACGGATAATAGGGCTCAAATCACCCGATAGTCTCCGCATATTAAAAGCAAACGTGGCACATTTGATATTCCATTAAATTCGACTTAATATTTGAGCAAATATCTTCTAAAATGTCATGTATTGGATTAAAACAGGTATCTAATTTTTTTCTGTTAAGTATATTCCCATTTATTTACCATCACAGATCATAAATAACCATCCAGCTGTGCAATCACCTCAAACTTCGTGTAAAAACTTCATAGTGAATACTTTTGTTTTGCTTGTGTAGCAGTCGGGAGTCTCTCTAAAATTGTAACTGTCTCCCGTTAAATAATTTTACTTTTTCAATCAAGGATGCTCGAAGGAAGAGTGTGCAGTTTGTTATAAACCCAATTTCCAGATGCTACTGTGACACGCACCATTGCTGTTAATGTAGTATATATAGTCTTTCAATATTAACTTCCAGGGAGAAATGCTCAGTGGACAGGCAATGAAGAAATAAGTGCTAGCAAGCTTACAAAAACTAAAAGGTTGTAGTTATTTGAGTGAAATTGCTTTTTTTTTTCTTTAAAATAGATATGATAGAAATACACCAAATCAGGATTAAGCATGTTTCTTTTGTGTGAATCGTAATTTTCCTTCATGAGCCTTGGAGGTAACACTGAGCTGGAGCAAAGAGATGTGATGGAGGTCTGAGGATGTCCCAGCACGTCGGCACGGACCTCGTCTGGGTTGATCTTGGACTTTCTGGGTTCAGGCTGAGCTTGAGCTTGAGTTGGGCAAATGGCATTTGTCCCTTCTGGTTTCAGAGGGATGAGCCCCACATTGGAAGCCTACGAAGGTCAAATATATGACGGAAATGTACTTAGATGTACTAAAAGTGGGAATGGACGAAGAACGGAGAAAGCTGTGTGACTTCCATATACTTTTAATAACAAAAATAGTCAGAGTTGTGGACTGATCGGTGGCCTCGGGACTTCTGCAGCAAGACGGAGATAAAGAAATGTCCTTGGTGTACATCATCCATCACACCTTTATTGTTAACCATAACGCTAGCTGTGCACCTACTGTGCCATTTCTACATGTTCCAACGGTTCCTACGGCCTCCATACTATAAAGACACCAGATCATGAGAAGTTATGGAAAAACACTGGAACGAGAGTGAAGCGAGAGCTGTTGCCCTGCTGTAGATGCCTGAAAGGATCCAAGCGTGTAGCAATACGTGCTATTCTTAGAGGTGCAGACTGTAAATGCACAGAAAGCATCTGCCCTGTTAAGTCCCGAAGGATGTGAAACAGCTCAGTTGCAGGAGGTTCGGGCCATGCTGGCCTACTTTAGCGCTCACGCTCTGTGAACTGGTACATCGCTGACGATCCATCGATCCATGGAATGGTTAAAGCATTCTGTCATTGTTGCCACTTCAAATTATACATAAATATAAATTCTTTATGAGTTTTTAATAATTAAAATCCACAAAGGGACCAAGACCCACACAGTTGGAAGTAATTAACAGGGGTGGATGCAGCATTACTTGGCAGCCGTGCTTCAAACGCAACTCTTCATCGGCCCACATTTGTTCTGGAAGAAAAACCAAAATAAATTAGTGAAATTGATTTGGCTAAAACATCGCTAGTTTTCCGCTATTAACCGTGCAATTCATCACTGCCAATGAGTGGATGCATTCAAGGCGGCTCTGCAAGTTCTGAATCTTATCTCCCGCCTGCACGACAGGACTTTCCTATTCTATCAGCATTCACAGTTGTCAACAAATGTCTCCCATTCACAGCCCATCGTCGGCCCCCTCTCTCTACTATCTATCAGTGTCAGGCTGATTTCGGTTTCATGTATTTGTTTTCGATAAAATCCCACTGATCATTTGCTAATAGCCCTTTAATTTTTATTGGATCTTCATTATCATCCGATTTCTATCGTCCGTCCTCTGTCGCTGGAGTTCTGCATCGTGGCTGAGACATGAGAAAAGCTCTGGCATATTCGTAACAGAGCGAGGTGGCAGAGGCCGTTTATCAGAAATGCTACAGCTTCTTTCTAATATATTTGACTTTTGAAAAAAGATAAGAAGTACTCTGATAGTGTCATTGTTTCATTTCTAATGAAGAGGCTTCAGTGTGCATTCACGTTCACTCCTGCAGTAGCAGATTTAAATCTGTGTGTTAGAAGCACCTGAATGAGAGTGTGAACCAGAGATGGAGGACGCTGATCAGAAAAGGCGATTATCAGGAAAAACCAATTCCCTAGATGCCTTGTTTTCCTCTGTGTTCCTCCAAATTCTCTCATGTTACAGCACATTAATTAATAACCAACTGAGCAGGCTCCATGCTGTGTTTTGGAAAATGTGCACCAGTCTGGCATTTCGGCCGGTTCTGTTTGTTCCCCAACAGACGAGCTGCCAAGTGTGAGGTCCTGATCTCTCCTTAAATGCCCCCATTATGCAATTTTGATGCCAGTTCATATTTATCAAGCACCACAATAGTCTTTTTCACTTTGATCGTGACTCCCAGAGGCTCTTTGGCCTAAATCCTCATTACTATGTATGCTTGCGAAACTGCTGGCCATGTATTATGCTTTAATCCCTTAAATTTAAGAAAGTGAGATGAACAAAAGAAGGGTTCCCAACTTTAGCTGGGTCCAGGATAGTTTTATAGGACCTTGACCATTACCAGGAACTTCTGTAGCAAGTCCCCTTTTGGTTAGTTACTTCAGCCCAGCCCTCCCCAAAAAAAAGGGAGGAGGGCTTGTCACGGTCCTGATTGGGTATGCCGTGTGCAGAAGATGACATACACTCCTCCTGGTCTCCCCTTCCAGTTTGAGTCTCTTCAGATTCATAGCCAACTTGGCATTTCATGCAAACACAGCCAACAGAACCACAGGAACCATCTCAGCTCCGTGTTTATCTCATCAAACCAGTCTGTTTTTCTTTCTCTTCGATGTCCTCGTGTTTTATCTTGTTAGCCCGTGGGTATAACTACAAACGAAACTAGCAAAAACTGTGTTTCCTAAGATACCAAACCCAGTTCAATATTTCAAATTACCTGCAAAGTGAAACTTACTGAAATTGGTGCAAAAAAAAACAACTGTCAAGGCAGAAAAAGCACTCCTCGATAATAACAGACAACAATGTAATGAGTTTGTGTTTCATGGGACGGGGTTCCACGCTATTCATGTGGTCCTACAGTCACTACATTATTGCTCATCTCTGTGGATCTTCCTCTGCTGTATCCATGTTTGTGTTTGCTTCCTCTTTTTTTGTCCTCTTTAGGCTTCTTGGACGCGACCAGACAAATACGAGGTATGGCTACTAAATACCGTGGCCTGAATCTAGTCGCCATAGCTCAGACTCACACTCTCCCCTTCCCCTGTTTTCGTTTTTAATTGCAGAGCAGAAGTGTTGTGATTTAACCCAAATTTTATGTGCTCTAGTCTAGATTATAGATGCAGTCTGAATGTTTAAGATATTAGACACGTTAGTACAGTTCATTTAATCCACTTTGTTCCCGTCCTCATTTAGAATAGCCCTATTTACTTGTCCCTAGTCATTATCGTGATTATTGTTGACATATCTCGTCTTGAGATGGGCAGATAGTCACAGTAACTCAGAGTAGTCGCTTGTTTCCCCTTTTCTTTTGCCATTTCCTGCCCTACGGTCTGATTAACTCTAATCATTGAAGTGCAACTTGCAGGATAACAGGGGACTTTAAGGTACACCCAGCAAGAATTTAGAAAAGAGAGTTTTAGTGAAACAGATTTGCACACCAAAAAAAAGAAATGTAGAACCGCTGAATGCATGACGAGTTTAAAAATGGGCAACATTCATGATTAAAGACCACGTTTATGAGTATTTTAGCTGTGAGAGAGACCAGGAACATACGTTTCTGGTGAGTTAGCGATGATGGATAACAGTTGCTAACAGTCAAGACTAACAATCAAGACTCAAGTGTGGTTTTTATGATGTTGGAGTATTAAAAAAGAACAAACTAAGACTCACTACCAAAAGATCAGCTGGTTGTCAGTTAGTCAAGTGACACAATGTGAAGCTTAAGGAAGCGGTGATGTTACTTTACGTTGCGTCAAAGACGGGGACAGACGGAGACAACTGGAAAATGAACTATAAGATTAATAAAGATTCCGTATACCTTCAGTAATCAAATACTCTATTGATCAATACATCTTTTCATTGAATCAGATGAATCCATCAATCAGATAAAAAAACATTTACAAACGAAAAAAGACTAATAAGAGAAATAAAATATATAAACTATTTTCCTGACGGGATTAGTATCAATAGGTAAACAAAGTGGCAAGACCTTACAAACACATACGTGTAAGTAAAGGTATTCTACCGAAGCACCACCTCCTGGGTGCAGCAGTAGTGTTGCCAGGCAACGCTGCACGAGTGTAAACCGGCAGAAATCGCGTGTTTCTGCTGGAGCCAGTGGGACGAGGCGCTGCCACCAATGGCGAGACTCGACATTTCTGGAGAGGAAGACGGAGCACAACGCGTGGTCCGGAGAGTTTCTTTCCGCACGCCAAGTGGAACTCACAGACAGTTCATCGAGTGAACGGTTGTAAAAGTCACTCACAAGGTCGAGTACACACTGTCATAAAGCTATTAAAAAGCTTTTTTGCTAATTTAGCTTTTTTTTATTTCATTTTATTTATTTATTTTTTTCTCTTTTATTTTTCTTTTCTATTTTTCTTTTTTTTCTAATCTTTATTGTAAGCGCTTTGAGACTTGTTCTTCAGGTGAAAATGCGCTCTATAAATACAATTTATTATTATTATTATAAAGATTGTTGTTACAAAGTTATTCCTACACAAACTGAGAACACGTTGTTAGGAAGTTTATACTGTCTCTAAAGACTCCAACACACAAGTCCAGTAGAGCTAAAAACCAACTCAAAAACTGCAATACGCAGAACAAAACCACCATGGAGGGACAGGATAATAAATACCACCCACGGTCACCTTTGTTGTTATGAAACGTCTCTTCACCTGCCCCAAACCCACCTGCCCAGCAAACATAGCTCTGCTGCGTCAGCAAAACTGTTTAATGGCGTCCCAGAAGCTCAGAGTTTGTGCAAACTCACAAAGATGATATGCACAGGGATGAAAACAGAAAAACAAGGCCCCTGAACCTCATCACATCTGCAGAACCTCCCTGTCACTTACATTAGAGTGCTGAAGCCCTGGCGTTGCGTAACACAATGCAGTATAGAAGAACCCGTTTCTTTTTCTCTACATTGTATAAAGTGCATTGACATTTTCTCAAATCCTTCTGTGTATATGGTACTGCAAGTTGCACTTTAACGAGATGGAGGTTATAAAGTGACTTGTGCATTAACGGATCAGCGAGTCCACGGCCCACTGAAAAACACTCTCTGCTCTGTCAAGTCTTGGTTGTGACTGGAACACTCTTAACACGATGGCATCTCCTTCTCATGGGCCAGGAGGCCGCATGTGTCTGCATCATAATCCGTTGTCACGGTAGCAGGCTCTACGGGTCACCTGGGGCCTCGTTTGTGCGTTTCGTGGCACTGCTTCGCTTCACCCGGACGAGACCCTGTTGGAACGTGGATGGCTTTGGTTTTTAGAGACGTGTCTGACATTTCTGCATCGGTACCTCATGGGCGGATGGACTTGTGTCTGGTAACATCTCTCAGATCTTTAGGAGCTAAATCAAAGCCAGCGATGAGGAAGGATGATGAGGGACACGTGCAGTCTCTTGGCCACGGATGAAACATTAACTCATACTTTTAAAGATAACTGACAGTTTCTAACAAGTTAACTCCATTACTCACACATCACACACACACAATCCTCTCAAGCTTGTTTTTCTGTTAAAATACAATTTATGTTGCTCCGATTTTAACTTTTGACGGCTGACAGCTCGGATCACTTTGAAATAGCAGCGCTGTTCCTCCACTGACAACTAGGGGGCTCTAACTGTGAGCTGTGCATAAACCAAACAGAGACAGCTTCATATTTTAAATGATGCTTAATGTCTGAATGACTAAGCGTCAGGATCTGATGATAGGTTTGCATATTTGTTGTGCAAATGCCGACGAAACTCGGGTCTGTTGGAAGTAAAATTGAAGCGCATTTATGATTAATGACGTGATAGAACGTGCTGTGAAAGTGGTTATTTTGCCTAAAACAAAAGCAGAGCTGTTCCACTTTGTCTTGATTTCACTGATAAGTGCACGTTAGAATGCAAAACGGCCTGACATTTCAGCAGGCGCAGCCTTTGATCCTGTGATGTGAATGCTAAATAACCTGGGATCTGAACACGGCGCTGAGAGGGTTCTCGTCAAAAATTGGCTTTTTATGTTATTGCTTATTTGTGGAGAGAAAATCGGGCTAAATGCTGCTGATAAATGTAAGAAAGCAAAAGAAAACCCACAGCTTCATGTAGAGGGTGTAGCTTCATAGTGCTGTTTATGAAGTTTGAAATGTTGACACCATCAGGTTGATCCAAAAGACCTGGAATCCAGAAACTCTTTACTTTGAACTGTTTCAGCACTTCCTAAAGCTACATCTTCATGTACCGGCTGTGCTCAACACTCCAGAGTTACATTCATTTATTATTACTGAGCTGATCGTAGAGAACAAGGGCTCTAAATGAAGTGAAAATATTGAGGCTACACAAACAAAGGATGAATTTGGCTCTTAATACCTCTGCCTTTCTCCTAAGTAGTAATTACTGAACCAAATAACCTGTGATATTATTGCTTAATATAATAGAATCTTTGATGGGTAATATTTCAAATCAATCCAAAAGCACCACTATGTAGCTACACCACGTCTGATCACATGGGGGCGGTACCACGTCGGTATTTCACAAGTCGAATTTCAGCTTCTGGCACATTATCCTGCTGTAATGTAAAACAGTTTAAAGGTATTGTGACATGAAAAACAAATTTTTCTTGATTTTTTGTGTTTTGTTGGGTGTCTTGACATCAATTACACCCAAAAAACAACGAACTTTTAACATTCAGTGTATTGTGTGCTTTCTGGGATTTTCCGCATAACTATGCAAAAATGGCGCATGTGGTTTGGTGGCGGACCCGCTAAATCACCGCCCCCTCCACCCAGCTCCCTGCCTCCTCTCCTCTCCAGCGCACTATAAAGGCTGATTTATGGTTCTGCGTTACACCGACGCAGACCCTACGGCGTAGGGTTACGCGGCGACGCGCACTGACGCTGAACCCTACGGCGCAGGCTCTGCGTCGATTTAACGCGGAACCATAAATCAGGCTTAACACGGAGCTGTTTAGAGCCTCTTCTGTTCTAATCACCGGAGGAAAACTGCTAAGAAGACCCGCGGCCACTGACTGGACTTAAGATAAGGGGACACTGCTGCTTGCATGCCTTTATTTTTATGATTGTTTGCTGTGGTTCGCCCTGCTGCTTTTCCGTGCATGCTTCGCCTGTCGCTCCCGGCTTAACTCTCCGACGCCGCTGTGAGCGTATGGCTTGGGTTGGAGGAGGTTTGGAGGAGGAGCGGCGCAATGATTGACAGGAAAGGGGGAAAAAGAAGCGTTTTTCACGGCGCAACAAAACACTGTCATAAAAAGCCAGGAATGGAGTACTAGAGTGAAGTTTTTCTTGTTACACTCTTTTAGACACATTTGAGGGATGTTGGCCAAGACTTTTAATAGTGTTAAAAGCATGTTAAAAATGATGTCACAATACCTTTAACATTGAGGTCAATGGAGATGAGCTCAGTGTTGGATCCAGACCATAGTGGTCAGTAGAGGGACTGCGGTCATTTTTCATTTTGGTTTCAACCTGGATGTTCTGGACACTTGATCTTTGAAATAAATAATTAGCTGCTTTGAACACTTCAATCAGAAGTCATGTAAAGAACATAAGAGACAGAGTAAGCCTTAAGAAGACGGGAAGTGTTTCCAGATTGCTGTTTTCTCAGTCTTTCCTCAAACTGGGAACTGGGATTAGTAAAATAAAAAAAAAAAAAAGCTAATCTAAACTGTGGCTGGACTGCAATAAATCATCAGAAGCATTCAGGTTCCTTTTTTCCTCTTTAGTTGTTTTGAGCTATAAAAGTCTAAATAACATGCCTAATTTCATGCTTTCTGGAACCCGGGTCCCCTCCAGCTGTTTCCAGTTCTGACAGATTGGACCAAAGTCATTCATGCAGCTCTTTTACAGGCAGAACACGAGTTTCAGCAGGTTACATGACATTACATTTTGTTTCCGCCCAACAGAGCAGAGGAGTCGCCCCCCCCCCCCCCAACCCATCAATGTGACGACGAGTTGCAGCGGTGAAGTTAACGTTATTCACTGCAGTTAAAGAGCGAACCCTCTTCAGATCCTTGCCTATTCACCTGCCTTCTTCTTCTGCGGTTTTATTATTAATTTATTTTTTTCCATTAACCTTTGGCTGTTTAACTTCTAACATCGCGGCCGCTCCTGTTTCACTGTTTGACAAGATTAATGCTGCCCTTTCCAAATGTTCCAGGACACTCCTTGGAACTGTCGGTAAACAGCTGGAATACTTCTGCTCATGCAGCACCCGGCGCCGGAAAGAATAACCACTCAGGCCACAATCCTAATACAACAAACATCATTCAATTATTTATAAAACGTAAACAGCGAGGCACGGGGAAGGCCTGAATTATTAACAAACAGTCGCGGCAGCTGGGAGGAAGATGCATGTCCCCCGTCGGTGTGAACCCCGAGCTGCCCAGAGGGAAGAAAAGCTGTTGTTTTATAACAGCCTGAGATTTCAGGGTCGCGCCTCCATTATTAGCCGCGTCGACTTTTCACAGGTAACGATTCGCTGCCTGACTCCAGATCTGGTTGTAGTGGTCCAACAGCTGATTTAGGTTACCAGGATCCTTATGGGTGTCTGCTGAACTGGTCCCAGGCGCGTCCGAGCAATAAACATCAGAATGCAATTTGCAGCAAATAACCGGTTCCACAGTTCCACAGGGACCAGAAGTTGAACATCTGTAGGTTTCAGCTCCATCGTAAGACTCCTGAACTCTCCTGTGTTGGCTAGCTTATGTCACCAAAACTTCAGATCTCACGCTAGACGACAAATAAGAGATTTGATGTCCTGCCGTCAAAACTGGACTTCTTATAAATGAATAAATTCAGTGTGCACAGCAGGAACAGTGTCGGTCCTGGATGTTGCCATCTGTGGTCATGACCACGATCATATGACGCTTTCTGTAAGCCCTCACCTCCAGTTTAACCTCATTACCTATATTCGGATTATAGATTTAGGGATATTTAGGTCTCATTTCTTCCCTAAGACCGTTGCTGGTGTAGGTCTCACATTTTTAGCTCAATATAACACTTGAAATGATTCGAATTGACAAAAACTGCATTAGAAAAGGTAATATCTGCACCGAGATGCAGAGTAAAGATCAGGCTTGAAGACAAAGCATGCACGTACCTGCGCCGTACCTGTGCAAAGCTTTGCAGATTGTCACAGCAGCCCTTTCAGCGAAGCGGAGAGTCTCATAAATGTGATCTGCTAATGAAAATAAAAGCAACATTTAACAGTCCATTTGTCTCAACTGCAATTATCCTGCTCTAGAAGCAATTACGTCCGCTGTAAACCTGCAGCCAGCCTGCAGCCAGCCTGCTAAACGGCAGAAGAGGTAATCACTGCACCGCAGCAGGCTGCACATCACTAACCAGCCCTGCATTTGTATTTTTTTCTCTTTTTACGGTTGCTGACTCTGCCAGGGATAGTCTAACCGTTCTCAGGTGCTGCTGGGGCAGTTTGAAACACAGAGAATATGCTGGAAAAACCTCTCTTTTGTTACTGAGGTGCTCACATTGAAAAGATGCAGAGGGACGTCTTCATCAGTGACGACGACCCCTGCAGTGTTCCCTCTCAGAAGAACCTGCATCCTTCATGCTTTCTCCGTGCAGCTGGTCATTGTAATGATTGTTCTTTTTCACTGCATCATCACTGTTTCTCCAGAGTTGAGGAGATCTGAGTTCAGCTCGCGGCTCCCGGAAGGACGCAATGCTGTTCACACACACTTCTGTGAATAACTCATTTCTTTTGTCCTTTGTAGAGCATTGACAGGAACGTTGTGGTTCGCAGCCACGCCCGAGTGTCCTCCCTCACCTTGAAAAACATCCAGTTCACGTACGCCGGACAGTACCTCTGCACTGCCAGCAACTCCATCGGTCAGGACAACCAGCACATGCACCTGGAGGTCCGCTGTAAGTGCCTCCGCCCGCTCTGCACCTGCTCCAGACGCTCAAACCCGTCGGCCTACACAAATCACTCCCAGTGTGTTGGTGTGAGGTACCTGGGAACAGAGCCGACTGGGAGATTTGCGAGGCCCTGTGCGAAATGGCCGGGGGGGGCCCCTCGCGCGCTCGCTATGCTCACGCGCGCAAAATTTTGGGGTTTTTCGGGTCGGATTGGGTGTCTATATGCGCAATTTTAACTTTCCAATTATCAGAATACTGGATACCTTCCCCTGCCTCATCATCATCTCGACTGCCTCGACGCAGGGCCCCACGGCTGCTTGAGACCTGGTCGGATCGGTGATTTTTGTAACAAATTTATCTAACGAGGCTTTCAGAGAGGCATTAAACTCTTCCATTTTCTTTATTTTTTTTTATTTTTTCATCCCCTGATGGAAATGTCCTGAATTTATATCGTTCTCTCGACATTGTGTGACAGTTTGTTCCAACTCCACCGTCTTGATCAGAGCAGCTTGTGTCTGCGCTTGGTCTGACGCAGTTGTATTGAACAACAGACACGCGCATCATTGCACATATATTTATTGATATGCACAGACTAGTACACATTTAGGTCTGTAATGGAACGTGACTGTTGATATTTATAAGGGAAAAAACGAAAAAAAAAATTTGAAAAAAAAAAATTGAAAAAAAAAAAAAAAAAAACGCCCATAGCGCCAGGCCCCTTGGGGCGCGAGGCCCCGTGCGGTCGCACGGTTCGCACACCCCTTGCCCATCCCTACTGGGAATGTCACAAAAACATGCACCAGGCGGTTGTACGCTGCACGTTCACCAGCTCACAGCCTGAAGTGCATTTAACCAGACAGGAGTGGTGGTTCACGTGTACAATCGAGACGCTGGTAGTCTGAGAACTGGGACGAAAACGACGACAAAAACAAAAAGAAGAAAGAAACACTTTACGAGAGCAGGACGTTTCCTGAGAGCACTCCAGAGTCCATCTCCGTGGATGGATGGTGCGGGGTCACTGGTGCCGCTGTGATGCGCTACCATGGAAACTGCCAGACCGCTGGGATAGCAGTGGCTTTATAGGCCTTTTTTTTTTGTTTTGTCCTGGCGTGTGGACTGCATTGAATCCACGGCGGTGTCAGGACAAAAGTCGTTAAATTTCATCCAGAACTTCATCAATCTGTAAAATAAATAAATAAAATAAAGACAATAGATGGCTAATTGGATTAATTATCCCTGCTCTCAGTGTGCATGCAGATTTTATCTCAACGCAGAGTTGTCTGAGGGGTTGCAGTTACCCGAACTAATCAGCGAATTATCAGTTAGCTGATTCACTGTTAGCGAGCAATTATTGATAAGAGAAGGTGCTTTGTCTGGAGCGGAGCTCCCAGCCTCGGCCCACTCGGCCCTCTCAGCCACTCTCGCACAATGAAGACGTTATCAGAGGATGGAACTGCCTCTCTGCCGCACAGGATGAGCCCATTAGCCGCGGCGCGCGCATCCAGGTTTTTGTAGCTGCAGGCGCGCGCCCACGTCTCCACCCACGTCTCCACCCACAGACTCATCACAGTCCTGCTGAAGTTCCACCTCCAGCTTCCGTCCGAGCTGCTTCCACCTCGACATGTTTGTTTCTGCGAGTTGTGACAGCAGAACAGTTTCTACGTGGAGATCCTGGAGATCCGCAGTTGTCTGTGATGACTGAACGTCTGTGGTGTTGGTCCGGTGGGAGTGGGGCGAGCCTCTGGTTCGTGAAGGGACAGTTTCACTGCAATTTTCCCGCCATATTTCAGCAAAAACAGAAACCATGTAACTTAATTCTTCCTCTGGCCAGCTTTTGGGCCTAGCTGATCAGCTTCCAGGAGAAAGTATTTCATCCGACTGCTGTACCGTTTACCATTACCATGGCGGCCGAGGGGAATGTTGCAGCCCCAGTGTCTGGTCCAACAAGCTAACGAGGCTAAACTTTTGTTAGTCTTGTTTGAAGCCTGCAATAAGGATAAAAAAAAAACAGTTCATGCAGACAAACCTAGGTCAATTTAACCTTGTGTTCATACTAGGGTTGCCACCCGTCCCGTAAAATACAGAATTGTCCTTTATTTGAGAAAAAAATGTTGCGTCCCGTATTGAACTAATACGGGACACGATTTGTACCGTATTTTCATTAACTTTTACACCATATTCTAGTTGAATTATTGAAATAAATTAACGTTTACACCATATTCTAGTTGAATTATTGAAATAAATTAACTTTTACACCATATTCTAGTTGAATTATTGAAATAAATTAACTTTTACTCCATATTCTAGTTGAATTATTGAAATAAATTAACTTTTACACCATATTCTAGTTGAATTATTGAAATAAATTAACTTTTACACCATATTCTAGTTGAATTATTTAAATAAATTAACTTTTACACCATATTCTAGTTGAATTATTGAAATAAGTTAACTTTTACACCATTTTCTAGTTGAATTATTGAAATAAGTTAACTTTTACACCATATTCTAGTTGAATTATTGAAATAAATTAACTTTTACACCATATTCTAGTTGAATTATTGAAATAAATTAACTTGTTGAATTATTGAATTATTGAAATAAGTTAACTTTTACACCATATTCTAGTTGAATTATTGAAATAAATTAACTTTTACACCATATTCTAGTTGAATTATTGAAATAAATTAACTTTTACATCATATTCTAGTTGAATTATTGAAATAAATTAACTTTTACATCATATTCTAGTTGAATTATTGAAATAAATTAACTTTTACACCATATTCTAGTTGAATTATTGAAATAAATTAACTTTTACACCATATTCTTCACCTGTATGTATATTATACATCTGGGCTGATGTGGACATACGTAGCATAGGAGGCTATTTCAGTTGCTAGTATGGTTGGATGTCTGTACAGTCATGCAAGTTAAATGCTATTAAAGCACTTTAAACTTTAAATCAAAGCATTTTGTTTTTTCATATAAAATAAACACATTTTTATTCAGTTTAGAAGTTTTGGGGCTTTTCTTTTTGGCTCCTGCGCTGCTGAAATCAGGGCGTCCCTTATTTCTATTTCTGAAAGGTGGCAACCCTAGTTCATACAGAAGGTATAAAAAACACAGTTTATTTCTATGTTGTCATAAATCTGTTCCTCAGACTGAGGAGGAACTGGACAAACCCTTCTGTGATGTCACTTATACAGTAGTTCCTCTGAAGCCTCTCTTCCATGGCACCACATGTTGCCACTCTTTAGCTAATCAGCCCACGTGGACATGCTGGCTTTCGGCCTGCCGAGACCTGTTTCTCAGCGTTTTTGCCATGTTTGTCCGCTCTGATGAGAATGAACCCTGCTGTGGTTTCAATCAGCACCGCCGGGTTTTCTGGGACGCCCGATGAGTGACGTCCTCTCCGTATGCTTCCTCAGACACGCCAAAGATCCTGGGCATGGTGACAGTGTTCACGTGGGAGGGAAACGCGGCCAACATCAGCTGCGAGGTGGACGCCCACCCCGAAGCCTCGGTGGTGTGGTTCAGAGACGGCTTCCAGCTGCCGGCCAACGCCACCAACATGAAGATCTACAACACGCCACCCTTCAGCTACCTGGAGGTGATGCTGCAGGCAGCGGACAGTAAACGCTGATTTACACACACACACTCTCTAAGACGTGATTATAGATCGAGGTAATCCAGAAAGGGACAGATCTAAAGATCTCCAGAGAGATGATAAACTGACAAATATGTTGAGATGAAACACATTAATTACTTTAATAAGGACTAAAATGCTGACTGGCTTCAAACCTTTGTGTTTGTCCCTCAGATCACACCCGAGTCTCAGAGCGACTTTGGGAGCTACAACTGCACAGCAGCCAACATGATGGGCTCTGAATCCAAGGAGTTCCTTCTCATCCAAGCAGGTTTGTTCGCTTTAAACCAGACTATATCATTTATAGGGGTGTAACGATACACTAATCTCACGATACGGTACGATACACGATATTGAGGTCACAATAACGATGCGATACGATATTATAGCAGTATCTTTTTAACAACCTTGAATGAGGAACATATGACTGGAAAAAATGTTTTTTTATTTGAAAGACACAAAATACAAAACAATACTGTGTGTTTGCCCTATTGTTACAGTTTATAATGCTTTATAACTGTTTAAGTTTTAAAGAGAAAGCCAGGCCAACCATTTTCCACAAACTGAACTAAAAGTAAATGTCAGGTTTGCATTATGCATCTTCAGTTTCATACAAGTACAAATATTTTGCCACAAACTGAATAGTTTCTCTCATGTATGATTTGACTTTTTTCTTTTCCAGAAATGTAACAACTAAAATTAAGTAAATAAAAACATACAATTTTACATCATAAAAAAGATTGATTCATGCTCACCTTATAAGTGTAAGAGGAGATTTATTTTTGTTAAGAAGGTTATTTTGGTAATTCTGGGTTCATTATTTTATAAATATAATCTTTATATTCTGATGTAAATCAGGGACTTTAATGACACTAGTCATTTTATCTGTAGTGCTTAGTATGTTTTAGATTGGGCGGAGTGATACGCCACAGTACGGCACTAGCTGCTGTGTTGACGTTCTAAAATCCTACACTGTAGAGCGGACAGTAAAGTACTCGCGAACTCTGAAGAAGTTTTCCCCGACCCGAAAAAGGTTTAATTTAATAAGGTAAGGCTTAACTCTACACCAGACTTAAAGGTTCAGAGCTCAAAACTCTAAAAGTCCGTGATCGGGACCGCAAAACGGAACTAGTTTCCCTCTGAGCGGAGGAAGATTTTGGTCCGCGAGTCGAGGCGCGGTCGGCACGCGTGGTCGGATGCGCGTTACTAGTCAACACAATAGATTAATATTAATAACATAATATCGCGATACACTTTGTCACCTCCACGACACGTTTCGTGACGTTTTTGTATCGCGAAATTTCGTGGCACGATATATTGTTACACCCCTAATCATTTATGACGCTCGCCGAGGCCTGTCGGCTCTGAGACGCAGCTTCGGGGGTTTGGGGGATTTTAGTTACCGGTAGTATTTCTTTAATCTTTACATCTTTGGGGTGCTCTGACATCCACTCCTGAGAAGGTTGACATCCGTCCTAACTGTTGTCCACTTGTCATTAATCGTTCTCAGAGCTGCGGAAACTATTATATTTTTTTCTCTAAGGCCATCGCTCATGCCTTTCCCTCTTTCTCATAAAATGTGCAGACCCATCAAGGGTTGGTAATTACCTACTTAAATCCTACGGATGCTGTAAGGTGCATACTTAGGATTGCCTACTTTTTATTCAATGTTGTTATATTGTGTCTTTTTGGTTTCATTTATGTTAGAAAAATAACAACATTCTTTTTAAAAAGTTAGGGTTGTGTTTGTGCTATAAAATCCATCATAATTTTTGTAAACAAACAAACAGGATTTAAAGAGGGAGTTCCATATTTTGCATATGACTGTAAAATAAAGTGTTTGTGTGAATGAGTGATGGAGGTAAAACATCGTAAAGAGCCTTGCACAACACAGACAAGTTCAGAAAGGAGCTGCTCGTGCACGGCGTTCACCATTTGCAGGCAATTCCAGTCATAAAACTACAAGAAAGGTCCATTAAATTATCCATAAAACTTTAAGATCAGGTCTAAAGACGATCAAAAAGCATTTTAGAGAGCAGCGGTGGATGAAATATGAATCCTGCCAGGATCATTTGAACGAGCTGCAGAAGCGTGACCATCGTCAGCTCGTGGAGGTACACGTGGCCAGACGGTGCGCCGTCAAACTCCTGTACGAGGTCTGTTTAATTACACACACGTTCTCAGAGACAGCCGCCCACCTGGATCCAGACGCTGTTGATTACCTCAAAATGATCACCAGCGTTGTACCTGACGATTTGTGTGCAACAACATGAGGTAGAAAACGACAACAAAGACGCATGGCACACAGACGGGACGGGAAGAAATCCAGTTTAATCCGGCCGGCACCTTCATTTGGACTCGAGCCTGGAAGCGTCACACGCTCGAGTTAACTCGTGACACCTTGCACAGCCATCGTGTCATCCTGCAGGCTCTTTCAGGGTTCTTGGGTTTATTTTTTTTTCTTCACCGCTTGGCTCATTAATGCACCTTAATTGTCTCCCTGTACCTCTCTCCCCCTAAATAAAATATTATTAGTTCAGTATATTGTTGCTGTCTGCGGTGTACGTGTGAAAAATGCAACATATAATGCAGCTTCTGCCTTTTAGATGAGCAGCAAGTTTACATTTTTACATCCCATCAAATAATTTGGAACCAGACCATCAAGATGAGATCAAAGTGTTCACGTCCAGCTTTCATTTAAGAGGTTTCACAATAATATGAAACTTACAGCCACTGTAATCCACGTACTGAACCTATAACAGCATTTGGACAATTGACTGAAATTAAGTTAATTGTCTGGTTGAGGTTTTATCGCTTTGTTCCTTCAAGACAAATGAAGCTGATTAAAGGTCTGGAGTTGATATCAGACGTCTAGTTGGGAGCGGTTTGACTGGTGCTACAGATGCGAGGTCTGATGAGATCTTGATGCAAGTGAAGGAGGCTGAAAAAACTATCAATCTATTAGAGATAACTAAAACCTTGTGCATCCTTAAAATGAAAAACAAAAATTAAATATAAGCACCTGGAAGACCCCAGATGACTACCGACGTGGAGCGTCACAGAATTTCCTTGGTGATGAAGGAAGAGGACAAGCATTAATGTCAAAGGATTTTCATCCAACTATTAGACCTTATAGTTCTATTTACAGTTATGTCTCTGTGTCCAAATACTTTTGAATCAGTGGAGATACTTTGTTTAAAGGGACATAAATCCTAAATCTTTTTATGAAACCTTTCAAAATAAAATTGAAAGTCTGCACTTTCGTGATGGGTTTTCTTTTCTCTTTTAAACACATTGTTCGTTGTGATCTATAGATGGACAAATAATAAAAACTCCTCCTCCAAAAGCATTTGGACCTAACTGCGTATAAAGTCCTGATACAGTGGACTTGTCAGCAGCATATTCTACTAAAGTTCACTTTCATCCCCGTTAGCCACAAAGGGCCCGATTTACTAAGATCCTAAATAAAGAGTACTAAATTGCGTGTGCACTGAAAAAGTTTGCGCGTGCTGTTGTTGTGTGTTTTGCGGGTGATCAACTAAGATTGCGTGCGCAATTGATAACAGGTGCAAACTGCAGTATTTAAATGCAGTATTTAAAAAGGTTTTAATCAAATGTAATTTACGAAGGATGATTTCACGTTCAATAAGATAAGTAATCAATAAAATACAAAGGCTTGGCCTGCTTGTGGGCGAGTGGAGGGGGGCACAATAAAAGAAGGTGGCAAGATATAAGGCGAAGAACTAAAGAAAAAGTGGCCTTTAATAAAACTTGTGCAACCATTTTTAAAATAGCATGCAGCAGAATAAAGACTCTCTCTCTGCGTATTCTTTGATTTTGGATGTCGCCTCCTTGCCACAATAACAGCAGCAGCAGATTAGCACCTTCCTTTCGAACGTATTAAATACAGACGCAATCACAATACACGCAACTACTTTCAGGCTTGGTAAATCTCATTGCGTGTGGTAAATTAACCTATTTGCATTTTCCCCTACCAGTATTTAGCGATTTCTGGTGGGTACGCCCCATATTGATTATTCATCAGGGCAAAAGTACTAAATGGATTGCGTGTGCTATTCTGCGGATTTCAGAGACGCAGTCGTCTTTGCACACCGTTAGTAGATCAGCTCGCACATTGGTTTGCGGGTGCTGTCAAGTTTGCACACGTTTTTACACACGCAAACCTTTAGTAAATCAGGCCCAAAGAGTTTAATTTATAAACAAATCCGACAGTTTGGTCAGGGTCAGAACCCTGAGCCTCATGGGCCCATCACCGGCAGCATACCGACCATATCACAGCCCACTGAGCAGTCCCTCCCCAGGTTCCTCCAGGACTGTTCCACATCCGTCAGGACACCTCGGTATTTCCCTGAAAGGTCCTGAGGAGGATGCTGGGGAGGGGGAGGAGTTTTGGGATTCCCCTGCGACCCTCTCGGATGGGGTTTCTGGATACATGGATGGACAACCATGTTTGAGACTGACGAGATTGTTAGGAACGGATTTTATATACTGATCTCATCCCTCTAACCTTGGAGGCCGGTTTGATTGAATTTATTTATTTAAAACAGGGATAATGCACAAAAAAAACATTAATCTTGTAAAACAAGAAGAGATGCTTTGAGCCAGGTTATAGCAACAATTGCTAATTTCCGCCTGTAGTCCCTGGGCAGGTAAAGTGCTAAGCAGATACAATATTAAGATTAATTGAAATAAGACATAATAACCATAATATTTAAAAATTTGACAGAATGCACTAATAAATAAAAGCACGGAAACAAGAGCGCCAAATCATAAAGTGCACAATAGAGACCAACAGCACATACACTCTCTCTCACTCTCATCACACATTCAAACACATACACATACAATACACAGATAACAATCATCCTCATCCTCAACCACACTCATAACCAGACACATACACACACTCACATAGGCCGGTGGGCTCCTGATGACAATGACGGCAGTAAATGTTGGTTTGTTGGGAGTTAAAACAGATTTCTGCTTCTGTCGAATGTATTTATAGACTTTTAAGATGACGTTCTGTAAGTAAAAACTCTTTTTTTCTTTATCTGCTGTTCCAGTGGTACCATCATCACCAGAAATCCTACAAGTGGAACCTTTTTCCAGCACAGCGGTGGTGGAGTTTGAGGAGCCCGAGTCCTCGGGAGGTGTTCCCATCATCAAATACAGAGTGCAATGGCGTTTGGCCGGAAGGGAATGGACCACCAAGGAGTACCATGTCGGGGATGGTGAGCCTCTCCTCCTTATCTGTGTAAATAGCTCATCTTGGATGTAACTTCCCACCGCGCGCCGCCGTGGGTTTCTCTGGATGGTGTTTAATCGGACTCTGGGGGCAGATTGAAAGTGGCTGCTGTGACAATGATTTGTGCTCCACAGGATCCGGGTCTGAGTCGGAGTCACCACCATCTTCCCACATTTGCCTGATGGGTTTAAGGGGGAGGGGGTGTCGTTTGAATCGCGCACAATGAATCCTGGCGTGTTATTTAACGCCTGTGGCTTCTCCTAAAGACAAAAAGGACAAAGTCTTGAGTTTATAGAGTTTAGAGTTTATTAATTTAGCACAAAAAGATGCATGAAGCACTGCGCAAGGAGGGAACGAAGTTCTATAGCGAACTTGTACAAGGTTCCACCCCTGTCAAAAAAACAAAACAAAGGACAAGCAGACAGCATGCATGAGCTAAACAACAACAAAAGACAAAGATCAATAGCAACAGGAATTCAAGTACTTGAAACAACTAATAGTAAAAAACACAAAGAAAGAACAAAAAATGTGACAAAAGCAGAACAATGAGAAAGAATATATAATTAAAAGTCGATAAAATTAAAGGTCGAGTAGAGAAAGTAAATTAGGTTCCTGTGGAAAGTAAAAATTCCTTTAGGTTTTTTTTGAAAATGCATTGGGAGGAGGTGGACCTCAGTGAAGAGTTTAAGTCAGACCAGAGCTTGGGGCCTCTATAAGTAATGTTGAATTGGTGACTTGAGGTTCGGGAGGACGGTATAGATAAGCTATTGTTACTAAACCTTGTTTGATATGAGTGAAAGTCTGTTGTCAGAATAAAGAAATTGTGAAAAGTAATAGGCAGATCTTGTTACCTGTATATAAACTTATGAATACAAATGAAATGTGCACCCTCAACCCCCGGCTGAAGGCTGCTAGCCACGGCTGACCGGCCTCCAGCTCGTCGTCCTCTGTCAAGCTCGAGGATCCTCCGGTTGACCCGCCTTCAGGAAGCCTCCATGTTGACTAATGAGCTGTGGACATAAGAAACGAGTGCTGACAGAGCTAGAACAAAGTCCAGCGGTGAGCTTGGTTAACTTGCGGGCAGGGTGACGGTGGACCCTAGCGGAGTACCTCTAGTCTTTGTTTCAGGTCCTCAGCAGTTTTCAGTTCCTCCCAACATGGCGGCGTGCAGTCAGAGAAACGAAAGAGCCGTCAAACACCCTTCAGAAAGCCTGCGGGCGACGTCAGCTGGGGCTGGTCGGGTGTCTCTTACAGCGTCTGTCGTCTTCACAGAGCAAATAGGAACCGCTTTCACTCCTCATTATAAAGTCTGGGCAAGGTAAAATATTGATGTCATACGACTTATAACAGTCGGGGATTGTAGCGTACAGGAAACATTTGTGCCGGCGCAGCAGCAGGTAATCCCAACATGACAGGAGCCGGGGACGGGGAGAGCGGCAGAACACGGCGCGTCCTGAATGACAGTCGGATCCGACAGGCCTGGGATAATTCCCCCGTCCTTCTCCGGGTCTGTGCCGCCTCCAGATCTGGATGGTTTCGGCCCGTCTGCCACACGGGACGTGTCAGTCAGCAGCTGACAGGCTCAGCTACCAGCTCAAGGTTTAGGAGACGCCTGTCGTGCAAACATATTCACCGAGCAGAACACACAAACAGACTCCAGCCTGAACGCTAACCGCCAGCAGGAAGATCTCACTCAGCTCCCACTGCTGAGTGCGCTGCTCACACGGAGAAGGAATGTTGTTGTTTTGTTCTGGTTATGCAAAAGTATTTTGTAAATTGAGGAGCACTGATCTCCGAGCTGTTGAAGCTGCAACGAGCCAAAGGGCTGAGGAGCATGCTGCTGCTCCTGCTGCGGCCCGATGAATGAGTGGCCTTTGCGCCTCAGAGTGCCGTGAACTTGCGCTGCCATCACATGTTTAAACGCGGTACTGCTGGATGTCGACACCACACCCACCACCGTGCACGCTGGGCCGTATGCGCCACTCAGCTTCCAGAGGCGCTTGGACTTTGTGAAATGTGGAAAAACTAAACAGAATTCAGAGAGAAGAGAGAGAATAAAACGTCAGATATTTCCAGGAGACTGAGGCCCGTGGGTCAAATCCGGCGCAGCGCTTCATCTTATCTGTCCTGCAAGAACCTGCAAAGACAATTATGTACTTAAAATATAATCATCTCAGAAGCCGACATGAACTGGAAGGATTTTCCCCAGAATGCATCTTGATTTCATTACCTGCACTTGATGGCAGCATCTTAAAGAAGCCGTTTCCTGCGACAGTTTAATGGTAAAGTCACTGAATTGAAACAAAAATGTCCAAGAAAATAAACACTAGTGAAGCAAAAACATGTCTCTGCTTAATAGAGACGAGCCGGTTTATTTTTAGTGGCCTGAGGGCCGATTCGTCTGCTGAGCGTCTGCCACGTCTCTGCAGTAGTAATGGATTTATGTCTGGTATTAATAGTTAAACGCAGAAGCAATTATGTAAGGTGATGATGATAAAAATAGTCATGCAGCTGCTGCACGACCGGCTCTGTGGTGCAGGTTCCAGAGATGCTGCTTGAAAATAAATAAAAGTCCCACCTGGCAGGGACAAATATAGGACGGATTGGACGTCTAAGAAACACTGGAACGGAGGGTCGTCTCGTTCTGGAGCTGCTCAACGGCGTCCTCCATATAATGTCCTCTTCTCATGTTTGACATACTGTAGATTTCTTTTTTCACTCCTCTCTCAAACCGTCTACAGCAGGGGTCGGCAACCCAAAATGTTCAAAGAGCCATATTGGACCAAAAACACAAAAAACAAATATGTCTGGAGCCGCAAAAATATAATTGTATAAGCCTTAGAATGAAGACAACACATGCTGCATATATCTATATTAGTTATAACTGGGGAATTTTTTTTTTTTATTATGCACTTCGAGAAAAAAAGTCGAAATGTTGAGAAAAATGTTGAAATTTCGAGAAAAAAGTTGAAATGTCAAGATTAATGTTGAAGTACAATCTTGAGAAAAAAGTTGAAATGACGAGGAAAAAGTCGAAATGTCGAGAAAAAACTCGAAATGTTGAGAAAAAAGTCAAGATTTCGAGAAAAAAGTCGAAATGTCGAGAAAAAAGTCGGAATGTCGAGGAAATAGTCAAAATTTCGTGAAAAAGTCGAAATGTTGAGAAAAAAGTCGAAATGTCAAGAAAAAAATCGAAATGTCGAGAAAAAAGTCGAAATGTCGAGAAAAAAGTCAACATTTTGAGAAAAAAGTTGAAACGTCGAGATTAAAAAGGAAAGGAAAAAGGAAGAAAAAAAGGAAAGAAAGAAAAAAAGAAGAAAAAAAGAGAAAATAAAGGAGAAAAAAAGAAGAAAAAAAGGAAAAAAAAAGGTCAAACATTTTTGAAAAAGCTCCAGGGAGCCACTAGGGCGGCGCTAAAGAGCCGCATGCGGCTCCAGAGCCGCGGGTTGCTGACCCCTGGTCTACAGTATCGTCTCTGCACGCAACATAACAAATAATGTCCTCAGAAGTGTGTTTGAGTGGCAGGTGGACCACTCAGTCTGTAGGATGAAGTTAAGCATCGTCCCGCTGAACGGTGCGAGACCTTCTTCAGATCGGATGCTGCTGTTAAACCTGCGTTCACCCTTCAGGACCGATGTGTCCTCTCCAGATATGCAAGATGGAGAGCTTCATCCAAACCTGAATCCATTCCTCTTGATGAGGAGTTTCCGTCCTTCAGTCGTAAACGGAGACGTTTATCAGCACTTGTGGGTTTGTTTACGAATCACGAGTCATCATAATGCGACGCTGGAGGCATTTCACTCGCATGTCAGTGAGGAGGACGTCTTCATGCTACAGAAAGTTCTCACCGTGGAAACAAAACCATCCAAACACACTAAAGTCTGAGCTTAAATAACTGTTTGTGGGACTGCTGGAGATAACCTTTCAGAGAAGACGAAGGAACCAAATTACCTCTGGAGATCTCATCAGAGCACGGAGCATTTCGGCAGAGACACCAATTTAACGTCGGTGCTAAAAGCTGTGAATCCTCCGAGCCTCGCGATTCTTCGTCGCATTCATCCAGCTTCTCCTAGCGGTCGCCTGATTTGCTCTGAGACTTCCCCTCATTGAGATTTTAATCTCATACAACATGCTTCTCAGGTGTTTTTCTGACTTTAAGTATGCTCTCACCCATGAAATTACTTTTCTTTGTGTTAAGCAGAGAGATTTCAGGCAGCTGACTATTTTATTCAACAGTCAAAGTTGCTCTGTTTGTAAGGTTAACGATTAAATTCATTCACTCTGCTCATAAAAATCACATCCACAGATTCTGCTGACGGCATCTCTTAATAAGCGTTTTCTCGTATTACACCTGATAGCCTTTGTTTTACAAGAGATCTTCAATTTAATCTATTTTCCTCCAATTAAATGTGTAACAGGAAACCCCAGAGCCCCATTGCAATTACAGATAGGCCCATTTATGGGATCCACTCTCCACGAGCTTGACCCGCCTTGGCCTCATCCTCATGTTCCACTCTCTCCATCCGGGATGTGGAGAAGGAGGCAAGGAGGGTTTTAAAGAGAAATTCTTGTCTTGTGGTACCACTTAGTCCCACTAGAGGCGCACTTCACAGTAGGAAGTTATATTGTGGCACGCTGCCCCCGTGTGGTCAGAGGTTGAATCGCTACAGTGCAGGCTGGGTTGAGGTCTGGACTTTGTGTAGACCAGGGGTCGGCAACCCAAAATGTTGAAAAAGCCATATTGGACCAAAAACACAAAAAACTAATATGTCTGGAGCCGCAATGAATGAAAAATGAAAAGTCTTGTATCAGCCTTAGAATGAAGACAACACATGCTGCATTTTTCTATATTAGTTATAACTTGGGGAAGATTTTTTTTTTTCATTATGCACTTCGAGAAAAAAGTCGAAATGTCGAGAAAAAAGGCGAAATGTCAAGATTAATTTTGAAGTACAATCTTGAGAAAAAAGTCGAAATGTTGAGAAAAAAGTCAAAATTTTGGGAAAAAAGTCGAAATGTCAAGAAAAAAGTCAAAATGTTGAGAAAAAAGCTGGAATGTCGAGAAAGGAGTCGAAATGTTGAGAAAAAATTCAAAATGTTGAGAAAAAAGCTGGAATGTCAAGAAAAAAGTCAAAATGTTGAGAAAAAAGCTGGAATGTCGAGAAAAAAGTCGAAATGTTGAGAAAAAAGTCAAAATTTCGAGAAAAAAGTTAAAAAGTCGAAATGTCGAGATTAAAAAGAAGAAAGAAAAGAAGAAAGAAAAAAAGAGAAATAAAGGAAAAAAAGAAGAAAAAAGGAAAAAAAGAAAAAAAAGGTTTTTTTCACAGGTTTTTATACAAGCTAATGGACGTTAACATTAGAGCTAGCCAGTTAGGTTAAGTTACAAGGTTGGTAAACGTTGGCTGCGCTGTTTCTTACCTTGCTCTACGCTGACTTTATTAATTCCAGCTTCACCGTCACCACCTTTTTAAAATATTTGTGTAGAGAATCTATGAGGCCTCTATTTTCTTCTTCTCTTCTTCTCTTTTCTCTTCTTTTCTGAGCACCAGACTTGTGCTGACCGGACATTTTGACCATTCTAATGGTTGAATTAAATGATAACGTCAAATTTTGATCAGCGGCCAAACCATTTTTGTGTTGGGGGTTCTTGACCACAAGGACAATTAGGAAGAAAACAAATAACAAGCTTTTATGTAACTCAAATACTACATATTCTTTCCACAAATAGGCATATTTTGAAACATTTTGAAAAATTATTCCATAATTTAATGAGAATTAAATAACGAGTGCTCAAACACAACAGATAGTCAGAGGTGTTCGTTTGGTCTCCAGACCCCCAGAGACCCGATGGCGTCTGTGGTGAGCAATCCCACGCCACAACCCACCCAAAATCCCAGTGGTAGGTGCTTGGGGACCCTTCAGATGTTGTCCAGATCGTGACCGGTCGGAGCATGATCTGTTAGTGCTGGTGTCTTGGCTGATCAGCGTATTTGCATCAATAACAGAACGTTTCCAGCTTCGGTCGTGATTTGTTCACCTGTCAGACGTTGTCTTGCTCCTCTCAGGTATTAACTGTACTTTTCCTCCAGCAGACATGACCACAGTCGCCATTGTTGGCCTGAAACCTGAGAGCAACTACGAGGTCAAGATGTCCGCCATCAACGGCAAAGGCGAAGGCGAGAGCAGCCTCCCAGGCTCTTTCAAGACCAAGCCAGTCCGTAAGTCCCCGTTCGTGTCCCTGCTTCCAGCGACCTCCCCCCTGAGTGTAGCGGAGCCCAGTCGCCCCATCCCAACACTCCCCTAGCGTCACGCCGCGCTCTGCCGCAGTCCTCCTCCATCCGCACCCGATACCCACGTTGTCATTCCATTGAATATGCGCATTATCAATGATATTATGCCATATCTTTAGGCCAGTATGTTCCTACTGGCCTACCAGTATGTTCGGTAGATTGATATCACCCATTTTTAAGGCTGACATAATGTTATTGTACGTGCTGTCACGTGACCGGTCATAGGTCCAAACATGGCCGACATTATGATTGTATTCTTTATGATTTATTAATACTTTTAACAAAGTTTCGACAGTTAAACCTTTTTTGCGGAAATTAAATGCATTTTCTTAACATTTCCAGCAAGAATTTGACATAGTTTTTTCTATATAGAAGGCCTAAATATTTTATGTAGTTAATATGGACCTCAAGCCAATAAGCTTATATGGGCTTAAATCCTCTACGTTATCATGAGTCATTCATTACGTAGTTTCCGTATCCGGGCTAGAACGGATACGGAAACGGCATCAGCAGCTTCGATCCGGGTTGCCATAGCGACAGAAACAACAAGATAATAATTTGTTTCTTTCATCTATTTAATTGTACTGTAACCGTTTGCAAAAAATAAAATAAAATAAAATAAAATAAAATAACATCTTTCAATTCAAGGTCTGCTCAGAGGATTTAAGCCCATATAAGCTTATTGGCTTGAGGTCCATATTAACTACATAAAATATTTAGGCCTTCTATATAGAAAAAACAATGTCAAATTCTTGCTGGAAATGTTAAGAAAATGCATTTAATTTCCGCAAAAAAGGTTTAACTGTCGAAACTTTGTTAAAAGTATTAATAAATCATAAAGAATACAATCATAATGTCGGCCATGTTTGGACCTCTGACCGGTCACGTGACAGCACGTACAATAACATTATGTCAGCCTTAAAAATGGGTGATATCAATCTACCGAACATACTGGTAGACCAGTAGGGACATACTGGCCTAAAGATATGGCATGATATCATTGATAATGCGCATATTCAATGCAATGACAACGTGGGTATCGGGTGCCATCCGAGCCAGAAGGAACCGCTCTCATGATCCAGCCGCTCATCAGCATGAGCTAACCGGTCCGTAGCTGATGGTTCCTCTTCCCTCATGCTTGCTTCACGGTAGCCAGACTCGGTATTTCACAGCCACAATGTTCTTCCGCCACATCTCAGGTGATTTAGCCGAAGCTGTCCGTCAGCTTTTGAGTATTTGCATTTCCTGAAGGCTGATTTAAACTTCACTGCGTTTCAGCTCTGCGTATGCAGATCCATTTTAAAAACGGACGCTGCACGTCACGTCCTGCCGGTGACAGTTTCTGCTCTGTGATGGTGACAGGAGGGCATGATGAAATACACACTATTTTATGTGGGGTTTTTTGTTGTTTTTTTTAAAGAAAATTTTGCAAAAGTCACCTGAGAAGTGGACCGGGGAAGTTCTGACCGCAGTTGCACTCGTCAGTCATAGCAGCAGCATCACCTCCCACCCCTCTATATCACCACCTCCAGCCATGTGTTCACATTTTAGTCTTTGTGATGAGATTGAAATTTAAGTCCTGTGCAACACGAGGATCTGCAGGGCGACACTCCCATTTACTCCGGGAAGGTTTGGTATCACGCCCCACCGAGGGCACAACGCTTCCCAGGAGCTCAGGTCTGCCTCTCTGCATCCGCTCGAGCTGCTTTAACCAGGCTACAATGTCTCTCAGACGGCGTCTTATCAGGGTCACGCATAAATCTTCTTCCATTTTTATTTTCAAGCAGCCTCAGTGTCACACTTTGATCTGCGCTTCATCACCTCGCTGGTCCGGAGAGAGAAAGGGAGCTCTATCCTCCTCCTGATTAAACCTGATCCACTAAAGCTGCAGAGATACGTTTCATCCCCACACGTGCACGCTCATGCACATGCACTTAAATCAAGGAGTATTAGGGCAGATAGAGTCTTATGGTCTTCCTTCATTCACCGCCAGACTGGATATCAAGTAAAACTATCAAGTTCTGATCAAAGTGGAGACTTTCAGTTTTATTTAGGAATTACAGCCATTTGAATCAAAGTACCTCGTTTGCAGTCGTTGGCTGAAGGTCTGGAGTCCCTGAACATCAGCAGATCCAGAGTTTGAGGGTCTCTCTGTCTTCAGAGACGTTGGACCGTCGTTGTAAACTTTCTATTTCCATTCATGAAGGCATCTGCTGATGAGATGTGGACAGTGATCCTCCTACCTCCTCTGGTTTTCTACACCAAGGAAAGACTTAAGTTATCTTCTGCCCTTTTTTCCGTGCTCTTTTACGTAGATTGGTGTTGTCTTGAAGGCCTGACGATGGTTTCCTTCGCTTGTTTTCAGATCTCTTTGGACATTTTGTCAGTAGCTGTAGACAGATTCACAACATGATATGATGTCCAGACCATGTATCCGTGTCGTATGGCCAGTACTCGAGTTGAGGGGGGATGAGGGCGGATGGCTTCCCCCCTGAAATAAAAACGGTCCAAATCATCCCCCCTTTCCATCCCTTATGTCATTTCATCAATGAATGTGGTTTTACTGCTATTTCAACATTTAGAGTCATCACCAGAAAAATATCACCAGAAAAATAACTTATTTGACAATTTTCACCTGTTTCAAGTAAATTTTCACTTGAAATAAGTAGGAAAAATCTGCCAATGGGACAAGAGTTAAATTATTAGTAGTAAAAAATGCAGCCTTCTTACAGAAGGCTGCATTTAACTGCTGCTATGTCATTCCTGCAGTATTTCTGCAGGTGTTTTGGTCAGTGCTATTATTTGTAATATATTATATTATTTGTAATCAGCACAAATTATCTGTCCCCATATGATAAAATCCACCATCCCCCCTGATCTTTTTTTACAACTCGAGTACTGCGTATGGCTGTAATTCCTGAACCTGTTAGATGATGATGTGGTGGTGTAAAACATAAGTCACCCCCTGCTTCCTCTGGTCCTGGCTGTATCTGGTGAAACACCTCGTGTTTTTAAAAGTACGAGTTGAACTTTGATTAAAGCCTTCAATGAAATTGGCCGAACGCTGAGAGGAACGAACGCTGCACCTGATGGCTGATGGCTGCTTCACTGCAGCACTTGTCGTCAGCCGGCGTGATCCGCGCAGAGGCTGCCGATGAGAGAGAGGCCGGCCAGCCGGGGGACGGCGGGTCGATGCCGTCGCCTTCCGCCTCATCCATGTTTCTCATTTCATTGTCTGTTTTTAATTTCTTCTTCTCTTTGTGTTATCGTTTTCTCATCATTGTTCTTTTTTTCCCATCTGTTCTGTTTTCCACTGGACTTCTCAGAGTTTTCTTTGACAAGTAAGTGTTTTTCCCCCCTTTTCAGTTTTCTGCATCATCTTCCTCCACATTTGTTTCCATCAACATCACATTTTTTTAAATATCTAAAATACTGAATTAAAAAGGTTTCTGATCACGTGATGTATTCTAGGGATGAGAGGTAGAATACAAACATCAGCCAGCACCTTAGATTTATGAAGCTTTTCATATTTGAAATATCACTTTCAGGAATTACGTTGTTGACATGTTAAAATTTGTGGGTTTTCTTTGTTTTCTTGTTTCACCGGATCCCTATTTTATACAGAAGCATAATAAATCAGCATTAAAGTTCCAAAATTCACAGATCGTTTGTAAATAGAGACGTATTGAGCTGCTCTGGACGGCGGTTTTGAGTAACACCGTGAAAAGGCTGCAGTCTGAAGGTCAGTTGATAAGAAAACACATCTAGACAAGAAATCGGGGGAAAAGTGAGTCAAGAGGTGGGCGAACACAGGAAAAACACAAAGAGCAGAGACGGCGTAAAGAAAAAGAATAACCACGGGGGCGTGTTTGTACCTGTCGTAAGTATTGTAAAATGTGCAGATGGGTTTCGTCAGTCTGAAGCTCCAAAACTGTCGACACAGTTGAAAATGAGGTTTATCGCTTTAAGAGGTCTAAAACTGAAATGCAAACATTTCCACAAGTTCTTGAAGTTGAACTTTGAGGTCAGTTACACCTGGTGGCTTTTATGGATTTACAGTGAATCTAGTCTCAGCCTAAACTGCGTCACAGCGACGCCGGTCCAAAGGACAACAGCTCGGCGATGACCAGGAAGTGATAACTGCAGGAGCTCCAGCAGAGCGCCAGCAGGGCCACCAGGACCACATTCAAGTTTGGAGCCAGCCCCTAGTGCTGGTCTGGATTTCCCATCATGCCATGTGAATGCTGTCCTATACTGGTTATCTGGGTTTGGGTCGCAGGGCTACAGATGCTAGCTGTCCCATAAAAAACAATCAAAACTTTACAGTTTCCGAGCCTTCGTGACCGCGGCCATAAAACTTTAACTCATTTAAGTTTTATTGTCGCCAACACACTGTTGGGCTTTCTGATGGTTTAAGGGGTTCAGTAATGTGTAGTGGTTCTGCTGGTGTCGGATAAACCATGGAAGGACGGAGGTTCAACTCCGAAGGCAGCTGGAGCTAATCTGAGGCTTTACGGTCACGACTGTGCAGGACAGGACCAGGGTTATAATAGTTTTGAATTTTTCATTTTAGTTTAGTTTTATTTCGTTTTGACTTTTTCTCCTTCAATTCAGTTAGTTTAATTCGTTTTTAGTGTGGGTTTGCTAGTTTTTATTAGTTTTTATATTTTCAAAAATGCTTAGTTTTAGTTTAGTTTTTATTAGTTTTAGTTTTAGTTTTGACGTCACGGACCGTGAGGCGTTAAGGTGCCGTAGCTGCCAGTTGGAGATAGACGGCCAGAGCGGTATAAATCGATCATACCAAGAGGCTTATATTGACAGGGACGAAGACGGAGGAAATTATATCTATAATTTCAGTTTGTTTTAGTTAGTTTTCTAAACACGCAATATAGTTTCAGTTAGTTATCGTTTTTGTCTTTTAATTTTCGTTTTTATTTAGTTCAGTTAACGAAATTGTTTTTTCAATTTTAGTTTTCGTTATTTCGTTAGTTTTCGTGAACGATAATAACTCTGGACAGGACGCCGAACCGGAGGTTCTGGGACGTCTTCTGCGCTTTTAAACTTGATCCCTTTTCTTCTGATATATGATGTTGATTTAAAAGCTTTAGAGTCCAAACTCAGCCCGTATGTACTACAGCCCGCAGTTTTCCTCGGTCCAGATTTGACGGCAGCGCAGCAGGGGCGAGTGTGGCCGCCTAAACTCAGCCACAGGTCCACCAGACATGAACCGGGTCTCCCATTTTCTCCACGCCACGCCTGGGCCTCACAACACGTCAGAACTAGCTGGTAACGCATAGCTCCCGCCAGGGCCGTAACTGGGCCACGAGTTGCCCCGGGATAGACGCCAGCGCATCCGCTGTGTGGGTTCTCGTTATTTATTCACGAAAGCATCATTTTTCCACGTCCTGCACTGTCCTCCATGCTGCACCGGGACAAACCCCTTGTCTTCATATACGGTGGGGTCCACTCACCTCGGTGCTCATCCAGACCCGACATATCTGATGGAAGGTTTCCAGAACCATAGCAGGAGAAACCTGCTTGGGAAACGTCACATGAAACTGGTGCAGCTCTGAGCTCTACCTGGTGCCGACTCCCGCTCATCTCATGCTGTCTCCACCATCTTTCAGTGACCTCATCGGTACCGCCCTCTTTTGCCGCCACCAGTTTGCCCCTTAGTGAGTATATTCCAGTCCAGAGGTGTGCAGTGTGTTCTTCACCTGTGCGTGCGTGCGTGCGTGCGTGCGTGCGTGCGTGCGTGCGTGCGTGCGTGCGTGCGTGCGTGCGTGCGTGCGTGCGTGCGTGCGTGCGTGCGTGCGTGCGTGCGTGCGTGTGTGTGTTACTCACCTGGCATCGCAGTTAGAGCATAGATGGTCGTACAATTCTGGTTTGGCTCGTCTGAGGGCTCAACACAGATTCAGTCATGTGCAAAAGTTTGTACACCCTCTTTTAATGCCACGTTTTTGTGTGTGAAAATGAAAGTCATCTGATCAACGATCAAGAAATTGGTAGGAAGCAAATACAATGTCAAACAGCAGAGTTTCTCTATTTTCACCGTGTCAGATGAAGATGAACCCCAGAAGGGAATAAAAGCACCATCAGGTGGATGATGGGAAGTACCTGCTACCCGTCTCCAGACGCTGCTCATCAACCAACCCTGGCAGACTTGCTCATTAGACGCGGGGGGTAAACATTCAGAAAAAGTAGATGTTTTGACAGGTTTCTGGTCTGCGTTCAGGGGTGTGGTAACACAATGCCGAGGGGGAAAGACATAAGCAGTAGTCGTAAAGAAGCAACTGGTGCTGCCCATCGATCTTGGAAGGCTGTTAAGGGGAATTTCTGAGGAATGTGGAGTTCAGTGTTTTACTGCAAATCAGCCGGGCATTTCATTTAAAACAATGCCAGCAAGGAAAGACATAAGCAGAGGTCTCAGGGAAGCACCTGTTGCTGTGCATCAATTTTGAAAAGGTTATTAGACCATTTCTAAGCCATCAGAGATGGAGAGAAACAAAAAGGAAACACCCCCCCAATCAGATGACTTATGTTTTTACACAATCAGAAAAAAAAACACAACTTAAGAGGAGGTACTAACTTTTCCACATGACTGTAAATAGACTTTGTAGATTATTAGTTTTGCTAACTGCCTTGATTTTACTAATGTTTCTAGAGTTACGTAGGCTAACCGTCTAACCGTGGAACCTCATTCAACATGATTAACACAATCTCTTTGTTCGTTAAAGTCAAAATCACAGTTTTTAAGGTCTTAAGAATTTGAAATACGTTGAAGTTTTGAATGTTAGACTTTTACTGATATCACAATGAATCTGTGGCAGCCGAATTGGGTTTTATGTGGGTTTGAATGTGATTTCTTCTTCCTCTGCGTTCATTTGTTCATTCATCTTGTTGAGAAGATGCAACAAATTTAAAATCTTAGTGGATGTGTAGCTGTGGACGATTAACTTGTATTTGGTAACTTAATTAGACCATTTTCACGAAGGTACAATGACAGAATAATGACTGACTCTTCGAGTCATTAAACATCGAGTCTGAGTCCAGTCTTCAGTTAAAAAATAAAAACAAGTCCAAGTCAACTGAGTTAACCTCCCTTCTCCAGGATCGTTCGTATCATCTTCTCAGATGACGACTGAAGTCGGGCGTTCATCCCATCATCTCCTCGGTGGTTCTTCTTCTGCAGTTTTAAACACTTGAAATCTCCAAGCAGACAACCCCAAGGACCCGTCCTACTGGGATCTTAGCACCATTAGTGTTACACAGATGATGTGAACTGGTGACCTGCACTGGTGACGCGCATTTTACAGGAAATGACTGCTGAAATCAATAGAGATATTATCTTTTACCATTTATGACATATTACATGGAAGAAAACCGAATGAGGACATGTAGCTGATAACGAGTCCTCATCCAAGTCAAGTCATTAAAAATAGGGTCTGAGTCCCGGACTTCAGTGCTGTCCCTCAGACTGCACTAGCCACAGCGACTCGTTCTAGTCAGTGATGGTGGTCAAAGTCCGTGTCGAGTCTACTTTGGTGCTGGACCATCGCTGAACTGCGTCAGTGTGCATCTGCAGTCCAACAATTCAGAGATTTGAACCCCGTACTAGGAGACATTCATTTCATTTGACACCACTAATCCCTTTTAATTGTCTGACGAGGTAGACGTCTCCAGATGGACCGAACTAGGGCTGTTCGATTAATCGATTTTAAATCGTAATCGCGATTATGTAATTAGAACGATGTTAAAACGTGAAAATCGTAAAATCGATTTTTCACTTTTTTTAAATTTTTTATTTATTTATTTATTTATTTTTTTACACCTTGTCTGCACACATATTAATGATTGATACCATTTTAATGATTGATGGAAATACCTCTCAATACCTGCGACAAGTGCCCCATGGGAGAGGCTCTTTAGTGTAGGAGGGGGCGTTGGAACATGCCACCGGTAGACCGGCTCGTGTTCCTTGCAAAAAACTTGCAAATGTGAATAGCAAATGTAATGACTGACATTACACACGTCTACCTCCTTCATGGGTTGCATTATTATTTAGCAAAGACCCAGTTTAGTTTAATTAGAAAATGTCTTGTTTTATTTAATTGGAAATATAACTTACTGTATGTTTGCAAGTGCTGATTTGCTGATTTTTTTTTTGTTACTACATAGAGTGGCTTTAAACATGTTTGTTTTAAAAACTTTTTTCAACTTATTTTACAGAGTTTTGCACTTTATTCATTCATTTTTGGTTTAATAAGAGCAAAGTTTGCACTTAAAGCCCAATGGGGCAAATGTTCAATAAAAAAACAGCATATTTGAAATTATTTCTTTGCCTTTTGTCAATTCACAAAATAATCGTAATCGAAATCGAAAATCGGATTTTGAGAGAAAAAAATCGAGATTTTATTTTTGGGCAAAATCGAACAGCCCTAGACCGAACCGACCCTGATTCTCAAGTGATCTCGAAGCGTTCAGGCAAACTCTCTCGACTCGTGCAGAGATTCCACTCCCAGAGGGCAGTTCTGCACTTTGACAAATATGAAGTCTTTCAGTATTTATCTGAGCCGACTGTCGCTGAAGCAGCAAACACTGCTTCCAAAAGCGGTTCAGGAAAGTTTGTCTCGCTATAAATCTCATCTTTGAAGACCCAGAAGATCGGTCAGATTTAATTTAGAGATGTTCGAGGTCTGTTCTCGTGAGCCAAGCGGCGGTGCACTTGCATCGATCGTTCTGCATAAATATCAGGACATCTTAAATGCTGCTGACTACTTCTTGTATCTCTGCTTAGAGAAATGATCCTCCAGGAGCCGCCAGAAGGCTTTTGAGTTGATTTTTTCCCCCTCCATTTTCAGGGCTAATAGTCTTAAGTAGCTCTTTCTTAATGACAGCAGCTCACACTGACGCTGCTCCTCCACCTCCACCTCCACGCGAAGTATCCTCCTGTTTTTATCAGCGTTCTGCAGGCAGATCCATCGTTCTACTCCAGAGAGACTCGCCATAATTTATTCAAGAAATCTGTCTGGAGGCGTTTCTTGGCCCGGCCAATTTCAGCTTGAAAGATAAAAGAAGTTTTCATTGGAGATCATGTTCGTCTTCTTTACCTTCAGACTTTGCAGGATCATTGCTGCCAGCTGCGCCAATGATCCTGAAAGTGGTCCAACTGAGCCATCTATCCATCTGAAATACATCTGACATTAATCAAAATAACTTTTTAGGTTAAAAAAAAAAAGCCACTACAGCTAATCACACTCATTTCAGGCCATCATTGTTCTCCATTGGGCCTTTGAGTTTACATGTTGTAGTTGGAGACTGTGGATAGAAATAATGACGGTTCAGAAGACTGCTTGACCCACTGTTGAGCATCTAAGCTGAGCCAGACTAGCCTCCTTCCTGCTGACACTTACAGTGTTTCACAGGCCCAGTCCAGGTTCCCTGTCCCCTGAAACCAGTGCTGGTTTTAAAGCAGTAGTAGTCTTCTTAACTGCTCTGGAATTTGCTATCTCTCTTAAGCCGGGCATACACTGTGCGATATTTTGAATCGTATGAGACTGCCCCATCTCACACTGCACGACTAGATCGCGGAGTTCAAAAGTTCAGAGCCCACGATTTATGTTCTCACACTGTACGACCCGATGCTCGGATGCGACCCGTCTGCTCACACTATACGATCATAATCCTCCCGTCGGACCTCTGTGTACTGGAAATATAATATATAATAAAATATCTGTACCGTTTCTGATTGGGTGGGCACTGCGCATCATTTTTAGACATAACAATGAACGCATATCGCAAAAGTTGTGTCTCGCGGAGGAACCCGACGTCCCAGCAAAATGAGAAGAGAAAAAAGAGTTGTTCCGAACAGTACAGCACAATGATAAAAACGAAATCACATTATGGGCGATTTTTATTATTTCACTTTAGTTTATAATTCATCTTCATTGTGGCATCATATAACACTGTTTTAGTCATTTTTGTGCACTTTTCGGCTCATTATATTGTATTTTTCTATTTCTATTTTTCTGGGAAGACGAGGTTGCGCCAACATTGTATGACGTCAGGTTTGTTTACATCAGGGGCCGCTGTTATTGGTCCAGCGCGATCACGTGGCGCGTCCGAAGCGCTCCTCGACACAGGCGCCGCTGGAAATAGTCCCGCTATTAAAATAACGATCTTGAAAATACTTCCCAAAAATCCGAGTTCAAACTTTTATCCTATGCTTAACATAAATAGCTCTTTTTTTAAAGTGAAAAGAATTTACACGCAGGAGGTGGGAACGAGATGAAACGAAAAGGTGGGTGACCTGACGGCCTACAGCAGACAGCGCACACACTGAAGGCTGATTTATGGTTCCGCGTTACACCAACGCAGAGCCTACGGCGCAGGGTACGCGGCAACCCGCACCGTACGTGGAAATGCGGTCTTTTTTTTGCTATTAAAACATGATTTGTAATGTGAATTTGCAACACTTAAACTACAAATAATAGTTTTTGACGTGACATCAGAGATTGCGCATGCTCTCTGTGAAAGGATGAGGCAAATCGGGTCGTAGCTGCTTCAACTGTGCGATTCCGTCACGAGGAGCGACCAGGATTTCAAACATGCTTGTTTTTCTTGCGACCTCACGATTTGTGATCAGGAGCTCGTCGTGAGGTGTTAATCTCTCGTCGTTACCCCACGTACACTGCACGAGGCACGAGCAACGATTGGGTCAAAATCGGGCCCGATCAAAAAAAAGTCGCACGACTGGAAAATCGGCTCAAAACGAGCCGATAATCGCACAGTGTATGCCCGGCTTTAAACGTGTTGAGCCTGAATCACTCAAGACTTAACGTTCACTGTTGGCTATTGGTACATTCAGCTGTGTTTGTTAAACGGAGCACTGATCCTGACGAAGCTGCCGCTGCTAGCTCGGAGGACACAGATACCAATACATCATCTATGTGCACAATGAGGCCAGAGCTGATTAGCATGTTTAAGCCGGTGTAGCTTGATGGTGGGAAAGCAGCTGTATTTTAAACGCTAGCCAACAACTTCATCTCTTTTCCATTTAACGTGTTTTTTTATCTTTTTGAAGCTTATCTCTGCTACTTGTAATGAAGAAAAACTGAGCCAAGAGCTAAACTCTTTCCTCATTTTCCAGAATACCAAATCTGGTTTCCAAACCTGATCTGTAATATTGGTTTAAGAGAAATCTCTGTTTTATTATCGTCACTGAGGTCTTGTTTGTTTGTTATATTACGATACTTTAGCTTGCTGCATCTGCGCGCTCTGAACAAGAGGTAACATCTAAACCCATGCTGACATTCTGCCATGTTTCTGTGGTTTAAATTCTTATTTGAAAACACATTTAAGCCACTAACCTTTTTCCGAACGTGTATTGCTTTAGTTTGTGATTAACTTTGTGGAAGCACCATCAGCGCTAACCTTGTACGATGTGTTCGGACACTAAATGTTGCCCTCTAACTGATTTCCATGTATTGTTTCCTCTGTGAAAAAGCTGCATTGTTCCTAACTCACTCTTCTCCTCTCAACACGTTGTAACGTCATTTAAGATCTCAGCTTGACATTAGATCCAATTTTAGGTTGCAAATACTCACAGTAAACGTTCCCGCAGACACGACAGTTCGTTAACTTCTCAGAACGAACGTCACAAGTGCTTTTAGATCGTCATGTGGTTCCAGATGTTTTCATGTGTTCACCTGTGTCCACCATGTTTTGCATCATGATCAGTTTGCATGCTGCAGAGTTTCCTCTGTTCTTAAAGTGACAATTATTCATCTTTTCTTAATGTGATTTGCTGTAATTTGAAGTTAACCATGTTTTTAAAGCTGACCGCCATGGTTGAGCTCACTTACGACCTTGAGTCTTAAGGTTGCTTCCTGGAATTGCATTTGAATGAAAAACTGTTTCAGAGGAAATGCTGCCGGGTGTATTAATGGTGCAATAGTGGTTGGGCAGTTTTGGTTGTTTTTATTTTATTTTACTTAATCTTGTTTTTTTTTTTAAAGCCACTCTATGTAGTAATACCACTTCTGACTGCTTTTGGAAACTCTTTTTCGCTCAAAACCTCATGGCCTCGGCAACCAAGCAACGGGTAACCAATTGTGGGCTAGTGATCCGGTTGATCAACTTGGTAGACAGTCACTTGACCCAGCCGATACAAATGAACTGGAGGCAGTGCTTAGCCATGACTAACAACCTTAATTGCTTTAGGTTGCTTAACTAAGCCTCGCCCCAAACCCTCCTAGGACATCCCAAAACTCGTCAGACCAGTTCCTTTTTTTTTTTTGTGTTATCAAGCCAAGAGACCAAAAACCATTTCATATGTGTATATGTTTATTTTTGCTGCAAAGTTAGAGAATTTTGCACAAGGAACTGACTCGCTTTTGGAGCCAGACCCTGTTGGTCAGTAGAGGAATTGCACTTACTCAGACACAAGAAACTAGACACCTCTAGTGGGAAAAACGTGGAATTACAACAATGTGCCGTACCATCCCTACTCATTAACATAGTACTGGCTTTTTTGTCAACACGGTAGATCTTTATACCTCCATGTGGTCAGAACTGGTGTTACTACATAGAGTGGCTTTAAACATGTTTGTTTTTTTATGTTTAATTAAGGATTTTTTTCATATTTCAACAACCAAAACAAAAGCCTCCAGCTGCCTCATATTTTCACTAACATATTTTATATATCTGTTTATATATATATATATATTTATTTATTTATATGTTAAGAGTTTAATTTATGCATTTCTTTTTCTTGTTTTGTTTGCAGTTTTGTCTTTAACATTTTAATTGTTTTGTTCATGTCGAGATGTTTTCATCATTTCAAACTGTTTTATGTTTCCCATGTTCCCCCAACCTCTCCCCGCACCCCCTCCACCCTACCACTCCTCTTGTATTTTTCTTTCAAACTATCATGTCCTTGCGCATCATGTGACTTTGTCATGTGGCTCTTGCATGGTCCTGACGATGTCGTCTTCGCTGGCCAACAGAAGGTAAATTTTCTTTGTTCATGAAGCATTTGTAAAGTTAGATTCATAGATTAGATGAGACATGAAGACTCTGCCATCTTTCATTCACTTACCGCTCATCCTAAACTCATACTAAACTCATACTAAACTCATACTAAAAAAAGTACTAAAAAAAATGTATCATGTTTCATAACCTTTTTTCACCTTAACTCTTCTTTCTGTCCAAAAAAGGATTATTTTTCACATTTTGCCACGCAGATTCTGATTTACATACGTACTCTAAAATTACAATAAGAGATGAATAAAAATCAGTGGCCATGTTATGATCATTATTTCAGACATCATTTTAGTCAGTTGTACCTTGAAAGGAGAAGGAGAGGTTCTTCCCGAAAACGAACAGATTTGGCTCAAGTGTTTTCTGATTGGTCCAGTTCCCGGAGGCTTGTCGAAGATCAGGGCTAACAGCTCATAAAAAGTTCAGTTTTTCATCAAACAAAAACCTTCTCAGCTCATCAAGGTGTTGTCAATGCTAAGTGGACATCACAACGGAGCGTTACACTAGCCAGCTGAATGTCTTTGGTACATTAATACGAGGCCTGTTTTAGTTTAACACTGCTGATTATAAGTGTGCAACTGACCTATTGGTGAGTCCCCCACACATCTGTCAGACGTCAGAATCTCAGATGACAACATCAGGGATCAACCCTGTTCATGTACGGCGGAGTAAGATTAAATTAATTTACTTTTTATAAGCTTAATGTTAAGAGACATCATTTTAAATTTACTGTAACTTCACATTTGTTGCTACACAGCAAGTAGCAGACCTGAAGTTTAACTGATCTCAACAGGCATTGGCTCATCTGCAATTGAGAGGCGGGTCTTACCGATAGGCCAGTTGCCAACACAGTGCAAACAATTTAAACACCACTTTTTGCCCAGACTTCTGAACTTCTGGTGCTGCAACAGCACCGCCTTTCAGCTTTAGTCTTTATGCAGATCCAACAGCGTGCAGGACCTTTTTCAGAAACACTTCCTCTGTGAAGTGTGGGGTGATAACAAGAAAAACACATTGTCTTTGCTCCATTATTGGCCCAGAAAAAAACATTTTGGATCCAATGAGCCATGGTTAGCCAACTCTGGCCTTAAAAACAAAACATATTTATGTTGTAGATGTCTGAGAAACAAAAGTAGGAACAAAAGTAGTGTTTAGTAAGAAAAACTAGCTGATCCCCAGAAAGTTCTGCTTTTAAAATGACACTGAAACTCTTGCTCCAGTGGATGCATACTCGGAGGACATGACCATATAAGGAAATCCCATACTCTGTGATGTCATAGAGATTTGCTTGAAAAAAAACCAACAGCAGAAAGTGTTCTAAGCCCCATGAAGACTGTGCTTGGTATATTGGAACAATTCAACATGTATACTGAATCTTCCAATAGCCCTCGGTTTAAATTAAAATTATAATAAATCATAATAACACTATAAATAAGTCAAAAAAGACAGAAAACTATAATATGGCCATGTTAGATCATTCACTAGACATTTATTTAGTCTGGAAAACTTTATTTATCCTCTAAGGAATACAATTCATCAACTTGGGACAGATGCAGATACTTTCCTAATAAAAGAAGCATAGATCATTGAGGAGTGGTTCAGTCACACATAGCAAAACATGCCTACTTTAAATGGTCTTACAAACATACAGGGGGGGGGGGGGGGTGAAAATATTTAGCAAGATTGAAGATCAGTCACAAAGAGGGTTTTTCAACAGTTAGCTGTTGGAAAAGCTTTTATTTCTTTCATTACTTGAACGAGAATTCAACTTTAAAGCTTCACCAGAGCAACCTGACAAGTGTCACTGTCTGAAATCTGCACGGTTTAACGCCAATGAGCTCATGTTTCACGTCCCCCTTTTTTAACGCGCACCGTTTCAGAGACCGGACTCCCAGCAGCCGGTTCCTCCTGCAGCATGCCAGTTCTGTTCTCCATTCCCGTTGCATCCCCGTCCTTCTTGCTCTGCTGCGTCGATATGAAAACCTCAATCCTGCCTGCATGTGTCTGCGTCTTGGGTGTCATGTCTTGATGGTCCAAACTAAAAACATTTACTTTTGCACAATTTATGGAATTTAGACCATTGCATCTCTCATTTCTTGTGTGATTAATTTCATTATCAGAACTGCAGTTGTGGAGAAGTTAGTGTTCCCTCCTCATACCTTGTTTTTTTAAATGTAAAAACATAAGAATGTGATCACAGTGAGTCTTAACATTATAAAGTAACTGCCTCAACATAACTTTTTTCACTGTGCGATTACATATTTGACAAAAGTAAAGCTGAAAAGAAAAAAATCACGTGGAAGATGTTCAGTGCTGCCATGATTTAAGAGCTTGTGGTGGCGAGACCCTGGGCCGTTCCTCTTTACAACTTTGTTCATGTTTTCGCCCGTGGCCAGCTCCCTTTAGGTCCTAGCAAAGCATTTCTATTGGGCTGATGTCTGGATTATGATCACATCTTTCCTAAACATTGAAGCTTTGATGTTTCACAAAATACAATGCAGATCTACTGGTGTGCTTCAGATCATTGTCCTGTTGCATGACCCAGTTTTGACCTCGCTTTAGCTTTAGCTGACGGATGGCCGCGCATTTCCCTCCAGAGGCGTTGGTGCCTGCACAAGACAACTTCCACCCATCTTGAATGTTTTCCGCTTCTCAATAATGTTTGTAAGTGCAGCAAACTGAAGTCAAACTCCTTTAGACATGTCTTTAAAAAAACGGTCCCATATATATGTGCAGCAACAGTTGCTTATGTCTTTCCCCATTGGCATTGTCCAAAACTGCCCAAACATCTGCCGATGGATCTGCTTGTGATCCAGTGGTCAAGACTTGATGATAAGCAGCACCTGGCTCCAACGTACCCTCTCAAATCCTAGGGAAGCACTGAGGGGGGTTCTTAGTATTTCCCACACAAGTTTTCTTTTTTTCTTTATTTTTTCTGAAATAAATTAAAAACAGAATTAAATTAGGTTTTACTAACTATTTCTCACGACTGTTTGAAAAAACACACAACTGATAATAAAAACTAAAATACTAACACCTTCTTTCTTGCAGCATGTTTCTGGTCACTCTTGTTTTCTGACTGTTGTTTGCTGGAACGTGAAGGAGGTTGCTGCGTGAGCGTTTTAGCTGCATGTGGACCCCCGCCTCTCACGCGCCTGCATGAGGCCATGGATGGTGGATGCGCCACATGTTGCGCTTGTAGATGTGTGGCAGCACCCAGCATTTCCAGCCTGCAGGATACGTCTACTGTCACTCCTCTCTGTTGTAGCCACAAAAAAGCAAAGACCACCTAACCCAGAATGATCCTTGTGGATAGCAAAGCTGCCTGCCGCCCGGCCGCTGCTGCGCCTGCTGTGACTAACCGACACTGTCTGATTCACTTTCAGCCTCCGTCATGCTCCCTCCCTCTGCTACCATGCCCTTTCTGAGCAGTGCACTTGGATTATTATGTGAAGTGCCTTCATGCATCTAATTGTAATAACTACAATCTCTAACACTGATGTCTGGACTGTTAAAAACCGTTAAAATAGTTTTCTTTTTAAAATATTTTAGAATATATGAACAGTAAATGTATTTTTACTCACCTGTCCAGTTATAAATAGCACATATTATGCTTTTCTTAACTGTCAAAGGTGCAAACCTTTATCAAACCGTTGTACTGCCAGTTGTCTAGCTGTCTAGCTGTCACTTCAAGAGGCGCTCAATCAATTAAGGAATAAATACAAGTTTTGAAAAAGTATTTTATTTTATATTAAAGTGACGCTCTGCCTACATGAGCATTAATTACAAATGCAGATTGATCCTCTAAACTTAAAAGTTCAGATCGACCCACATGGGCCTTTTTGAACAGTTCCTTGACCTACATACAGATGCGTCACTGACTGTTGAATATTAGTTCCACAGGGACCAAAACTCAGACATCTGTGGCACCGTAGAAAATAGCT
This sequence comes from Cololabis saira, assembly GCF_033807715.1. Lineage (NCBI taxonomy): Eukaryota > Metazoa > Chordata > Actinopteri > Beloniformes > Belonidae > Cololabis > Cololabis saira. Next base: position 30,387,376 of record NC_084600.1, read on the forward strand.
CAGGACCATGAACTCTCATCTGTTTTATAGTATATGTCTGTGCTCTTTCCTACATTAGCATAAATTAATCACCAGGAGTTTACCTCAGGTTATGGAGCGACCGACACCAGACAAAGTGTTAGAACTTTAAATCTTGTGTTAGTTAACCAACAGCAAATGTGAAGTTATGTAACGCTGCAACTTCAGACCTAGTTGCTGTGTACTGCTGGATGTAGATTTGAAGTCTTGTCTTACCAAGACAAGTAATCGTAGCGTATGATGCATGAACAATGTTGATCCTGGATGTTGTCATCTCCGATCAAGTCCACCATAAAAGCTCAGTTCTGCTCTTTGGTGAAAGCGGTTCTACTATTGATTTATTTGTACTTGTCATTTTAGTTACTTAGATGTGTCATATTTTTGGACTGAACCGTGAGTCCTTATCGCTGCAGAGAATACGCACAAATCACTCCAACCTTCCTTCCCAAAAGACTTGGCAAGTGTTATTAAAAGGATAATGGTAACATGTCCAATCAAGGCCTGCGGCTCATTATCCAGCGACCTGACAGTCATTACTCAGGAGGACAGAGCAGATAATGAGGAGCGCCGAGTACGGCGACACCTCAGCCGAGTGTTGTTTTACACCCGAGCTGTGCTCGATAGAAGCTCTCGCTATAGGGTTGAAACGGTAAAACACGTCAGGCTGCCTGGAAAAAAAAAAGATTTATAGTTTTCTCTTCAATATTTTCATTGATTCAAATCATTTGTGAGGGGATTCCTTGAAACTGACAACCCACGAGGTTCCCAAGCCCATCCTGGTCCCCTGGTCAAGGTTAGAGGATGGTTTAGTTTAGATGTGCTGAAAATACACTAGACAGTCCTCCGAAAACACCCCAAAACCTTTTAAAAAGAATAACATCTGACACCTCAAAGACTGTAAGATAGAAGTCTGTCTGCACTCAGAGGCGAGAGATCTGGTTCCTATGGAAACATCTGTAGTCTCTCAACAGACCCTGGCCCACCCAGCAGTACACTGCATTTTGCTACGGGGGCCTCTCCATCCCACTGCTCCCTCTGCTGTTATTTCAGACACGTTACTGTCAGAGAATCTGAAATATACTTTTTTGAGAACTGAATCGCCTCTGAGGGGGGTGGGGCTGATCCTTTAATGGGCGGGGAGGAATAATCCATGGAAGCTCCTGGCATGACACCCAGAGGTGGACAGAGTCCTCGACCCCAGTACTTGAGTAAGAGTACAAATACTACTGGTCAAAATTTACTCCGTTACAAGTAAAAGTAGCTCAGTCAAAATATTACTCGAGTAAGAGTAGAAAAGTACTTGCTTTTAAAGGTACTTAAGTAACCACAAGTAAATGCTTTTAAATTTACTTTAAGTAAAAGTAAAAGTAAGAGTAAATTTCTCATTTTCCACATCAGTAAATTACTATATTGTTTCTAAATTAATTTAAGGATCTTTTAACTCTTGTTTCTGAGAATTAACTCTTTGAAACCAGCTGCACTGATGTGCTGCTTTTAGAACCACAATGTTATATAAAACCTGAAGAAGAAAAAAGAGCAGACCTGAAAGTAACGAGTACTTTTCAGCCTTCCTAGAAATTTACTCGAGTAAAGGTAAAAATATTTGTCTTGGAAATGTATTCAAGTAAGAGTAATAAGTACCAAAGAAATCTAATACTCAAGTAAAGTACAAATCCTCTGGATATGTACTTAAGTACAGTACTCAAGTAAATTTACTCCGTTACTGTCCACCTGTGATGACACCTTTGTAATAACTTTTATTCATCCCGTTAATTGAACGTGGACCTCCAGAAATGACAGCTAGGCAGTCTGAAAACTGGGTATTTCACAGTTTAAGACAACTTAGAACCACTAAAGCTCAGGAACCCCATGACATAGGAACTTTAAATGAAATGCTTTTTTTTTTATTTACAGTATTTTGACTGGAGACATTGTGCCACACAGCTATGATGTTGCACCATTTGGTAACCGATGTAGCTGCAGCCATCCGGCCAAAACATCAGAAACACAAGCTGGTTCAGGTCTTACCGGTCCAAACTGAACCAAACTGATCTGAACCGAGCTGCACTGCTTTAGTGATCTCTTAGCGACTGGATTTTTGCATCCTCCCCCCAATGCAGTTGACACTTGACGGGTCTCTAGGGCTCAATCCACAAAACAGAATCAATAGAAATGTTTGATTGCATACGGGAAGACGACCAAAATGCATCCTTTCAGAGCCATGTTTGGAGCTTTTTGGACCTGCTGTGTCAGCATTAGATACTTCAGTGCCACCAAATCAGACCATGATTAACACTCCACCTCTGATTGCGGTCTGCCATCTACTTCTGATTGCAGTGATAACCAGTGTAAGAACAAGCTTACAACAGTATACATGAAGCTAGAAATAAATTCCAACATTTGCGTCTGCGATCAGCATAACACTGAGCCGTTTTCACAGTGTTGAAACATTTGAAGCGTAGCCACTTCTACCTGGACATGTGTCGATTTAACAACCATATTTATGTTGACTAATTGCAATTCCTTGATTTATCCTGTGCAGGAGAACCGAGCGCTCCCAAACTAGAGGGCAAGCCCCAAAACGGGGGCAATGTCCTTAAAGTGAAGTGGACCGAGCAGGACGACGGCGGTTCTCCGATCAAACATTACCTGGTCAGATACAAGGCTGTGAGTATACCATGCACGGAGGTCACTCCGTACAACTTTGCATTTTCTTCTAATTTGTCAAGACAGAAATAAAAATGCAAAATAGTAAAATCTCATCACAGCTGGAACTTTCAAGAAAGAGAAGCGTGATTTAACATTTACGTATGTTCTTTTAAATACAACTCTACGGTATGTTTAGACTTTGTGTGTTTTTCACATCTGACTGTAGGTAAAAATATAATCATGAAGAGAAAAATTAGCAATATAAAATCCCCAACTGGCTTTGGGCCAAGCCCGGCCCAAGAACTAGCTAGGGTTGCCACCTTTCAGAAATAGAAATAAAGGACGCCCTGATTTCAGCAGCGCAGGAGCCAAAAAAAAGCCCCAAAACTTCTAAACTGAATAAAAATGTGTTTATTTTACATGAAAAAACAAAATGCTTTGATTTAAAGATTAAAGTGCTTTAATAGCATTGAACTTGCATGACTGTACAGACAGCCAACCATATAGCAGCTGAAATAGCCTCCTATGCTACGTATGTCCACATCAGCCCAGATGTAATATAGCCTACAGGTGAAGAATATGGTGTAAAAGTTAATTTATTTCAATAATTCAACTAGAATATGGTGTAAAAGTTAACTTATTTCAATAATTCAACTAGAATATGGTGTAAAAGTTAATTTATTTCAATAATTCAACTAGAATATGGTGTAAAAGTTAATTTATTTCAATAATTCAACTAGAATATGGTGTAAAGGTTAATTTATTTCAATAATTCAACTAGAATATGGTGTAAAAGTTAATTTATTTCAATAATTCAACTAGAATATGGTGTAAAGGTTAATTTATTTCAATAATTCAACTAGAATATGGTGTAAAAGTTAATGAAAATACGGTACAAATCGTGTCCCGTATTAGTTCAATACGGGACGCAACATTTTTTTCTCAAATAAAGGAAAATTCCGTATTTTACGGGACGGGTGGCAACCCTAGAACTAGCTGACGTTAAAAAAAAAAAAAAATTTGACACATCTGGACTACTTTGCGCTCGCCAGAGCCGTAATTGAGCTGTGCACGCCGAAGCAGCCCAGATTAGGCCCAAGTGTGTCCGCTACCTGGATGACAGCAACACAAAACAACCACTAACAGGTTCAAGACTAGTTTTGGTGTGTGGAAACGTTCGACTTTGAGACGACACGTAGATTTAACTGAAATTAGTTCCTTGCCGTGACTTGCAGTCAAGATTTAGCAGAGATCTGCCCTTTGAAGCTTCAATAATACATGGGGTCTGTGGGGAGCAGTTAACCTTTAGAAGGCTGCCAATAAAATGCTAAATATTATCTCTAAACTGCTTGATTCAAACTTGTATGGTTGTTTCTCGGTTCCTCCTAAATGTGTCAGCTGACAGAAACTGTGAAACAGCTATGCTACGTAGCGACCAGGCGTCGGTAAAGACACTTCTAGTTCCTCAATATGCGTACGTGTCTGCAATTGTGATCATCTGCAGCCCAAGGTACTGTTCCAGGTCTCGAGTCTGGATCTCATCAAGTCCGGTGCAAATACCCGGATGTGTACTTGATCCGCCCATTTTACCAAGGATGCGTCCAGCGAAGATCGAGCACCAACCGTACAACCGACCGTACGAGCATCCAGAAGCCTCCACTTACACTTGCGGAGGCCGTGAACGTGACGTTGTCGTCGGTAACCGACTTGAAAAAACTTTTATTTGACATCAAATGCAGTGTTTTTATAAACATTCATTCTAAATCAAAACTGTTTCGATTTGCGTGGTTATTGTTCCTCGAAGAGAATTTACCCTCCGTCCCGTCATATATGGACCCAAGGTTGTGTCACTACTTTAAAGGGGACCTATTATGAAAAACATAAGGGGACCTATTGCTTTAACATACAGTATATAAAGTAGTCTCCCCTCAGCCTGCCAACTCAGAGAAGGTGACCAAATTCTGCAGTGTCTGTACAGCCGCCTGGATGAGCCGTCCAGTGTGATGTGGATCTACGAGCCGTTCAGATTCTGCTCCCGTCGTTACGTAACGACGGGCGCGAATTACATAGATTGGCCTCCGATGCGTGAAACTACGGCCACAACTAACTCCGCCAGCCGGAGCTTCTGACATTTTTTCATAGCGGTGTATCGCGTCATTCAGGCAGCCAATCAGCACAGTGCCTCATTATCATAGCCCCGCCCACTCAGAATCCTGCATAGATAATGAGGTCAGAGAATGGGAAGATAAAGACAAGGTTTAGAGGCTGAATTTCTAATTTAAAGTACATTTATTAATGGATAGCCCCTTGAGATGAATCATCTCGTTTTCGAGGGGGTCCAACAAAAAACATACAACACAATGCAAAACAGTTACATACAACATACATAATACATAATACATAAGGCTCTCACACACAAACCTGCCCACACACCAGACCCCAAGACCCACCACACCTGAAGAACACAGGTAAACACTGCATATAATGCAGTAATAGCAACAAGAACAACAATATTAATGGTAGTCATTGTCATCATCATTATGATACAATATATGAAGATATATATACATTATATATGAAATAAAAAAATAAATAAAAATAAAATGAGAAGGCAATACCACTAGAAACAACTACATGGTTTATTGAGGTTGGAATATAGAGAGTTTTTAAAGAGGTGTAACGAATTAAGTTTTCTTATGTTAATGGGTAAGTTGTTCCAATCTGATGGGGCTTTGAACTTAAAAGCACGTCTGCCAATTTCTTCAAAGGTTAAAGGAATGAAAAAGAATTTATTTAGCAAAAACAATCAAAATCTTGTTTTTAAGACATTCAAGGCCTGTTTAAAATAGGTATTAGATGCCATAATAGCTCCCCTTTAAGTGTTTGAAAATGTTGCCGTTCTCTCTGACCGCGGTGTTTCTCGGCTGTCTTCAACCAGACGCACGTGTCCGACTGGAAGCCGGAGATCCGCCTCCCCTACAGCAGCGAGTACGTGGTGCTGAGTGGCCTGGACTGGGATACAGAGTACCTGGTCTACGTGGTGGCAGAGAACCAGCAGGGCAGGTCTATACCTGGCGTCCTTCGCTACAGAACAGATGTAGAGCCGACTTCCGTCCCAGGTACTATCCCATCATCCCACCCTCCACGTCCACACACCAGCCACAGCGCACACAGGCCTCCACCGTGACCTCCGAGCCTCTGCTAAGGTCCACTACCGGGACAGTAGGTCTGACATGAATCAGTTCACCAACTCCTACATTGTACCGCGCTAGCTACTCAGACCTGAGTCAGACCAGCATTCACGGCTTCCTTCTCGTGTTTTTGCCACAGCTCCAGTTCAGGAAGTAATACGAAGTACTGAATTCACATAAAGAGCAGATGTACCATACCAGTGTAGCATGTTTGGAGCGTCTTTGCAGTAAATAACTCCCGAGTGGATCGGTTCCCAGAGGCTGTCACGGTCGGCTGGTGCTCTGTCGCTGTGATGTGTTTAAGCTGCATACTTTACTTTGGGCTGCATCCCCATCCCGCTACACCCGAGCTGACTCGCAGCTCCAGCCTCCAAATGACTGTTTTGTTTTGTTTCTCTGACAAACATAAGATCCCTTTCCGCGCCGTCTCGTCTTTCCTCCATTCATCCATTTAAATTCTTCTCAAGCAAGAATTTCATTGATGAACCAGTGGCCTGTAATTAACTTCATCAGTAACAATCATTTCAAGGACTACTTATTTTTCATCGTTTCTTATGGTACCAAGTAAAGGAGGTTGTAGAAGAGATAAAAAAAAAGAAATGCCTGCGAGTCGTGGACCGGTTGTCTCAAATATCTACTTTTACTGAAATTTCCTCAGTTGGAGCTACTTACCTTCACTTTATTTAAAATGTGAGGACCGCCTTGCAAAAGTTGGTACAGTACCTGTTCTTTTAATCCTGTTTTCTGTTTTTAAGTTGAAACAATAAGAAGCATCAGAGTTTCTACTGAATGCAACCTCGGACAAACTTTCAGCGTGGCATCATTTATATCCGAGATAAAGTAGTACTTCCATGGTTCAAACGTACGGGCACACATTGATTAGTTAAGAAAAAACGGTCAGAAACAGCTGATGCAGCTCTGAAGGGAAAGCCAATAAAGCAACATTCAGGGATATTAATCCAGAAGACAAAGCAAGCCAGGATATTTTGAGCACTGTGTCTCTAAAACTATGGTATAATTTATAGACTTGTGTTGTTTTCAGCACCGAGCGCTGACATCATGTCTGGTTCAGGACCAAAATAAGAGGGGGGCTGCCAAGTACTCAGCTTCGCTCTCAGCGTTTTATTTCATGCTTTTATTACACTTTTTTTCTGATATAGAAATATAACCAGTCAATCCAACATTTTTCATCATTTTTCAAATTATTTACATCCAGCGTCTAAACAGTAAACAATTTGGAGATTGCATGACATCATTGTATGTTTCTGTGATTTAGTTTTGTCACAACCGAGCATAAATTGATCAGTGGAGCAGTAAAAAGTCAGAGCGCTTCATTTTCTCGCCCTTGAGTAGTTTGTTTTCTCCTATCTTCGTGCCGCTGTGTCCCTGCTCTTTGTTTCAAATCCTCTCATCATCGCCATCTGCTGTCTTCGTCTTTAACGCTTGCGCAGCTTGCAGGATCGGCAAGGGGCCTAGGTCTGCAACGGGCCTGGGTCTGCGACGGGCCTGGGTCTGCGACGGGCCTGGGTCTGTGACAGGCCTGGGTCTGCGACGGGCCTGGGTCTGTGACAGGCCTGGGTCTGCGACGGGCCTGGGTCTGCGACGGGCCTGGGTCTGCGACGGGCCTGGGTCTGCGACGGGCCTGGGTCTGCGACGGGCCTGGGTCTGTGACAGGCCTGGGTCTGCGACGGGCCTGGGTCTGCGACGGGCCTGGGTCTGCGACGGGCCTGGGTCTGTGACGGGCCTGGGTCTGCGACGGGCCTGGGTCTGCGACGGGCCTGGGTCTGCGACGGGCCTGGGTCTGTGACGGGCCTAGGTCTGCGACAGGCCTGGGTCTGTGGTGGCCGGTCTAGTTAGGGGGGGGATGCAGCCCCTCCGGTCTTTGCATGGTGCCTTTTTTTTTTCCAACCAAATTAATATTCTCTGGTAATTTCCTGAAATCCTTTCAAAGCACTTGCAGCCAGTGCATGGTGCATGAAGAAGCTCACTGTTTTCCTTTTCATGTGCTGTCTGGAGAGCAGCCACATAGCGGCGGGAGGTTTGGATCACTTAAAAACCAACCGGAGCCCAGTTCACATGGGCTTCACCCAAGTCCCTTTAATTACTCTCATTTAACTCTTCCTTTACGTTGAGATATTTTAGTGTTGCTTCCAAGCTGCTGCTGTTTTATTTATTTTCCTTCTTCACATTAAGCCACATGTGTAAAATTGCCGAGGTTTATTTTTAACTACAACATCTGCATTCAACTCGACTTTTCTTCTGCCGAGTCCCACAGCTGTTCCTGGTAAATTATCGGGTAAAACAGCTGGTGTTTGGCAAACAAACACTGAATCTGTACGTTGATGCGAGGTCCACTTTCAGTCAGAATCACACACACAAGAAAATTACTTCATGGAGAAATAACCTGTTGAATCTGTTGTCGAACTACGGATCTGGGCTCTGTAATTCCCTCAATGCCCTTTTGGCTCCCAGCGTGGCGTGAAAACTCTTCCACATGACACTCAAACTCGGCTCATCTTCTAAATTTGTTTGTGTAGTTTCCAAAGTGGCAGATGCCAACACGTGATTTATCCAAATCTCCCCGGCTACGGTAGACGTTGCAATAAAACTTTGCAACTAGATGGATAAACAAAGTGAAATAGCGGCCCTCAGAGGTCCGTGACCACGCTCATCCACGCCATAGACTTCATGACCAGCTTCTGTGTTGGGTGTGTGGCGTCTGCCCACCGTGACCGGTGGTGTGAAGGTGGCCGAGGAAGTGGCCCACTGTCCTGTCTGCATCCGTGCATGTTCACACGTTTCTTTTCTTTTCCAACACCGCCTGACCACGACATTCGCCACAAAACACTCAGGTCAAACATCAGAAATCTGGGTTTTGTGCGTTCTTTAGTTTTTAAGTTTCGTCACCAAATCAGGAAAAAAGTGTGTGGCGGGGGGGGTTAGATGTTCAAATGAGGGAGTGAAAAAAACAGTGGTATCGATCTGCTTGTTTATTGAAGTGTTCAGAGTCAAATGATCAAACAGTTTTTTTTTTAGGTTTCTCTTTTTCAAAACAGAAAGTGAACCCACAACCTTCATATTGATCAAGCTACGTGATCTATTACACCAAGAGTTCACTCAACTCAACTCTGTTTCATTTATAAAGAGCCTTAAGAAAAATGCAGTGGGCCATGGTGCTGGACACCAAGGGAATGACAATAAATAGAAAAACAATAGAGGGATAAGATAGAAAACAGCAAACAAATTACAATGTGGACCAATAAACAACTCAAAAAGCCAAATAATAAAGAAAGGGAAGGAGCATGAGGGAGCATGACCTAGCATGAGGGAACGTGGGCTAGCGTGATGGGGCATGAGGGGGCATAAAGGCTGGATTATGGTTCTGCGCTACACCAACGCAGAGCACACGCCGCTGCCGTGACGCCGTCGTGAATCCTTCGGACTTCTCTGTCACTCCATTTCGCCGTGGTGCAGTACCCCCCACGACCGCTAGGGGGGTGCAATCTTTTCCTGAATGGTTTATCCGACTTTTCCGGTCACAGTGAATCAAAGAGATAAGGACAACTATTATGCAAAAAACTAAAACAAAATAAATCACACATACATGAAGAAAAGTTCAAGACGGCTTCACGAACCGGAAACCAGAAATGCGTTGCTACTAAGCGAACCAATCACAGCCCTCTCGGTCTGCGTTTGTCTGCGACCTCTCGACGCGTAGTTACAATTTGTGGGAGGTGCGCGTCAGGCACGGCGTGGTGTGCGGCGTGGGGTGCGCGACGCGGCGCAACCTGCGGCGTAGGCTTGTTGTCGATTTGTTGCAGAACCATAATCCAGCCTTAAGAGAGCGTGAGCTAGCATGAGGGAGCGTTGGCCAGCATGAGCCACCAACAAAACTCAAACAACGCATCAAAGACAAAGCAGCCAGAAAAATGAAGAGAAAATCAAAAACCAGGGCAGGACGGACCAACAGCGAGGAAGATAAAGACAGACAAACCCACAGGGGTTGACGAGACATGGGTACAAATGGCCAGGCAGGGTCTGGCAAGGGAAGTACCGTATTGACCCGAATATAAGACGACCCCGATTATAAGACGACCCCCTCTTTTTCAAGACTCAAATTAGAAAAAAGACATTTTTTTAACACCAAATTAAATTTTTATACAGAAAATAATTACAGTACATCTGAAACAAATGATTATAACAATATATTTGAGAGAAAAAGCATGTTATTTTGCCTCATTCAAATCATGATCTTGAAGTTTGCATCATAACTTCTTCGAACCACTTTTCTCCAGATTCTCGCTACGTTTCTCCATTTTCTGTTATCTCTTCTCTTATTTTCTTCTCTTTTCTTTCTTACCGCTATTTTTTACTTTTTTCTTCTTCATGCTACTGCTATTTTTATTTCTCTTCCTTGTGACAGGGGTTTGCTTTGGCCTGGGGAGTTAAGTTCAGCATTCGCTTTAAAGTTATCTGGCGCCATCTAGTGGTGTAAATGGGTATAACGTCTAGACCCCGAATGTAAGACGACCCCCACTTTTTCAGTCTTATTTCAATGCAAAAAACCCCGTCTTATATTCGGGCCAATACGGTAATACAGTTTGAACGCAAGCTAAAGATAGACTTTCAGAGTTGACGTTGAGAAGCACAGGTGGTGTGTAACTTTCAGCGGCAGAGGGGATCCAGTTTATTCAGTCTGCTTTTTGCAGATGACGCAGTCTCCTTGGGTCATTGAGCCGAGAATCAGCACCTCCAAATCTGAGACCATTCAGTTAAAATCCTTTTAAACAAGGGAGGAAGTACCGGTCTGTTGTGATGAAGAGAGAGTTGAGTCAAAAGGCAAGACTCTGCGGTCGATGTATGTTCCTCCCCCTCCTGGGGTCACCAACTGTGGGTCCAAACTCGAGTCAGTTTGAAGCAGAGTGTGAGTAGTATGTACCGTCTGTTGTAACAGCTGGCTCTGATCACCAACAAGGCACTTTGCTCTCGTCGTGCCGGCAGCACCTCCCAAGTCGTGTAAACAAGTCGATCGATACCATCCTCATTCTTTGATATTTTTGGGCTCTAGTGGCCCTTTATTGAAGATGCAGACTGGAAAGGGGTAGAGAGAGAGAATGGGGACGACACGCAGTAAAGGTGCGCAGGCCGGGATTCGAACCTGCGACCGCTGCAGGAGGAGGACTGTAGCCTCAGTATATGAGCCGCTGCTTAACCCACTGCGCCACCGAGCGGCCCCTCATTCTTTGTTTTTGAACAGGCACTGATGGGGCTTTACACCACTGGCCATTATTAACAGCACATAACAACCATGCTCTTGCTCTTGCAAGCTCCCATCATTTCTACGAGCGCCGAAGCAGCGAAAGCCTGCGGTGTTTGATGTCATTCCCCCACTTCCATCCACCCTCCATCCACCCTCCATCCACCTTCCATCCTCTGTGTGACCGTCCACCCACGCCTGGCATGATCCATGTGTCATCTGCCGTTCTGCTAACATGCTTCGACTTCTTTTTTACGTTGGTCCTCTAGCTCAAAGTTCCCTTTTATTTTATATTCCTCACTTCAGTCACTGAAAACCTTTCAGACGTGGATTTCTGTATTTCTGACCTATTTTTCTATCTCTCTCCCTTTTTTTCCCCTCTTTCTCTCCTGCTTCCCTTTTCTCCGTGTCTTCTTCTCGTCTCCATGTGTGATCTTCTCGGGCACCTACGGACCATGACATTGCCATACGCACAAATTTCTTTCTCTGTGCTTTTTCTTCTGTGTTTTGTTTGTTTTTTTTTACCATGTGACTGCTGTCGCTTGGACAAACGCCGCTGTGGATCTTGTGTGTGAATCTTTCACTTTCGGTCACCGACCTCAGCCACCCTCGGCTGCCAGAGCGTGACGTGCAGCCTGGCGCCTCTCCTGCTGTCCACGCTGACTCTGCTCTGGCTCTCATAAACTGATTTCATGCAAAGCAGAAGGAGGATAGTCTGAGCCGTTAAAAATCTACTGGCCCAGAATCCTTTGCTGTCTATGCCTTTTGACCCTTGTGCAGCCACACACAAGAATGGAAACATAACAGCGAAGAGTCAAGACGTTGGTTTCATGATGTTATTACAGGGTGCTCGGTACTTGCATCATCCTCACATTTGGGTTTTTGTTTCTGTTCTTCTGGTTTCTGTCTATCTTTTGTTTTCAGCTAATATCATGTTGGATATAAACTGATTCAGGAAAGGATTTTTGAAATGATGATTTGTCAGTTGGAGCTGATGGACATAGATCAAGTGATTGGTAACACATTCATAATGCCTTAAAGGAATATTCTGGTGTTAAAACCACCGTATGTCTATCATTAGATGGGAAGGAGTGCAGACTTTCATTAGTGGCTAAAACTTCATGAATCGAAGCAATTTTGAGTTTGAACAGAGTTTGTTCACGTTAGACCTTGATGCAATGGGAGTTACTTCAAAATAAATTGGTATTTTAAACCTCTGACAAGACTCAGCAACATCATTTCACTTAACTGGTAGTGGGTTAGAGTCCCTGCAAAACCACCTGAGGTTAAATAAGGGTGCAAGTATCGATGAGTATACACTTCTTTGCAGTATCTGATAGCGCCGTTTAAAAGTCGTTTTTACAAACAAGTTTTTCCGAGGACAGGAAGTTACACTGCACTGCCCTCCAACTTCCTGTATTGGGTCGGCAGGTGGAGAAGCAGCGCCAGGAGAGTTGTTGGATTGATGCCGCTATGTCAGCATTAATCTCAGCAATATGTTGTCATTTAAGGCTGGAAAATCCCACCTGGAAAACTCTGACATGCTCATTACGCAAGGCCGCAGTTCGCTGAGACGGCACCAGTGTGGCTAAGAATAACACAAGCAAACATCATTGAGCATTTGAGGAGCCACCACATTAAAAAAACAGGAGTTTATGAAGTCAAACAGAAGGATGGACGAACTGCAGCAACAAATTCCTGGAGTCTGTTGTTCAGAAATAAAAAACGCTCCTCCAAAAAAGGTTAGAAACCGGATTCAGGAAGGAAAAAACTGAAGAATTCATCAAATTAGACGAACCGTCACTGAACATGATGGATTTGACGAGTTGAACATCTGGAGCTGCGGTCCAGTTTCCGAGATGGGAAACACATGATCGGTGACCAGCCATCATCACGTGGAAGTCCGCTGGGACTGGGCATCACGTAAGTAGCCCTCACTGGCTAGAAGCAGCAGTAGAACGCCGTAACCGCCGGTCCCAGCGGGGGTCCGCTGGACCTCATCTCAGCTCTGTCAGCGCTCGGTTCTTCTCTTCCTGTGAAGATGTTTGGACAGATTTGTAACGTGTTAGCGTTCAGAAGCACGCTTCAGCGAAGCTCTTCGTGGACTGTTACACGGTCTGTGGCGAGCACCTGCGTATCCGAGTCTGGTGCTACACTTTAGCGCTCCAGTCGGGCCGCTATCGCCGTCCACTCAGCGGCTTTTAGACATGCCCAAACAAGACTTCACGGGGTTTCACGGGGCGACTGACCAACCTTCTGCTCCCGACTAAAAATGTTTAAAACTGTTATTGAAGACGCCTTTTTTTTGTTGAGAGTTTTATCCCCCCCAACAATTTTATTTGATAACATTATATCTACCACTGAATAATTATACCATGTAATTTTTTTCATTTGTTTTCCATTTCGTCGGTTTAGATGCGTTTGTTGTTCTTGACTTGAACTTGAACAACACCAACAGCCCTTTTATACATTTTTTTACACATACAAAAATAAAAAAAACTACCTGCAGTGACCTTTTTTACGCTATCGTTTAGTGGAAGGACATTTGTAAGTCTTGAAATGAAATGATGACCTTGGTGGATTATCCCAAGTCTCACTCAAAACTGCTTTGATTCACATAGTTTGGGCTCCTTGCAGAAGTTTGCGCTCCTGATTGTCTAAAAATAAACCGAAGGTTGTTTTGACTCTTGAAAAGTGGGGGGTGATAAATAGCTACTGTACACTGTATTAACTGGACACGGCAGTTGTAAAAAACGTTTATTTTGGATTTCCGCACCTATGAAGCAGGCGCATCATCCCGCTGATGTCATATTGACCTAAAAAGCATGAACACGGCATGAAAGCTGACGCGAGGCATGACCCGGCGTTCCTCAGTTTGCTATGCAGCTGCTTCAAACCTCCCCAGCTGAGCATTATGAATGTGTTCAACAGGAGACGAGCGCAAATGCTGTGCCTAAGTTTCTTTTTTTCTTTCGGAATCAAGCTTGAAATGTTCTGCTGTGCAAAATGAGGGAAGATAAGGTTTGCAGACAGATTAAATGTTGGGACTCGTTTTTTTCCAGACTGTTTTACTTTTCCCACGATAGTTTTGTGCTCATTCTTCAAATGCATTGTCATGTAACTGCCTTGTCTGGAAAGGGAGGAGCGTTGTGCAGAAAACAAAAAAAATAATCCAATCATGTTTTGTGACAAAGTGTACATACTCTTTTAAAACTGATATTCGAGAAATACAAGAAAACCAGCTGTTATTTTGACAATTCCTGTTCTCTTTTTACCTGAAAGCAGCGAAATGTCTGAAAACGTTACTGCAACAGCTGTTATACACTAAAACTTTCATTTAAAAGAATGTGAAATTATTTTATTCTCTGAGACATTTTTGTAAGTGCATATCAGTGTATTTCCATGTAACCATTGTAGGGTTGAAATAAATTCTTTTTTTCTTTCAAGACAGTCATGTCTTCCTGAGGGTTTGCCGACTGAGACTCTGAGATGTGACGCAGTTTAGAGGCTGATTTTTCCTTTTTTCCGGGGAGTTTAAATATCTCTTTTCTGCATGTAGTGTTGCATCACACTGAATGTGCTGCCCTCGGACAACTTACAAAGTTTTCAAAGACTTTCCTTTGGAAATAGGGAGAATAACATTTAAATTCACCAGACGGCATATCGTTAACTGGAAACTTAAGTGCTGTTAAAAATATCTTTGGAGATCAATCAACAATTCAACGCAAACGTTCACCAAGTGATAACCTAATAACTGTCGGAGAAGAAAAAAACAACACGATTGGACCTGGACGCACCGCAGTTCGGTTTTTCTGAGGTTTTACTTCGTCCGCTAGTCCTGAAGACGTTTCAAAAGCGGAGCGCTTGCAAGTCCCACCTGAGCAGCAGGATTTGTGAAGTCACGAGGCTTATATCCCACATTTCTTGTTTCTTCTGGAGTTGTACGTACAGGAAGAATCCTGCTGCCAAATAAAATCAGCTTTTCAACTTCTGACATGAACTCTGATCAGAAACTGGAATGAATTTTTGTGGGTTTTTTGTTCATTCATGTGTCTGACTTCCTTTCAGACCATTTACTTGTCAGACTGTACATCAACAACTGGACAACCCCCCTCTGATATCACCTACAGGTGTAATGGAGTCAGTTTGAGACGATCCTCAACCAGCTGCTCCAGCTGCTGCGTGAAGTAGCAGCTGATTAGCCGCATGCTAACATGCTAACAGGCCCGGACAACCGCTGGGTTTCGCCAAATTGCTGAAGAGGGAGAGGCTCAGGGATAAATGGGATGGGAGGGGGCGTTAGTCACAGTTGACGGTACGAACAGTCGTTCCAGTTTGAAATAAAAGATATTTGTGCGAGTGAATACTATGTTTCATGCCCCCGGTGCTCTGACTTCTTCTATCGTCTCTATTAAGCGCCGCTCACAGCGCCTGTAAACAATTCACTATTAAAGTAGCGGGAGTGGTGACAGCTGGCCATTAAGACTGCTGTCACTCAAAAAAAAACATATTTCTTGAAATAATTATACCCGGCGAGGTTCGTGAAAGTTTCTCCGTCCTGCAGTTGACTTGGATGTGAAATCAAGCTCGACGGACCAAGAGGTTATAAGTACGCAGGGAGGATGATTGGAAATTGACTCGCGGAGCCAGACGATTGAAGTGAACCTTGTTTGTTCCTGTTCTTTAGCTTCATGGAAGCCAAGCTTCTAATGTTTCAGCGTCTGTCTGCAGGACAAACGCCAGTTTCAAAGGACGACGGGTCCAGGAAGCGATTCAGCACCTTCTCACTCCTCCTTCGTGGACTTTGTTGTCCTGCCAGCAAGCAAACACTCATTCTTCTCGCTGGAAGTTTGCTCGCAGCATCCTTTATTGAAGCAGCTCGTGTATAAAGACACTAAGAGCAAGAAACAAGTGTGTGTGTGTGTGTGTGTGTGTGTGTGTGTGTGTGTGTGTGTGTGTGTGTGTGTGTGTGTGTGTGTGTGTGTGTGTGTGTGTGTGTGTGTGTGTGTGTGTGTGTGTGTGTGTGTGTGTGTGTGTGTGTGTCGGGGGGGGGGGGGGGGGGGGGGGTTTACAGATGACAGCTGCAATGACAAAAAAGTCATTCTTGACATGCCGGGAAAAAGAAAATAGGTTGATGAAATAAGGAGGAAAATTTAAAGTGAAATCAGATTTCTGTCAGATGCTACAGAAACCTCCAGATCAAAAAGCATAAAGTCTTTGATATTGGCTCAGATATTTTTATCATTATTATTTTAAACTGATGCCAGACAACACTGGTTTTCAATGTTTTCCAGAGCTTTTAAAACCTGCGATCCCTGAACTACTGTATGATCCGTCACTATTATGGTGGAGTCTGTGAAAAATAACCTGCAGGAAAAGAAAGTGGACACAACTTGCATGGCCTTGGAGCTCCACAAACGGCCCTTTTTATACACAACCTGCTTCATTTTAGACATCTGTTTTCTGGGAGCGTCATCTCATTGAGGAAGGGTGTGTTTATGGTAACCGCACAGCTGTAGTCTTGAAATATTGCAGTGAGCGTGAAGGTTATTCAAAGACACCAGCAGTTTCCACTTGTTTTGACGTTTGTTCTGCACTCTTTTCTACGACTCACTGGTAACCCGTAAAGTCAGAATGGATGATGGGATACATCAAGACTTGAATCACTTGCATTTACGATCAAATCATTTCATGTCATGAGAGATGATAAAACATTTCAGTAATTACTATTATTTACTAGTAATTACTAGCTACATCCATAGACATTCATCCATGGATGAAGGCTGCTATCTGGCTCATTTGCTCACCTGTCCTAAAAACAGCTGGAACAGCCGACTCTCCAGCCCCGCCATCCTCCAGGTTAACCTGCAGCTTTTCAGATTGATACTTAACCTGGACCTCCACTTGTTGGCAGCTTTAAACAAGCCACCATGTCTCCAGAGACCTTTGGGTGACTTCACAGGTGCAGTTCTACTGTAGTCTCCAGGGTGATCACTGATGTGAGTCGTACAGTCTGCATTGTAGGTGACAAATCTGTTAAATTGTTCTGGTTATGGTAGCATAGCATGTATCATATGGAGCCAAATCAAGGCCAAAAGTTTTGCTAATTTGAAAATAAAATTTGAACCTGAAAATTCTTTTTTACAGTTTCAATTTATTTTTTTCAGTATCAGATCTGAAAAAAAAGAAGTGAAACTGAAAAAAAAAAGACGTGAAACTGAAAAAAAAAGATTTGAAAGTGAAAAAAAGAAGTGAAACTGAAATAAAAAGATTTGAAACTGAAAAAAAGATCTGATACTGAAAAAAATAAAATTGAAACTGTAAAAAAGAATTTTCAGGTTCAAATTTTATTTTCAAATTAGCAAAACTTTTGGCCTTGATTTGGCTCCATAGTATCATGGAGATGGAATGATGTTGACCGTTAAAGAGTCGGGTAGGAAAACAAACCCTCCTGAAGCATTTAGGACACCTTCTCGCTGATATGGTTTTGAAATAAGCAAAATTAAGAAGCCTGTTGCTGTTATACTAAAAGAGGATTTTCTCTATTTCTCTCAGCAGCCTGTCAAACATGTCCTTGTGGAGTGCTCGTATGTGAAGTGAGCGTCGTATTTGAAAGCCAATCTCAGAGGTTTTCACTTGAAGAGGTATTTATGTGTCGAAAAGAGCACTTCTGCTTCAAATGAGCAATTGAATGAGGTTTTTCCATTTGGTTTATGACTCTTGATGGACCACTTAGATGCTCTCACCTCGCAACTAAGAACGTAAAAGCATCATCTAACTTGGTTATTTCAACCTTAAACCCCTGAAGGCTAGAAATGACTGAAATGTGGTAATGGCCCGTCTCTCCAAGCCGGAACGAGGAGACGGAGGAAAAGTTCAAACAAGCGCATATGTCTGCTATGATTATTGTTTCCCCACACCACCCCTGGATTGGTATTTAAACTGAGATTTGTATTCCCTATCAGTTTTTCACGAGCACAGCAGTTAAAGTAAATCCCAACTTTAGTTCTTAAAATCCGATCTTAAATTCCCCTGCAGTTCCTTGTTCCTCTTGCTGTTCACCTTCTCGAGTACCCAGAACTTCTGGTTTGAGTCCCGATTGTTGTTTCCCATGTTAAAGGACGATCCAGATATCCGCAGCTTGAATCCTGAACTAGACGCCCAATGAAAAAAAAGTTAACGGTAGAAGTCATATTTTTTTCTAAATGAAGCTGCTCTCATGTAGAATTTTCCTCATCGAAATATCTGGATCAGCTAAATACAAGGAAAAAAAACAGGGTTGTCAAGCAATTGCAGTTTTTAATCGCAATTATTCCAAAGATTTTCAAAGTTAACTCACAATTATCATACAAATAATTTTTTCAGTGTTCTGTTTACCTTGAAAAGATAATTATCAATACAAGGGTAGACAGTTGTCTTTGCTTTAAAGAGATGGTTGTTGTCCTGGAAGTCTAGAGAGGACAAACTTTAGTCCAACAAGCAACAACTGATGTTAATCGGAGTAATTCTGACACAGATTCAACATCTTCTGATTTTAATCAGTTTAAATAAACATATTTGCATATTTTTCAATAAAACGCTTTAGTTTGTAATGTTTAAATTCACATCCATGACAACTCTGAGGGGGGTGAATTTTCTTTTAAACACATCAGATGAATAAATATACAGAAATAAATGTGTTTATAATAAGAGGCGTGTCCTTTTTGAGCGACAGTTGATCTTGATTGATGTACGGTGGCGTGTACCCATCGTTCTCCAGAGCAACATGTACGAGGAAAAAGTGTATGTACTTTTTTTTTGTTTAATAGTCGATGGGGAAAAGAAACTTCAGAACCGACCAGTGTGTCACATGACCAAAGCGTCCTGCTTGTAGTTTACAGTCTTTTACAACCATAGACTTCATAAAACAGTGGATGAAACATTTGGTCACGTGATTTGTTGGTTTCTGAAGACCGGCTTTGAAGCTCGTTTTTCTTTGTGCGCGACGCAGCCATGCTGCTTGGAAGCCGATCGGACCATGCCCACTGTATGTCAATCAGTTAGTTTTGCTCCCAGCTCCTTCGGCCAAACCCTGCCCAATAGGAATGGGCGATATTTTACCGTTCACGATAAACCGTCAAAAAAATTCCCCACGATAAGAATTTGTCACGGTAAAAACGATAAATTCCCGTTGATGATGTTTTTGTGTAAAACTGATTTATGGTTCTACGTTAAATCCACGCACAACGTACGTGAAGGAAGGAAGGAAGGAAGGAAGGAAGGAAGGAAGGAAGGAAGGAAGGAAGGAAGGAAGGAAGGAAGGAAGGAAGGAAGGAAGGAAGGAAGGAAGGAAGGAAGGAAGGAAGGAAGGAAGGAAGGAAGGAAGGAAGGAAGGAAGGAAGGAAGGAAGGAAGGAAGGAAGGGAGGGAGGGAGGGAGGGAGGGAGGGAGGGAGGGAGGGAGGGAGGGAGGGAGGGAGGGAGGGAGGGAGGAGGGAGGGAGGAAGGAAGGAAGGAAGGATATGAGCAAGAAAGAAAGAAAGAAAGAAAGAAAGAAAGAAAGAAAAGAAAGAAAGAAAGAAAGAAAGAAAGAAAGAAAGAAAGAAAGAAAGAAAGAAAGAAAGAAAGAAAGAAAGAAAGAAAGAAAGAAAGAAAGAAAGAAAGAAAGAAAGAAAGAAAGATAAATTCCCGTCGATACGTGTTTGTGTAACAAACATGGCAGATCTGAGTCATTCCAGTTTTGCAGTACAGGTGGACTCATTTAATTGTTTTTTATCAATTCAATTTAATTGGTGTAGTTTAGTAGCATTTAGTATTCTTCTATAGCAGTGATTTGGGGGCTCCAAAGACTGAATGTTGTGATAGATTTATAGTTAAAAAGGTGGAGTTGAATTGGTATTTTTTTTAATCGTCATTTTTATCGTTATCAGGATAAATGCCAGAAATTATCGTGATCATTTTTTTAGTCCATACCGCCCATCCCTACTGCCCAATACCTCCAGAGCTGCCGTCAGACGTTTACAGCAGGATGAACCGTTTACCATGGGTTGACCGCCGCGTTAAGCCGGCGCTGCGTTTATACAAATGGATGGTTGCTTCGCTAAGCGCAGTAACATGGTGATTACGGATGAGGAAGTGATGGCGGCTAGCCATTGGCTGAGCCCGCTGTCAATCAATCATATTAGAAATAAATGTCTTGCTTGATATAAACTCTCTTTACGCTGACCAGAACACGTCAAACACGCCTTCTTTATCCAGTGATGGGTAACAGCGTCTACTTTAAAAATGCCTTTTGATGTTCTGCAGATTAAGGGGTAAATCCACAAAAGGATTGCGCGGCTTTTGCGGCCGCTAAACCGGTGCAAATGAGACAAAAAGAGAGCGTTCTAATTCACAAAGCACCCGCAAAGGGCGAATTGCAACACAAACTGCGCTGCCAAGCAAATAGCGTCATGGTGCACCTGTGCCATTTGCATGCATGTAAATTAGGTAATATTCATACATTCGGCGCAAAATTGCCCCTTTTCTATGCAAATAAGCCTCATTGCAAAAAATGTCTAATTCACAAAGGCCAGCGCTATTTGCCACACGCAAAAATAGTGGAGCAAATACCGTCTTTTCGAAGCGTGAGAGAGACAAAAGCATGAGTTTGAAAAGTGGGGGGGGGCATGTCCCCCCTGTTCCCAGTGGAAATTGCGCCCTTGCGCCTCACGGCGTTTTATTTTCACTCGCTTTATTTTTTATTTCTGCAGTTTTCATTATGGACCAATCTGTGTGCTGAAATATGGAGAACACTGGAAACAGCTCCGCTCGACTCAGACAAGTGCAAATTGCACTCAGCTCCAAAACCTTATGGGCGTGTCTGCGCCGGTATATCATTAGTGCAAAATCTTTTGTGAATAGGACCTTAAAGCGGGGCAAAATGCGGGCACAAATGCGTCGCAATTCACAGCGCTGTTTGCGGCCGCAATCTGTTCTTTGTGGATTTGGCCCTAAGTCCTCTGTTGTCTATGCGCTCCTCAGTCCCACTGCTCCCCGCTCACTCTGCTGTCACTGGTTACCTCCCTAAACCAATCAGAGACCTTACTGCCAGTCATGTGACACAGAGATGACTGGAGGATGTTTGTTTTTGACCTTGGCTTAACCCTGCCCTTAGGCTGATTCCATGCAGGGATAGAAGCA